>NW_012114611.1:1155621-1163393 GCF_000951035.1 Colobus angolensis palliatus | reverse complement strand
GCCTCAGCCTCCCAAAGTGCTGGGATTACAGGCGTGAACCACTGCGCCCGGCCACTGGACATTTTTTTAAGCTTTGAGACACAGTCCCTGTCTCACACAATTCACCCACTTAAAGTGTACAATTCAGTGGTTCTTGGTATACTCAGACATATGTGCAGTCATCACCATGGTTAATTTTAGAACACTTTTATTAGCCTTTTTTGTTCCTTTCCTTAACACTGCCCCCTCCCCACCCAGTCACAGGCAACCACTCATCTATTTTCTGTCTCTATGGATTTCCCTATTCTGGACATTTCATGTGAATTCAATCATATCATTGGTGCCTTCTACGACTGGCTTCTTTCACTTTGTGTGATGTTTTCAAGGTTCATCCACGTTGTTGCATGTTTCAGTACTCCATTCCTTTTGTTTTGTTTTTCTTTTTTTTTTTAAGACAGAGTTTCACTCTTGTTACTCAGGCTGGAGTGCAATGGTGTGATCTCAGCTCACTGTAACCTCTGCCTCTCAGGTTCAAGCGATTCTCTTGCCTCAGCCTCCTGAGTGGCTGGGACTACAGGCACACGCCACTACGCCTGGCTAATTTTTGTATTTTTTAGTAGAGACGGGGTTTCACCATGTTGGCCAGGCTGATCTCGAACTCCTGACCTCAGGTGATCCTCCCACCTTGGCCTCCCAAAGTGCTGGAATTACAGGCGTGAGCCACCACACCCAGCCTCCATTCCTTTTTATGGGTGAACAGTGCTCCACTGTATAGGCCAGCCACAGTTTATCCATCCATTCTACTGATGAACATTTGGCTTGTTTTCACTTTTTAGCTATTATGAATATTGCTATGAGCATTTATGTAGTTATCCCTTGGCATCCCCAGGGGATTGGATCTAGGTCTCCTGCAAAAACCAAAATCTGAGGATGCTCAAGTCCCTTATACAAAAAAATGGTGCAGTATTTGCATATAACCTAAATACTTCCTCTGGTATACTTTACAAATCATCTCTAGGTTTCTTATCATACCTAAACAGTGTAAATGCTATGTAAATAGTTGTTAGACTATATATATAAACAATATATGTATTGTTTTAAGCTTTGTATTATTTTTATTTTATTGTTTTTTTTCTTCCAAATATTTCTGGCCCGCGGCTGGTTGGACCCTCCCTGCAAATGTGGAGTACCAACTACACAAGTTTTTGTATAGATGTATGTTTTCCTTTCTCTTGGGTATATATACTTAGGAGTAGAATTGCTGGGTTATATAATAACTGCAGGTTTAATCATTTGAGGAACTGTCAGATTGTTGTCCAGAGCAGGTGTACCATTTTATAACCCCACCAGCAGTGTATGAGGGTTCCAATTTCTCCATATGGTCATCATTTATTATTTGATCTGCTGATTCCAGCCACCCAGTAAGTATGAAGTGAGATTTTATTGTGGTTCGTTTGTATCTCCCTGATGACTAATGATGTTAACCATCTTTGCATGTGCTTATTGGCCATGTGTATCTCTTCCTTGGAGAAATGTTTTTCAAATTTTTGCTGATTTTTAAACTGGGGATTGTGTCTTTTTATTATCTAATTGTGAGAATTCTTTAAAAAAAAATTTTTTTTTTTGAGATAGAGTCTTACTCTGTAGCCCAGGCTGGAATGCAGTGGCACGATCTCAGCTCACTGCCACCTCTGCATCCTGGGTTCAAGCAATTCTCCTGTCTCAGCCTCCCAAGTACCTGGGATTACAGGCATGCGCTATCACATCTGACTAATTTTTGTATTTTTAGTAGAGATGGGGTTTCACCATGTTGGCCAAGCTGGTCTCGAACTCCTAGCCTCAAGTGATCGGCCCGCCTCGGCCCCGCAAAGTGCTGGGATTACAGGCTTGAGCCACTGCGCCTGGCCAACCACAAACAATGTTAAATGTTATTATCAGTGCCTGTGTTTCAGATGAGGAAGCCGAGGAACACAAAGTTACACTTGTACACACTGTGTGCACCCAGTGTGATGAACAGCACAGGCACTTTCTTCTACACTATCCCATCCAGTTCTCCTAACAACCCTGGAAGGGGAGCACCCGCCTGTGGGAGGAGGCAGGCTCTGGGGCAGAGGATGTTGCCCAACTCACATGGCTACTTCACAAAGCAAACCAGACAGGCCTAGCTTTTCCCACTCCTCTGCACACACCCAAGCTGCACTGTAAGCTCCACAGCGCAACAGACATTGAAGCTCCGTACAGCCCCAGTACTCCCCAGAGGCTAGAAACTTGGGCTAGAAATCTGACACTAAAGAATCTCTTTTCTCTTTTTCTCACTTGTAAAACAGGGATAAGAACACTTAGCCCAAAGGATTGTTGGAGGACAAAATGAGATAATATATGTAGAGTGTCTGGCACGAATTCCATAAATGGAGACTTTTCATATCATCACCTGCTGACACAGGCACAGTGCAAAGCTATGCGGTTGTTGTAGAGCCTGCTGCTACCTTGTCCGTTCACACAGAGGCCGACTCCGAGTCCCAGGGCCCTTACCCAGGGATCTCCCCCAGCTACAGGGGTACCTGAAAATCTCAGCGTGCTCCCCGCCCACCCTGACCTCAGAGGCCTCCTCTCCAACTCCTCCCAGCTGGCTCTCCAGCCCCAGGGCCAGCCTCGCCTTCCCTCTTCTCTTCTGATACCCTAGAAAGAGAAGCAGCTGGATGTTTGGGGACTGGGATAACAGTGAAAGGGGAGAATGCTTCTTTGTGTGTGTGTGTGTGTGTACACAACAGTGGGAAGGGGACTTCTGAAAACACTTGGAGGAAAAGGAAGACCTGTTTAATACTGATTTTTTAATTTTTTTTAAGAGACAGGGTCTCACCCCACTGCCCAGGCTGGAATTCAGTTGGCACATTCATAGCTCTTTGCATCCTTGGCCTCCTGGGCTCCAATGACCTCCTGCCTTAGCCCCCCAAGTGGCTAGGATGAGAGGCATGAGTCACTGCGCCTGGCCTCTAATGCTTATTGTTAATACTCTATAACAATCTGAAGTTGTTTGTTATTTTAACGTCATAAAAATGTATCATATTTAACTTGGTTTGTTCATAACATTATCATGTTTGATAGACTTAGAAATATACAAGCCTGGAAAAAAATGAAAAAAATTTAAGAATTATCCTCCTTCCCACAAATGTGGTGAAACCCAGACAATGTCTCAGGTCACCTCTAGCATCGGACCAGTGCCACTCTCACCCACAACTCTAGTCTCTGGGCCATTGTCCTCCCACAGCCTGGAGCAACCTGCCTGTAGGTTCCCAGCGTGTCCCTCAATCCCCTCACCATCTACTTCTCTAGTGAAAACTTCCATGGAAGAGAGGCTGGGGTGTGGCTGAGGTATGCTGTGGAGGAGGAGAAAAAAGTTGGGAGGGTGAGGGAAAGGAATGGGATGAAAAGAAGGCAGCATCCAGGGTCTGGAAAAGGATAATGCTAAGGACTGGGAAACCCTAAGGTTTGTGTTCTTCACAAGAAAGCAACAATGAAACAATGGGTGACAGTGGTTTAGTAGAGTATCTTTTCCCAAAATAATAAAAAAGCATCCAGGTTAGGAGCAAGGCCCAGCTGTGAGGACTGGCTGTGGATTCTCTATGTGTGCACACAGTGGTTTTCTGTGCTGAGGAGCATGGAGACCCCACACACTCCACAAAGCCAGGCACGGCCCCGATCCATAGCTGAGCTCCTGTGAATCCCAGGCTGGGAGGCCTGAGTCCCACTGCGAATGGGGGAGACCCTCTGATTTATGAGCCAGCCAGTGGCCACAGTTCTTCTTCTCAGTGTGCCCCAGCTGGAGCAGGGCTGGGACTCAGCCCCACTTTGGGAGAAACACTTTCTGGCCTCACAGCAAGGGGGTCTAGGGTCAGCCCAGGATGAGGGGCCTCCTCTGCATCTGCAGGGCCATGACAGTGGAGGGCAGGAAGCTGTTACGGAGAAGAGATCTGCAGGAAAGCTTGGTGGTGGGGAGGAGCACGGGCTGTGAGAGTCGGCTCAGAGTCTGAGTTCAAGATTTCTAAAGAAAACTTCCTGTGTCCTTATCCTTCTCTAGGGAAGGTCAAGATCCAGAGAGAGACCACCACCACCAGCTCCAAATCAAAGCCAAGTCAGGAATGTGGCCCTCTGGAGTCTGGGCTTTCTGCCTGCATCTCATGAGGGACGCCTACCCAGGCAGGCTTCGCAGTGGTGGTCCCTGCTGCCTCCCCAGGGGCTGAGCGCCGCCTCCTCCCTCAGGACCCACAGCTCTTGCTCACAGCCCTGAGCTCAGCCCGACCTGGGGCAGAGAAAACCCCAGGCTTGGGGTTTTCGGAATGGCTCTGGTTTCAAACATTCCTCTGGTGGCCCCAACACATCTGGGACGTTGGGTCTGGACACACGGTGCTGGCCAGGCAGGGGCTGGGAACTCTAACTTGAACTGGAGGCCTCTCCCGCCGGAATTGCCAGCGGAGGCCCCTCCCTCCACAAAGGCCTGATTCAGAGGGAGGTGACCTCAGTGCAGGGGGAGGGAGAGAAGGAGCGGGGAGAAGAGCAGAGTCCTCTCTGGCTCGTCCTTCAGAGGGGGTGGGGAGGGGCAGTTTTCAGGCAGCCAGGGCTGCGGAGAGGGAAACTTGCTCAGGGGTCTCTGGGTAACCTGGGCGACTACCATCTCTTCAGCCAAGTCAGTCACAGAGGGCCCCAGCTCTCTCTTCCCCCTTAAAGTCAGAGGGGACAGAGGCTTTTAGGGCCTCCAAAGAGATCTGACTGTCCTGGTCTTTCAGTTAGCCAGACCAGAGGGGGTCTGTAGCTCCCACCCCCGCTCCAGCAGGGCACAGGCAAGACCCCTCCCTGAACAGAGACCAGGCATGGGAGGAAGGGGCTGGAGAGGCAGGCGGCAGCAAGCCTGTCCCCATTCCCTCACCCTGGCCCTTAGCCAAGGCCTCCTGGCCCCTGGTGAGCCCCTCACTCACCAGCTGTTCCCCCCAGAGTCCTCTAGGGAGAGAAGCCAGGGAGCAGGAGTAGGGGAGGGTGGGCAGCTGTAGGAAGGCAGAGATGGAGAGCTCACTTAATCACAGAATCACCCGTAACGCCAACCGCTTCCCTCTGCGCCCTCCCCAGCTGCTTTCTGGAATCCCTCTTACTTTCCCAGCCCTTTTACCAGTCACACCCAAGAATCCACTTGTAAACAGCAATTTCTGTCCCCACAGCAAACACCCTTTCCAGCCAAGATCAGCCCTGGGCTGCTGAGGAGTGTGGGGAGGGACAGGAGGACTGAGGCCTGGCTCCCAGGGCACTTCTAGCCTGAAAGGGGCCACTAAATCCCTGGCCCAAAGCATCTTTCAGCCCTGAGAATTCCAACTGGTCTCTTCCCACTTCAGGGTAAGAGGGCAGACAAGAATTTCCTTCCCTCCTCCTGACAACTGGTACTGGAGACACAATAGCCCTTCTGAGAGGCATCTGTCTTGGAAGGGGCCCCCTGCATCCCCCCAACTTCCTTTTCACAGGCATTCTAAGCACCTCAACCATCATGGTGCGGGTTCTTCCAAACCGGCTGCAGGATAGGTCCTCGGCCCTTCCAGGAAGGGAAGAAGGAAGGGCAGTCGTGTTATGAGCCCCAAAGGCTTCCAGATTTCAATATCCCTCATCTCCCCTCCCTCAGAGCCCTCCTGCTCCCTGTCCACAGCATAATCCAGTAACAAAAATAGCAGCTGCTGGGGGTGGGGAGAGGGAAGGGGTGCCGACACAATGGGTTTATTTATAGGACCACACACCAGGGGCTCTGCAGCCAAGCAGCCCAGGCCCCACTCCCAAAAGTCCAGACCGTGCTGTCCTAGCCCAGCCAAGGGTACTGGAAACAGCCTCAGACCGGAAGGTAGAAGAGTCTAGCATTCAGTCCCAGTTCTAACTCTGCCATTAACTTACACGCTGTGTGACTAGGCAAATCATTCCGTCTCCCTGGGGTGAGTTTCCTCACACCAAGTGGTTGTTGTTCTGCCACAGTGGTTCCCGCAGTGGGGCCCAGGCGCCCTGTGGCCCTCTCCAGGGCTCTGTAAGGTCAAAGCTGTTTTCCTAATACTACTAAGACACTATCTGCCTGTATTACTCTCATTCTCTCCTGAGTGTACAGTGGCATTTTCCAGATACTATGCTGTGTGATACCACAAAGATTGAATACCGAAGCAGACAGGAGAAGCCAGCTTCCTTCTATTAAGTCAGACATGAGAGATTTGCAAAAATAGAGAACAGTGACATTCTTAATATTTGTGTTTTGGAACATATATAATTATATTTTTAAATAAAATGTTAACATGTGATGGGTTTATTGCTAATTTTAAACAAATTAATTAAATAACTGTAAGTATAACACATATAAACAAAAGTTCTTCGGGGTCTTCAAGTTTTAAGTATATAGAAGTGTCCTCAGACCAAAAAGTTGGAGTTGTTTTTCTAGAACAGTGCCGTCCAGTAGAACTTTCTGTGACAATGAACATGCTTAGTCTCTACTATCCAACATGGAAGCTATCTATTAGCTACACGTGGCTGCCGAACACTTGAAATGTGGCTAGTCCAACTGAGGAACTGAATTTTACATTTAATTTTAGATAGCCACATGCAAGCTCAAGAAGCTCCCTGGGATTCCTTGACTTGTGGATTCTAGGACAATGCTTCTTTCCACAAGGTGTGGATGTTGGAAAGGGACTTCTGTCCAGGCTTGTGCTTACGCTCTCTCTCACTCTCTTCCCCACCACAGGCGGCCAGCTCAGCTCCACTGTCAGTCCAGCCTGGCAATCCTGCCCGGCTCGAGTAAGAGAGCTACTCTCATTCTCTGCCATGAGTAGTACACACCCTGTCCACTCTCCTAAAACTTCTGGCCTACCACCCTCCTGTTTCCCCAGAGGATTAAAGTCAGCAGAAGGAAGTCCCCTCACACATCCTGCCACCACCATCCCAGCCCCCTCGGAACCCTCCCCACCTCCTCGTCCACTGTTATAGCAGATGAGTTGCCCGCTCCCAGCCAAAGCCGGTACCGCTTGTCCCAGACTTACCCCATTTACGTCTTCAGTATCTACCTCCTGAATAGAGCTTTCCCATCTACCCTTTAAAACTTAAAATCTTTAAATCTTAAGAACAATCTTCTCACTGGGCACAGTGGCTCACACCTGTAGTCCCAGCTACTTGGGAGGCTGAGGTGGGAGATCACTTGAGGGACTACCAGGCTGCGGCGAGTTATGACCCGGCTACTGCTGCACTCCAGCCTGGGCGACAGAGAGGGACCCTTTTTTTATCTTAAACAAACAAAACCAACAATCTTTGCTTGACATTTTCCCAGATACTGCCAAATTTCAAAAAATACTCTAGATACTTCAAAGCCAAACTTCTCAAAAAACAAAAAAGAAAATCCCAAAACCATTTTCTCATTCCTCCCTCAACCTGGTCCAACTTCAGCGGTAACCAACACGATGCTAAATCCAAACAATATTTTTCAGTCCTCATTGCCGTCGCAGGTATAAGACCTCTGTGACCACTTCCTCCTGGACTTTTTTTTTTTTTTTTTTTACACGGAGTCTTGCTCTGTCGCCCAGGCTGGAGTGCAGTGGTGCAATTTCGGCTCACTGCAAGCTCCGCCTCCCGGGTTCATGCCATTCTCCTACCTCAGTCTCACAAGTAGCTGGGACTACAGGCACCCGCTAATTTTTTTTGTATTTTTCTTAGTAGAGACGGGGTTTCACTGTGTTAGCCAGGATGGTCTCGATCTCCTGACCTTGTGATCCGCCCGCCTCAGCCTCCCA
>NW_012114611.1:1152339-1153791 GCF_000951035.1 Colobus angolensis palliatus | reverse complement strand
AAAAAAAAAAAGAGACAAGATTTGGCTTGGCTCTGTCACTCAGGCTGCAGTGCAGTGCCACAGTCATAGCTTACTGTAACTTCAGACTCCTAGGCTCAAGTGGTCCTCCCACTTCAGCCTCCCAAGTAATCAGGACTACCACAGCTGGCTAATTTTAAAATTTTTTGTAGAGACAGGGTCTTGCCATACTGCCCAGGCCGATCTTGAACTCCTCCTAGTGATCCTCCTGCCTTGGCCTCCCAAAGCACTGGGATTACAGGGATGAGCAACTTCGCCCAGCCTAGTTTTCAGAACTCTTTATATATTCTACATACAAGTCCTTTTATATATATGTGTGTGTGTCTGTGTGCGTGTACATACATATATATGTATATATATGCATATATATGTATATACATGATTTGAAAATATTTTCTTCCATTCTGTGGGCTGTCTTCTCACTTTCTTGAGGGTATCCACTTCTTCCTGGATGACTTTTCCCTTTCCTATTACATTCCCGTGCTCCTCCCACCCCTCTTTCACCTCTTCTTCTATGTGCCTATGTGTTACTTTATGTATAAATACATACTTAAAAAAATACACAGTAGCACATTCTCATGGTTCCACATCTTTCTTTAGCAGAACAATTTTTAGAAAATGAAACTATAGCCTTTATATGGATCTTATCAGTTTTTGTACCAATATTCTGCTCCAAGATCCAATCCAGGATTCCACAGGGTACTTGGTCACCCAGTCTCCTTAGCATTTACAATTCATGACAATCCTTCGACATTTCTTTACCTTTCATCATTTTAACACTTCTGAAGGGACTAGTCAACATTTTGGAGAATGTCCTCCAATTTGGGTTGTTTGACATTCTCACTGATTAGACTGAGGTTATATGTTTTGACAAGAATACCACGGAGGTGATATGCCTTCCCCAGGGCATTATATCTGAGGACACACATGATACCAAGTTTTCTTGTTTCTGGTGATGTTTTAACCTCATCACTTGGTTAGGCAGTATCTATTAATTGGTTTCTCCATCGTAAAGTCACTGTTTTTCCTACTGTAATTAATATTTTGGGGGGCAATACTTTGTGACTATGCAAATATCCTATTTCTCCTTAAATTTTCACCCGGCAATTTTTAACCAAAATCAGTGGATCTTGCTTGTAGCAATTACTATGGTGTTCTAAAACATAATTTTCAATTTCCTATCTTCCTTCTATATTTGTTAATTGCAAGTTTTCTATAAGGAAGAACTGTCCCTTCATCCCATTTAATCATGTATTTATATTGGTATGGACGAACTGGATATATATATACACACACACACACACACATATATGTGCATATACATGTGCATATATATGTATATATGTGCATATATATGTGCACATATGTGTATATATGTGCATATATACATATACACATACATATACACATATATGTGTATATATATACACACAC
>NW_012114611.1:1150417-1151537 GCF_000951035.1 Colobus angolensis palliatus | reverse complement strand
CCGCCTTGGCCTCCCAAAGTGCTGGGATTACAGGTGTGAGCCACCATGCCCGGCCTGGATATTTATTTAATCTTTGGGTTATAATCCAATACTATTATCACATTTCATTGCTCAAATTCCAGCTATGGCCACTGGCCATTGAGAATCTTTCAGGCTGGGTCCTCCTTCCAACACGCTTCCTTTTTCTTCTTTCTTTTTTTTTTCAGACAAGTTTTGCCCTGTCGCCCATGCTGGAGGGCAGTGGTGTGATCTCAGCTCAAGCGATTCTCATGCCTCAGCTTCCTGAGTAGCTGGGACCACAGGTGTGTGCCACTACACCTGGCTAATTTTTATGTTTTTAGTAGAGATGGGGTTTCATCATGTTGGCCAGGCTGGTCTCGAACTCCTGACCTCAAGTGCTCCACCCACCTGGTCCTCCCAAAGTGCTGGGATTACAGGCATAAGTCACCACACCCAGCCAGTGCTTCCTTTTTTTTTTTTCTTTTTTTTTCCAAGCACTCTCTTGCCGTAAGATGTTCCTGGCTTATCTTGTATTTTCCTTGCCACAACCACTTTTCCAAGGAGCTCCACCATAGCAACCTTCTAAAACTATAAATCTGATTGTGTTCTTCCCACTTCAAATCTTCCCACAACCTCCCACTGCTTTTGGGACCGACCAAAGCCCTCAACACAACCCTCGAAGCCCTGCCTTTGTCTGGCCCCTGAGCAACTCTTTGGACAAGCTTTCCTGGACTCATGCAGCCTCATTGTTCTATCTTCTTCAAGTGCCTCCTGCAGGATCAGTATTTCCAAATGCAATGCATCCTGTTATTGAACATTCCCTGTGAAGAGGAGGGGACTCCCCATACTGTTAAAATGGGAGCTCCCCCAGGAGAGGCTCTTGCTTGTATTTCTGCACTCCCTGCCACACCTCTGCCAGTGTACCACTCCTACCAACCAGACCAGGCCCTGAGCCACCCTGCCCCCTGCAGAACTGGTGATCTCCTTTCATTCTCACCAGAAAAAAAGGTTAGAAAGAAGGGACAGTAGACCATCCTGGCTAACACGGTGAAACCCCATTTCTACTAAAAAAATACAAAAAACTAGCCAGGCGAGGTGGTGGGCACCTATAGTCCCAGCT
>NW_012114611.1:1138504-1150047 GCF_000951035.1 Colobus angolensis palliatus | reverse complement strand
GGCGTGGTGGTGAGCACCTGTGGTCCCAGCTACTCGGGAGGCTGAGGCAGGAGAATTGCTTGAACCCGGGAGGCAGAGGTTGTGATGAGCCAAAATCACGCCACTGCACTCCAGCCTGGGTGACAGTGAGAGTCCGTCTCAAAAAAAAAAAAAAGTTCTCAACCCACTCTTAGGCCTCAGTGACTCTCTCTGGCAAATAGTACTAACCTATTCATTCTACAGATATTTCTGGACTGACAAACTCACTAGGAAACACATTGCTTAGGTATATAGCTGGGGGCAATTCAGAGAAGGGTCAGCTCTTGGGCTTCTGGGAGCTTTCAGTCTATAGGGGACATAAGACATGCAAGAAAAAAAAATCAGTAGTCTTTCTGTATGTTAACAATGAACTACCTAAAAAAGTACAAAATAATAAAATATTCCAGAATAAGTTTAACCAAGGAGGTGAATGATCTCTACACTAAAAACTATAAAACACTGATAAAAGAAATTGACATGAATAACTGGAAAGATGTCCCATGTCAGGGATTGGAATAATTAATATTTTTAAAATGTCCATAAATATCCAAAGCAATCTACAGATTCAATGCAATCCCTATCAAGATATCAATTATATTTTTCATAGAAATAGGAAAAAAATCCTAAAACGCATATGGAACCGTAAAAGACCCCAAATAGCCAAAGCAATATATCTGACAAAAGAATTACTTTGATAGAGTAAATAATAGAGGTTAAAATCCTCTTATTTCTAGAATATAGGAATTGAACCTACCCCTGAGAATCCAAAATTCTCCGTGCTACCTATCACACCACATCCTAGAGTACAGCCAGGTAAATAAGCTGAGCAAAAGTTTGTTCTTGAGCAAAAGAATAAACTTGGAGACATTACACTACCTGATTTGAAGAACCTACTACAAAGCTATAGTAATCAAAATAGCATGGTACTGGCATAAAAACAGACACTAGATGAATGGTTCAGAATAGAGAGACCAGAAATAAATCCACATGTTTACAGTTAATTGACCGCTGACAAAGATGCCAAGAACACACAACAGGGAAAGGACAGTCTCCTTAGTAATTAGTATTGAGAAAACTGGATATTCACATGCAGAAGAGTAAAATTAGATTAGACCCTCATCTCACACCATATACAAAAATCAACTAAAAATCTATTAAAAACTTAAACCTGACCGGTCGCAGTGCTCATGCCTATCATCCTAGCACTATGGGAGGCCAAGGCAGGCAGATCACTTGAGGTCAGGAGTTTGAGACCAGCCTGGGCAACATAGTGAAACCTCCTCTCTACTAAAAATACAAAAATTAGCTGGGTGTGGTGGCTCATGCCTGTAATTCCAGCTACTTGGGAGGCAGAGGCACAGGAATCTCTTGAACCCAGGAGGTAGTGGAGGTTGTAGTAAGCTGAAATCTCACTGCTGCACTCTGGCCTGGGTTACAGAGTGAGACTCTGTCTTGAAAAAAAAAAAACCTTAAACCTGACCAGAAACTGTAAAACTACTAGAATAAAGTAAAATACAGGGGAAAAACTCCATGACATTGGTCTGGGCAATGACTTTTTGGATATGACCCCAAAAGCACAGGCAAAAAGGAGATTACATCAAACTAAAAAGCTTCTGCAGAGCAAAGGAAACAGCAGATTAAAGAGACAATCAACAAAATAGTAGAAAATATTTGTAAACCACACATCTCATTCACTTAGGCTGGAGTGCAGGTTGGTTGCAGTGGTACAATTATGGCTTACTGTAACCTCAAACTCCTGGGCTCAGCTGATCCTCCCACCTCAGCCTCCCGAGTAGCTGGGACTATAGGCATGCATCACCATGTCCAACTAATTTTTTGGATTTTTTTTTGTAGAGACAGGGTTTGACCATGTTGCCCAGGCTAGTCTCGACCTCCTGGGCTCAAGCAATCTGCCTGCCTCAGCCTCCCAAAGTGCTGGGATTATAGGCATGAGCCACCGTGCAGAGCCTGACATTTCTTAAAAGACATACAAATGGTCAGTGGGTATATGAAAAAATGCTCAATATCACGAATCATCAGGGAAATGTAAATTTAAACCACAATGAGATATTACTTCACACATTTAGAATATTATAAAAAAGACAAAATAATAAGTGTTGACAAGGATGTGGAGAAAAGGGAACCCTTGTACACCATTGGAGGGAATATAAATTAGTATAGCTACTATGGTAAATGGTATGGAAGTTTCTCAAAAAACTTAAACTAGGCCAGACCCAGTGGCTCACACCTATAATCTTAACACTTTGGGAGGCCAAGGCAGGAGGATCACTTGAGTCCAGGAGTTCAAGACCAGCCTAGACAACACAAGACTGTATTTAAAAAAAAAAAAAAAGGCTGGGCGTGGTGGCTCACGCCTGTAATCCCAGCACTTTGGGAGGCTAAGGTGGGCGGATCACAAAGTCGGGAGATCAAGACCATTCTGGCTACATGGTGAAACCCCGTCTCTACTAAAACTACAAAAAATTAGCCGGGCATGGTGGTGGGCGCCTGTAGTCCCAGCCACTTGGGAGGCTAAGGCAGGAGAATTGCTTGAACCCCGGAGGCAGAGCTTGCAGTGAGCTGAGATTGCCACTGCACTCCAGCCTGGGCGACAGGGCGAGACTCCATCTCAAAAAAAAAAAAAAAAAAAATTAAAAACCCTTAAATGGAACTACCATTAAATCAGGATGTTGAAGAGATATCTGCACTCCCATGTTTATTCATTGTAGTCAAGATATGGAACCAACCTAAGTATCCATCAGTAGATGAATGGATAAGGAAAAGATACTATATATACATAATAGGACACTATTCAGCCCTAAAAAAGGAGGAAATCCTGTCATTTGTAACAACGTGGATGAATTCGGAGAACACTATGTTACGTGAAATAAGCCAGGCACAGAAAAATACCACGTGATCTCACTTATATATGGATTCTAAAAAGCTGAATGTGTAGAAGCAGAGGATTGCTTGAGCCCAGGAGTTCGGGACCGGTCTGGGCAACATATCAAGACTCTGCCTCAAGGGAAAAAAAGAAAACAGACATGTGGATAGATAGCTGTACTATGAAGGAAGTTCCATAAGAGGAGTCTGTTGAAGAACTTTAAAAATCAGGAAAGAAATATTGGAGTTTTTCAGAATTGGAGACATCAAATGAACAGAAGGTAAAGACAGGTGGGGTTTACATACAATGAAAAGGGAAGGGTGTCATTCCACACAGAAGGAAGGGCAGAAACAGAAGTGAGGAGGCAGAAACCTCTGGGTGTATATGGAACCAGAATGACTCAGTGCTGCTGGATCTAAGGACATTTGAAGGTGATTGTTTCCTGCTCCCCGGCCCATGCCAATAACTAACTCCTCTCCTACCCCCTGGCAGAATTAGGGAGTTGCATCTTTTCAATATCCTGGGCATAACCAGAGACACATGCTGGGTCCCACAGGAGGAACCAAGGCAGAGAGGCTCCTGGAGGTGATGACGAAGGTGATGGCAGAGCTGACCACTGAAACATCAGCTATTAGTATTTTCTCCCAGGTCTGAGCTAATAGGGCCTGGGAGGCTGCACCTGCAGGGGGAGGAGAGCTGGGCACTAGGACCCTTCCAGCTCCTAGTGCCCATCCCCTAAACTTTATCTCCTGGCTTTTTTTTTTTTTTTTTTTGAGATGGAGTTTTGCTGTGTCACCCAGGCTGGAAGGCAGTGGCATGATCTTGGCTCACTGCAACCTCCACCTCCCGGGTTCAAGCGATTCTCCTGCCTCAGCCTCCCAAGTGGCTGGGACTACAGGCGCGTGCCACCACGCCTGGCTAATTTTTGTATTTTTAGTAGAGACCGTGTTTCACCGTGTTAGCCAGGATGATCTCGATCTCCTAACCTTGTGATCCACCCACCTCAGCCTCCCAAAGTGCTGGGATTACAGGCATGAGCCACTGCGCCCAGCCTCCCAATCTCCTGGCTTCTTTCTACAAGAATAGGCTCTGGCCAGCCAATATGCCTTCTGCATTCAAGCAACTCCAGTACTCAGCTAGTGGGCACCATCCAGCCAGAGCCCAGAGGTGACACCCCAAGCTGCCAGCTCTGCGCTGGGAGGAGAAAACAGCTCTGGTTTGCCCACAGGCCCCCACTGGGCTCTGCTCTTGTTTGTGATCACAAACAGGAGGCAGGCTTTTGGAATTCTGCTCCTGAGATTCATGCAGCCAAACCACATGACCATAGGTGAAGCTGGCACCCCACTGGGCCTCAGTTTCCTTCCTGTAAAATGGGGGTCAGCCCTCTGACTCCTCTCCCCTGCAGGGCACAGGAGAGAAGAATATCCCATCTAGAAAAGGACTGCAGCTGAGGAGCCAGGTCCCCTGTGCGGGATAGGGGTGGGGTAAGGAGCTCCGCAGGGCCTTCAGGGATAAACTGCTGGCTTTGATGCTGCCTTGCTCCTTCAAGGCCTGCAGGCTTCCCAGGAAAGCAGTGGGGGAGGAGAGAGGAAGGGGCGGCAAAGCCAAGAGTTTTAGCCTTCTTCTAGCCTGGAGGACAGGAAGTGAGGTGCTGTCTACAGAGGAAGTAAGAAGCAAACCCCCATCCCCACCCCCCAACTTCCCCTCAGCCTGGAGTGGAAAGAAAGGCTCCAGCTTCAGGAGCCTGCAGGCTCACAGCTGGGGAAATAGAAGGTGATACAATGCGGGTAGGGGAAGAGGAATGATCAGCACCATCTGGAAGAGAAGGGGGTCTCCTGTCTTGGACACAATAGAACTCAAGGGACCCAGGACATCCCACAGACTGGGGGAGTGGTGAGAAGAGAAGCCACTCAAGCCAAGTTGAGAAAGCCAGTATTCCAGGCCACGAGGTACCCACATCTGCAGTCCTGGCCTGACTCCTGCTCCCAGCATGTGTGCCATGTCATGCGCCTCAGCACGGGCCACCCCTACCACTAGGTGGGGCAAGTCCTTGGAGCACTTGCTCTTATAGCACGTGTCCTTTCTTTGCAACCCTTATCACAGCTATAATTATAGAACTGTTTAATTACTTAATTAACGTGGACTTTTTTGATCACCACTTATCCCTAGAGATTAGCACAGCACCCAGCACACAGTAAATTCTAAATAATCTGCTGGCTGAATAAATAGGCTGCTCATATGGCTTGAGAATTCCTCAGAGGCCAGTTTGGCCTGAATCCTGACATCTGAATGAAGTTCGGTATACAAAGGTGAATGAACACTGCTCATGACTTGGGGCCAACTGGGGAACCCTGGGATGAGTGATCAAGGCCAGTGCTATGGTCTGAATGCTTGTATCCCCGCAAATCCACATGTTGAAATCCTAGTAGCCAAGGTAATGCTATTGCGGGGCGGTGGGGCAGTGGTGCTTTGGGACGTAAATAGGTCATGGAGGTGGAGCCCTCATGAAGGGGATTAGTGCTCTTATAAAAAGGGGCCTGGTGAGATTCCTCACCCCTTCCACCATGTGAGGACACAATAAGAAGCCTCTGTCCAGGAATCAGAAAGCTGGCCCTCACCAGACACCAAATCTGCCCTTGCCTTCACCTTGGACTTCCCAGCCTCTAGAGCTGTGAAAAATAAATTTCTGTTGTTTCTAAGCTGCCTAGCTTATGGTATGTTGTTATAGCAGCTCAAACAGACTAAGACAGCCAGAAACGGGAGAGCTGACATAGGTGTAGGAGAAATCCAGGCACACCCAGGTACTGCTAATAGGTAAGGCAACAAATACAGTAGACACGCTACGCTGTATTTTTGGGTAAGAATGAAAAAAAAGAATATATATTTGTGTGTGTTTGGTATTGTGTAAGGAAACTCAAGGGATATATAAGAAACTAATAAATGATTATGGTGGAAAAGGGGATGGAGGTGGGAGCGAGATTTTTTTTTTTTTTTTTTTTGAGGCGGAGTCTCACTCTGTCGCCCGGACTGGAGTGCAGTGGCCGGATCTCAGCTCACTGCAAGCTCCGCCTCCCGGGTCCATGCCATTCTCCTGCCTCAGCCTCCCGTGTAGCTGGGACTACAGGCGCCTGCCACCTCGCCTGGCTAGTTTTTGTATTTTTTTTTTTAGTAGAGACGGGGTTTCACCGTGTCAGCCAGGATGGTCTCGATCTCCTGACCTCGTGATCCGCCCGTCTCGGCCTCCCAAAGTGCTGGGATTACAGGCTTGAGCCACCGCGCCCGGGTCTCACTGTTGCCTAGGCTGGAATGTGGTAGCTCAATCTCTGCTCACTGCAACCTCTGCTTCCTGGGTTCAAGTGATCCTCCCACCTCAGCCTCCCCAGTAGCTGGGACTACAGGTGCACACCACCACGCCTGGCTAGTTTTTATATTTTTTGGTAGAGACGAGGTTTCACCGTCTTAGTTAGGCTGGTCTTGAACTCCTAACCTCAAGTGACCCACCCACCTTGGCCTCCCACAGTGCTGGGCATGAGCCACAGTGCCCAGCAGAGATTTCAATTTTCAAACTAAATTTATAAAACCTGGTGAAAAAAGAAAACAAAACTGCAAAAAATATTAGAAGGAATCAAACTATTCAACAAGTTGATTTCTAAAGCTCCTCCCAGCTGTGGCATCCACCCTCTTCCAGGCCCCTAGGACAAGGGAGCAGGTGAGGCGGCCAGTCAGATGAACGTGGGGCCTCTAACCCAGGGTTGCTGATGCCTTCACATCCTTTCTTCTCCAGCCATCTTGCCCTGGGTTAGCAGAGAGGCCCTCCTAACCCCAGGCTGTGGTGTGGGCATGGTAACACCACTATTCAGAAGTTGGTCATGGGCACTTCCACCTGGGTAAGAGTTGGATTTATTCTAGGTCCCTCAGAAGGGGGACAGTCTGGTCAGGGGCAGAGGCAGAGGGCAGGGGAAAGTTTGGGGCCAGTGGGGTAAATGACTCCTGGAAGTGCCTGGTGCTGCTGTGGGCAGGTTCTGGGGGTGTCTCAACATATCCTTGTATAGAAGGGCCGATTATAGCCCCCACATCAAGCCAGCTGGGAGTGAGGTAAATCAGCCCCTGGGAATTGCAACTGTTGAGAACCCCAGAGACACACCCCAGGAGTTCCAGGGCCCCTCACAGCCCTGCCTAGAAAAACCTTGACCATTGGCTTACCGGAGTGTCTATGGGCAGGGACAATTTCAGGCTGAACTACATGAGAGTGAGGAGACATGCAGACCACAGGTTCTAAGCAGCACCTGTCACTCAAGCCCTGCAGGCAACAACAGGAGCAGCAGAATGGGGTCTTCTCTCCTTTAAGACATCTATACTTGAAAAAAAAAGCATAGTGAATATTGGAGAATTCCCAGAGTTCAAGGACCAGCATAAGGTACAGGGTGCTGTGTCTGACTGGGTTCTTCTCAGCAGCTGCTGGGTTTTAGAAATCGGTAATAACAGCAACAATAATTCACCTTAATAACAGCCTGGCCTCCTCTTTCATCTGCGTAACTCCCAGAGCTGGGAAAATGGTAATTATCGAGCAGGTGCCGCACCCCAATGGTGATGCATAATTAATACAGGAACACTGGCTGGGAAACTGAGGCCCAAGGAGAAGGATTTCCCCTCACAGAGAGCTACAGACACAGGTGCCGAGGGCTGCTAGGCGGAGGGGGGTGAGGGTGCCAGTTCCACACCTGTAGTGTTTTGGGAAGGTGCTGAAGACAGGGGCACTCATTCCAGAGTCCTCCAGACTTGGGTTTGGGGAGAAGGTGAAGAAAGACCCAGATATGTGTCCCAAGCCCCCACCTAGGCTGCGGCAGGGCCTGGTGAGTAGCCCTGGCTGGGAGTCAAGGCCTCTGTTCTTGAGCCCATGCCCTACCCTCCCAGAGTATCACAAAGCAGGCTGACAGCTGCCTCAGGCACCTCCACATCTCTACAGTATGCCCAGGCGCCACAGGGTAAGTGAGCGCTCAGCCCTCCGAACAGCCCCACGCCACAGGCATAGTCCATGAAGTGGGAGTGGGGAACACCTTACAGCCAGGTAGGCGGATCAGATCAAGAAGAGTGAAGAAATGGGGGAGACTGCTTCTTGGGAACCCCAGTCCATCTCTGAAGCCCCCTTGCATCCTTGGTACTGATCCTAAAATAAAGAGATCCTTCCTACAGCAAGGCCTGTCTGGCCAGTGCTGTAGAAAGCTGCCGGGGAGGTCCAGTTGGCGTATGCCCTCCAAGAGGGCAGAGGACGGTGGGCAAAGCATCCTAAGAGACCAAAGACCTTTTCCCACTGTGTCCACAGAGGGAACCAGTAGAGACTCAAACTAGGAGGGAAGGGTAAACAAAGATGGAGGCATTGCATATGTAGGTCCATCCACAGCCTGCTGCGTGCCTGGTACTATGACAGATGCCAGGACAGAAAAAATCTAAGTTCCCGAGAAACTACAAGAGCAACCAGCAGCAATGACCTTGTCCTCCAACCCTCCAGGTCAGTGTTTGGGGGAAAATATTATGGGTCTTGTTCTCAGGGATTTGAAGTTGTTTTTCCTCAGCATGTTACAAAGCTGACCAGAGCCCCTGGGGGGTCCTGCGATAACACTCTGACTCTCCGAGGGCCCAGCTTTCTGCTATCTCAGGTTCAAGAACTGGCCCTCTCTGCTTTAAATCTAGCCAGGCTACCTCATGCATAAAACATTAAGGCAGAATGGGACCATGTGAAACTACAGAGCAGAATCAGGAGGCCTGCCTCTGACACTCACCACCGCATGAATCACTTCCCGCTCTGGACTTCAGTTTCCCCATTTTTAACACGAGGGCGTTAGACTAGACTGTCTCTAGGATTCCTTCCAACCTATGCTCTGTATTGTTTTGATGTAGTGGCAGATCCCAGATTGATTTACATAAATTTGCATGTTCAATCAGAAACCCCAAACTCCAAGTATAGAAAATCCAATCAGTCCATTAATGCAGCCAGACTGGGGCTCGGGGAACCTGCCAGGTTTGGGTGAGGGTTGTCGAAGGAGACGGTGGGAGCAGTGTTGAATTGGGGGAGGGGCTGAGAAGCAGGGGCTAGAAAGGGCACTTGTTTTGAGAGATGCAGCTCTGGTGACTCAGGCATGATGGGGTCAGGGACCCCACTTCGGCTGTCAGGCAAGGGCCCTTTCTCCTCCTGCTTCTAACGGGGCCTCTGGCTGGCCAGCCTCAGAGCCACACCCCAAGAGGGAACAGCAGCCTCTGCCTAGTAACAGCTGCATCCTTCAGTCTGACAGGGACTCCAGCATTAGCCACTTTCTGGGAAACTGACCTCCCTGGGAGCTTCCATTATCCATTCCAAGGGCTCACAGCAGTAAGGAAGGCTTCCCTGGGGTTTAACCTAAACACCTCCTGCTGCAGCTTCACCCTCATAGGCAGCAGGGCCCAGGGCAGAGGGCTTCCCAGTCCCAGGAGAGCCAGCAGAGGGAAAAGCAACGCAGGGAGAATGTGCCCCTACATGAGCAAACCCAGGGCTTCCTTAACCACCACCTCTCCTTCAACATTCCCCTTCAACTGGGAGACCGAGGATGAAAACAAACAAGAAGAACTTCAAGACCTCTGGCTCTTGGGCTGGAAAGCAAGTCCCAACCTGGAGAGCCCAACTCCTGACGAAGTCCTACCCTGGGAGGGAAGGGGCTGGGAAAGGTGGGGTGGGTGCAGTTTCTCCTCACTGCTGCCACTGGCTGGTTTGGCAGGGCCTGGGAGGCTGGCTGGGCTGGATGAGGGCAGTGGGGAAGATTCCTTAGCTCCTTGCCTGGGACCTGGGGATGTGAGTACAGCAGTGAGGTGGGCAGGGCTGGGGATGGGATGGGCAAAAGCAGTGGGGCCCTCCTTGCCTTCCTCCTATAAGAGGGCGGGTGGGTGAGTGTGTTGTGCTCCCTGGCCCAGATCCTAAAACAAGTCCCAACAGCTGAGACTTAAACTGTCTCCTGGGAATCTGCTTACCCTGCTGGCCCTTGGCTGCTCCTCCTCTCTCAGCTCCTCTTCAAAGGGCCAGGATGTCTCACCACAGGCGTGATGGGTGGGCCAAACCCAAGCCAGCAGGAGTTCATATCCCAAGGCACCAGGGGTGTGTGGGACAAGGTCTACTCTCAGGCATAGAATAAGGGAATCTGTTCTCTCTACACAGGGTTCTAATCCTAAGTAATTGCAATTTAAAGCACACCCAACACTTTAGCTCCCTCTAAATGGAACCATTCTGCCAGAGGACCTTTCTCCCCTATAGATTCACCCATCAGTGAAACCATTCAATGTCAAAAGTGGAAGGGAATATTAGAGCTATCTAGTCCAACTACTGAATTTTAAAGATGGGGAAACTGAGCCCCAGAGAGCAAACTGCCTCGGCCAAGGTCATACAGCAAGCTAGGAAAAGTAGGGACCAGAGCTTCTGACTCTGTCTTTATTGATACCAGCTTGGTCCCCAAACACTTAGGTCTTCACCGGCCTATCATGAAGATCCTTCCCTGCCAACCACGGCACCTGCCCCTCCAGGTCCTCACTCTTTTCGTGAGGGCCAGAGCTGGAGAAAGATGCCACCTCATGTACAGACCATAGCCTTTGAAAACAAGCTTGAACTTGGGAATATCTCCCCGGACAGGAATACACACGGTTTCTTTGGGATAGGAAACCCACTAACCCAGGTTGTTTTTAGGAAGATGGGGGGACCAATTTGAGAAGTGAATTCCTGTCACACAAGGAGTCTGAGAGAGCCAGATGGCGTAATGTCTGCAAGGGAGGGTCTGCAACAAGGCAAATGGGCTATGTTCATTTTCCCCAAAAGTACTGACCATAAACCGGTTAGGCATTGACACCCTTTCTACTGCTCCCCAGGACCACCCCTGCCCGGGCTACTTCCTCTGGCTGACCACTGGGCTTAATAAGGAGGACCCATGAAAGAGCGGGAGAAGTGGGAGGGAGGGATTGCCTCTACAGCCAGAGAACTACTTAGCCCAAGATCCCTTGCTCCTCAGCAAGGCAGGCCTTTAAGAAGTAGCAGCTGGACAGACTAGGTAGACCGGGCTGATCCAGCCCTAGGATGCCTAGAAAACTAGGCCTGTGGGAGGCGAGGGCCCTCTGTGCCCTTGGGGCCATGCCAGGACTGGAGACAACGCGGGGCCTTGGGCCCAGGACAAGGAGAGGGGAGCTAGGATCCGGGCGGCCGCTTTCTTAGTTGGGCTAAGCCAGGGGAGCGTCGGGCACAGATGAATTCTCTGCATTCTTCTGGCACCGCAGCCAGCACTCGGAGGGCCTTTTCTGCAGGCGCTGCCCTGTCCCTGCTCCCTGCCCAACCAACCCTCCTCCCTCCCTTAGCTTCTCTTCAGCGTGCAGCCCGCCAGGTCCTTCTTCCTTCCCGCAGCCCCTCAAAGCCTCTGAAGGGCTGTTCTCTAGGAGACCCGCTCTTTCCGCCTCTCCCCGCCTTCCCCAGGCCCTACCGCCCCAGGCCACGGGGACTGGAAGGAGTGCGAAAGGGAGCCCCAGGCTCGTCTCCGCGCCTGCGCTTTGGGGAGAGAGCCCCTCCCCCCGCAATAACCCGGCACCGCTAAGCGGCACCCGGACGGTGGGATGCGGGTTGGGTGGGGTGGGCAGC
>NW_012114611.1:1112329-1138309 GCF_000951035.1 Colobus angolensis palliatus | reverse complement strand
GGTGCACAGAGTCTCAGCTGGACCCCCGAGGAGGGTGCAGCTGGAGGGAGGGACGGAGGGGCGGGCAGTATGGTTTGGGCAGGAAGCCGAGACGCCCTCTCCGACCCTGTACTGCCACGAGAGCCTTACCCTCTACACCCCACTTCCCCCGGCACGGAGCTACAGATCCCCCCCGTACTCGCCGCTCTTTCAATCCCAAGTAGACCCAAAACTCACCGAAATCAGGTGTTGAGCTGGGCCAGGGCAGGCCGGATCCGCCAGGTCCATGGCCGCGGTCGGGGGCGGGGGGCAGAGAACGGGGGGTGCCGGAGCCGCCTCCTGATGTCAAGGCTTTAAAGGGGCCGGAGAGCCCCGCCCCTGGCTCTGACCCCGCCTCCCTCCTCCCTAGCAGCCAATCCACATTCACCCTGGATGCGCGCCCCTCCCAGCCCCCTCCAGATGTTCCCAGGACGCCAGCTAAGTCCGCCCGGCCGGCGCGCGCCGCTTCCGCTCTGGTGGGAAGGACCTCCCTTCCCCCTCTGTAGAAACACTTTCTCCAGGCCCGGCCGGGCTTGGTAAACCTCAGCCGTGCCTGGGTAGAGGACGCCGGGCTGGGCCGAGCGGGGGTGGAATGAGGGCGTCTAGAACAGAGAAAACTAAGTAGGTGCGCGCGGACCCACAGGCATGCGCGTTTGCTTGTGTGGGGCTGGGCGTGCACGTGTATGTGTGGTTGTGAGCGTCGGTGTTTGCCATTTGCCTTTCTGCATATGTGTTGGGTGTAAATCCATAGGGAAAGTCTTGAGTGCCTCTTTGGCCTCTCTCTTCCTTATCCAGGATAGGGTCGTCCCCCCAGTAATCTGGAAAACAGTGATAGGAACAGGCTCCGCTCATCAGACAAGCAGTGCTGGCCGTTTCCTCACTGGTTTGGGAGGGAAGGCTGGGCAGAAAAAGGATACAACCTTGTTCTCAACCACTTGCTATCTCGGTGGGGATGAGGAAAAGCAAACAGCCCATCCAGGCCCCTGCAGAGTCTCAGAGCTTTCAATATCATTCCCATTAGTCCTTAATTAAACACTTACTTGCCCTCGCCTAAATACCGTATAAACCTCACAACCTGCATTGTAGTGACTGCCCCAGAAATGTAGGTTCTCAAGTGGGTTCTGCAGGGAAATTCAAAGGTATCCCTAGGCACAGTGTCTGCCTACTTCATTAAAATTTCTTTTGTTGTGAGTATACAAAGGAGGCAGCTTAGAGTATCATATCAGTCCAATAAAGGAACATAAAAAGTAAGGGAATTTAGGGTGCTCAGACTGGCTAGGATTAGGAGTTCTTTTCTGAAGGAGGCTTATTTAAACACGGGATTTGAAGGGCAGAGAGAAATTCAGTAGGGTCCAGGCAGGGTAAAGGCCACAAAGAGACTCAGATAGGAAAGAACAAATTATCTGCATAGGACCGTGAGCAGATCACCGTGGTACGTTGGGAAGTGGGAGAAGTTAATGGAAGAGGTTTCCTTCGGAGGAGAGCAGAATAAGGATACGGATGTGACAAGGCATAAGATAAGTCATTCTGGGTTCTTGAGCATAGGGGTAGCTTGATGAAAAGAGTGTCCAAGGACAGCTATTACTGGAACCTAAAAGATGTCTTGATGGTTACTCCCACCAACTTTCTCATTTTTTTTGCTTAAAAAATATTTTATTCTGGTTGGGCACGGTGGCTCACGCCTGTAATCCCAGCACTTTGGGAGGCCAAGGCAGGCGGATCACAAGGTCAGGAGATAGAAACCATCCTGGCTAACACGGTGAAACCCCGTCTCTACTAAAAATACAAAAAATTAGCCGGGCATGGTGGTGGGCTCCTGTAGTCCCAGCTAATTGGGAGGCTGAGGCAGGAGAATGGCATGAACCCGGTAGGCGGAGCTTGCAGTGAGCCAAGATCGTGCCACTGCACTCCAGCCTGGGTGACAGAGTGAGACTCTTTTCTCTGAGATGGAGTCTCACTCTGTCCCAGGTTGGATGGAGTGCAGTGGCACAATCTCTGCTCACTGCACCCTCTGCCTTCTGATTTCAGGTGATTCTCCTGCCTCAGCCTCCCAAGTAGCTGGTATTACAAGGGTGCGCCACCACACCTGGCTAATTTTTGTATTTTTAGTAGAGACGGGAGTTTCACCATGTTGGCCAGGCTGGTCTCGGACTCCTGACCTCAGGTGATTTGCCCACCTCGGCCTCCCAAAGTGCTAGGATTACAGATATGAGCCACCGTGCCCAGCCCTTAAACAATTCATAACATGCAATAAAATGCACACATCTTAGGTGCTTTGTTTGGTGAATTTCAAAACATACACCTATGTAATTAACACCCAAAACAAGATACTGAACCATCACCCTAGAAAATTCCCTCATGCCCCTTTATAGTTGATCACCCCACACCCACCACCACCCTCCCCTGGCAACTTCCTGAATTATAGCACCATAGATTTGTCTGCATTTGTATTTCACATATAGGGAACTTTACAGTATGTACTTGTGTCTGTATGCTTTAGCTTAGTAATGTTTTTGAGATCCATCCATGTGTATCAGTAATCTGTTCTTTTTTATTGCTGAGCAATATTCCATCACATGAATATATCACAATGTGTTTATCCATTCTTCAATTGATGGATATTTGGGTATTTCCAGTTGGGGTTATGATGAATATGGCTGCTATTAACATTCTGGTGCAAATATTTTCATAGACACGTTTTCATTTCTCCTTTTCATCTTATTTCTTGATGATAATGGCATCTTCAGAAGCCTACAGCATTGTGAATTCTTATTCAATCATCTAACATTTATTGAATAGGGATCAGTGGGATAGTTCTGGGATTACAACACAAAGTAGACATGGTCCTTTCCTCAAAGGGCTTGAAAGTCCAATAAAATTCCATGTACCTGTTGTATTCCTAATATTGCCTTGTATTCCTAATTCTGCATTGAGGTAGAAAACCTTAAAAGTCTGCCAGGCATTTCTGACTACTTTTGGATGTTTCCAAATAACTGAATTATTGGAAGTAAACAGAACATCAAGATGATAATTTACTTTTTTTTTTTTCTTTTTTGAGACAGAGTCTCACTCTGTCACCCAGGCTGGAGTGCAGTGGCACAATCTCGGCTCACTGAAGTTCTGCCTCCCAGGAGGCAATTCTCTTGCCTCTTGCAATTCTCAAGCAATTCTTCTGCCTCAGCCTCCCAAGTAGCTGAGATTACAGGTGGGCGCCACCACACCCAGCTAATTTTTGTATTTTTAGTAGAAATGAGGTTTCACCAAGTTGTCCAGGCTGGTTTTGTTTTTTTTTTTGTTTTGTTTTGTTTTTGTTTTTGTTTTTTGAGACGGAGTCTTGCTCTGTCGCCCAGGCTGGAGTGCAGTGGCCGGATCTCAGCTCACTGCAAGCTCCGCCTCCCGGGTTTACGCCATTCTCCTGCCTCAGCCTCCCGAGTAGCTGGGACTATAGGCACCCGCCACCTCGCCCGGCTAGTTTTTTGTATTTTTTAGTAGAGACGGGGTTTCACCGTTAGCCAGGATGGTCTCGATCTCCTGACCTCGTGATCCGCCCGTCTCGGCCTCCCAAAGTGCTGGGATTACAGGCTTGAGCCACCGCGCCCGGCCGAGGCTGGTTTTGAACTACTGACCTCAAGTGATCTGCCCCCTTCAGCCTCCCAAAATGCTGGGATTACAGGCGTGAGCCTCCACGCCCAGCCAATATTTTACTTTTCATTTAGATATTTACCCTTGTTTAGTAAATACAGCCAGAACATCTGTATTTGTCAGAGCAAGCACCTGTGCTCCTTCCTTAAAGGCTATTGTGCATTTGATAATTTTGGCATTCAGATTTTGGCAGATTGTCTATGCTTCACAAACCTTCATCCTCACTGACAGGGGTTGAAAGAAGTATAACTACTATTGCTCCAAGATCCCTTTCAGTCTTTTGATGAGACTTAAGACTCTTTCATTCCTTAGTGCTATTATTTGCATAAATTAAAAATTACACAGAAGTCCCAAAGTTTGTTCTTCACTCTTGTATCACTAATCATATATTGTTATTTATTTGAGTCGTCTGTGTAACAAAACAGGCTAGGCCTCTTAGGTCTCTGGTAGCTGCAAGCTGTTACTACTGGTTTAGTAACAAACCAGTTTGGTGGTATTGTCTAACTATGCATGTAGTGCTGATGCCTGACAGATGGATTGTCAGAGAGAACCACCCTGTCACTGCTAACATCAGTACTTTGAATGGGGTTCCCTGCTTTAATACTGTGTGGTCATTCATTTAATGTTGGAGCATCTTCAATTCTCAGAGGTTGAAACTGTAGCCATTTAGCCATTGGTTGATAAACTGACTCTAGTTTAGAACTCCTGGCAACAGGAGATAGTCAGGTTGGTAACTAGCCTCTCAAAACATTTTTTCTTTTTTTTTTTCTCTAGATTGGGTCTTGCTGTGTCACCCAGATTGGAGTGCAGTGGTGTGATCACAGCTCACTGCAGCCTTGACTTCTAGGCTCAAGTGAGCCCCCACCAACTAGCTGGGACTACAAGTGCACTCCACCATACCCAGCTAATTTTTTCATTTTTTGTAGCCAGGGTCTCACTGTATGCTCAGGCTGGTCTTGAACTCCTGAGATCAAGCGATCCTCCCACTGTGGCCTCCTAAAGTGCTGGGATTATAGATGTGAGCTACCATGCCTAACCTCAAAACATTTTTGTAATATGGCTGTTTTCCAGACAGATGAACTCTGAGTGCAATCTCAATGTCTTTCCTGATCAGTAAGAGGAAGAAAGGAGCTGTTGTATAATGTTTGGTCCACTTGCTGTATAGGAATAGGTCTTTACTGCTACATGTACATAATTCTGTACAGAACAGTCATGTTCCTTGGATTCTGACAGCATTGCCAGTATGTGCTTTGAAACCTCCTACCTGGCACAGATATGATTAATCTGCTCATATCCTTGAACCTCTTTTTCATCACTTTTCATCATTCAAACATTTTTATTGAATCTATATGCTAAGCACTGTACATAAAGTATTAGATAACTTGTACAGAGTTCATGTGGGGTATGATAAAAAATGACACTGGAAAGGAAAGCAGTGGGTAGATCATCCTTTATCCTAAGAGCAGTGTAGACTTTGAATGGTTTTAAGCAGGAGGGTAGCATAGTCAGATTTGCATTTTAGATCAGTGTGGTTGCAGTGTGGAGGATAGAGAGAGCAAGACTGAAGTCGGGGGGCCAGGCAAGGTTTTGTAGTACCTGAGGAGAAAAACGAGAAATGACGTGGACTGGACTAGGAAAGTGATAGTGGTGATGGGGAGGACGTTGAAATCCCCAGGGGGCATCCAAGTAGAAACATCTCTCCAACTCCTCAGAACTTCCCAACTGTGTGCCTCAGGAAGAGGTTAAGGTGGTGCTGCATATTGGGCTTCACAATTCTCAGGGCAGCACAAGCTTCCTGAGTCAGAGAGCAATCTTAGTTATGCCAGATTGCATCATCCAGCATATAAAACACCATCGTTTTCTGTGTGTGTACTGACATGGAAAAGGTTGGGAAGCACTGATGTAGGCTGTGGGATAAATAATTCTGAAGCTCAGGAGAGGAATCGGGATGATAGATAAGAGATTTGTGAGTCCTCAGAATGTTGGTGGTTACTGAACTCATGGAGTTGAGGAGATCATGCAAGTAGAGAAAAGAAAGGCTGGAGCAGAACCCCAAGGAACATCAACATTAGAGGGGGGTCTCCAGAGAAGGAGAAAGAAAACTGAATGAACGTTGTCACCAGAACACAAGAAAGGGATTTCAAAAAAAAAAGACCAAATACAATCGGTTCTTCTTATTGGTGACTACAATCCATGCACTCAATCAACCTCAGATCAGAAAAACAAACAAACAAAAAAAACAAAAAAACTACATCTCTCTGAAGACTAGATCAGAAAAAAAAAAAAAATACAGCAATAAAAATGCAAAATTTTAAAAATTTAGGCTGGGCACGGTGGCTCACACCTGTAATCCCAGCTCTTTAGGAGGCCAAGGCGGGCGGATCATGAAGTCAGGAGATCGAGACCATCCTGGCTAATACGGTGAAACACCGCCTCTACTAAAAATACAAAAAATTAGCCGGGCGAGGTGGTGGGCGCCTGTAGTCCAGCTACTCGGGAGGCTGAGGCAGGAGAATGGCATGCACCCAGGAGGTGGAGCTTGCAGTGAGCCGAGGTCGCGCCACTGCACTCCAGCCTGGGCGACAGAGCGAGACTCCGTCTACAAAAAAAAAAAAAAAAAAATTAGTGTTAACGATTTACATAGTATTTACATGATATTACATATTATAAGTAATCTAGAGATGATTTAAAGTATATAGGAGAATACCCCTAGGTCATTTGCAAATACTATACCATTTTATGTAAGGGACTTAAGCATCCTTTGATTTTTGTATCCTTGTGGGTCCTGGAACCAATTCCCCATGAATAGGAAGAGATGATTTTTTTGGCCCCGATGTTGCTGAGTCAAGTTGGATCAGGACAGAGACATCCCTACTGACTCTGGCCACATGTCATTGGAGACTTTGATAAAACCAGACTTTATTTGTTTATTTAAAACAGAGATGGGGTCTCACTCCATTGCCCAGGCTGTCCTCAAACTCCTGGGCTCAAGCAGTCCTCCCATCTTGGCCTTCCAAAGTGCTGGGATTACAGGCGTGAGCCACCCCGCCCAACCTGGCAAAACCAGATTCTGAAGGTTTGAGAAAAATGTACAAAATAAGGAATGGAGACAGGAGGTGTTTAAAACTTTTCGGCTGGGTGCAGTGGCTCACACCTGTAATTCCAGCACTTTGGGGAGGACAAGGTGGGTGGATCACCTGAGGTCAGGAATTCAAGACCAGCCTGGCCAACATGGTGAAACCCCGTCTCTACTAAAAATACAAAAATTAGCTGTGCGCAGTGGCACGTGCCTGTAATCCCAGCTACTCAGGAGGCTGAGGCAGGAGAATCGCTTGAGCCTGGGAGGCGGAGGTTGCCGTGAGCCAACTGTGCCATTACACTCCAGCCTGGGTAATAGAGTGAGACTCTGTCTCAAAAACAAAACAAAAACACAAACAACAACAAAAAACTTTTCTAAGATTTTGGCTATGCTGTGAAGGAAAAATTAGGCAGATAGATGGGTGGTACAGTGAGAGTTATTTTAGAAAACACTAATTTAAAAAATTATTCATTTAAGATTAGTTTGTATAAAAAGTAATATGTCCATATGGTTTAATAATCAAATAATACAGAAGCAATTATTTGCTGCATTTCTTACCCCCAGCAATGAGCCATTTTAACTTTTTGGCTGATTCTTCTATATGACTAAATATGCTTATACTGCCATTCCTTTTTTTTTTTTTTTTTTTTTTTTTTTTTTTGAGATAGAGTCTCACTCTGCTGTTCAGGCTGGAGTGCAGTGGCATGATCTCGGCTCACTGCAACCTTGCTTTTCAGGCTCAAGCGATCCTCCCACCTCGGCCTCCCGAGTAGCTAGGACTATGGGCGCATGCCACTATGTTCAGCTAATTTTTAAATTTTTAAATTTTTTTGTAGAGATGAAGTCTTATTGTATTACCCAGGCTGGTCTTTAACTCCTGGGCTCAAGTGATTCTCCCGCCTTGGCCTCCCAAAGTGTTGGAATTACAGATGTGAGCCACCGCACCCGACCTGAGGACCTCATTTTTATGGGCAGTAATTACACATCCTTTTTGAAACCAACTGCCACAGACGTGAAATACGGTGGTTCCTCCCAACAGGTCAAGTAACTGCTCAGCCAACCTCTTACTAGGGAACAGGTCAGGTTCGGATGCTGAAGCATCTCCCAAAGCTTTTAGTTATTGAGGATTTCTTTTTTTAAGACAGTATCACTCTGTTATCCAGGCTGGAGTGCAGTGGCATGATCTTGGCTCACTGCAACCTCAGCCTCCTGAGCTCAAGTGATCCTGCACCTCAGCCTCCCAAGTTACCAGACTACAGGTGCGTGCCACCACTTCCAGCTAATTTTTTTTTTTTTTTTGTATTTTTTGCAGATTCGGGGTTTTGCCATGTTGCCCAGGCTGGTCTCAAACTGCTGAGCTCAAGTGATCCACCCGCCTCAGCCTCCCAGTGTTGGGATTACAGGCGTGAGCCACTGCACCTGGCTATTTCTTAATTAGCCATGTTGGACAAAGCCCCTGTGTATCCTTCTGGTCACTGAGGTTATTTTCTGTTATCAAGGAGTTATCTGGGAAAGGTGCCACTTGGCTTTGTAAGCCAGTCTCACTGTAGTCAGAGCCCATGTATTAGTTTTGTAGTGCTGCTGTAAGAAATCACCACAAAACTTAGTGGTTTAAAATACTGATTTATTCTCTTACAGCTCTGGAGATCAGAAATCTAAAATCAAGGTGTTGGCAGGGCTGTTCCTTCTGGAGGCTTCAGGGGAGAATACATTTCCTTGCTTTTGCTAACTTCTAGAAGCCACCTGCATTCCTTGACTTATGGCCCTTCTTCACATCACTCCAACCTCTTGCTTTTGTCATTACATCTCCTACTGTGGTCAGCTTTCCCTCTGCCTCCCTATTATAAGAACACTGATGATTGCACTTAGGATCTATTCTGATCATCCAGGTTAATCGACCGATCTCAAGATCCTCAATCTCATTTGCAAAGCCCCTTTTGCTATCTAAGGTAACATTCACTGGTTTCAGGGATTAGGTGGACATCTTGGGGGACCATTATTCATCCTACCATAGCGCCACGTATGTTTCTGTGCACCGCCTTGGTGGAGTGAGAGGAGAGAGCACCCGGCAGGGTTACAAGGTTTCAAAGTGTTCCTAAATTAAGATCTTGTGCGTAAACTCAGCTCTGTAACTACTGTGATAACTGAGACCATCATAAACTGGCCTCATTTCCATTAGCTCCATATCCCTCCCTGCCAACACTGCTTTCTTTAAAATGTTCTGTAGCACTGAGGCTGGACTCCTTATTACTTCATTATCCTGAAAAACAAGTTATCCGAGATAGTAAGATGCATGTTTTCTACAAGGTGAGATGTTTTTCTCATAAGCCTCTGGTCTAACAAGTGCAGTTGTGGTCTGCAGCATGCTCACACATTGTAATAGCACCTTATTTTTCTTTATCACTCTATATTCTGCAAAATATCTTCACATCCTTAGGAAATTTGGGCATAGGAAAAGGAAAGTGGTGTTATTTCAGTTGTACAGATGAGTAAACTGTGGCTGTAAGGCAGAGAATGGATTAGAAGGTAGATGACTTTAATATAGGAACCCCCCACCAGGCACTGGACACATGGATGGAATGAAACGTACATGTTAATTGATAGAATTTGCTGCTGGACTTTGTGAGCATTTCAATGTGGGGAATGTAAGTGAGAAAATCAACTGAGGTTTCTAGCTTAAGCAGTGAATACTATCAAATGAGATAGGACTAGGTTTTCAATGAGGGTAATGAGCTTGTTTTTGAGATATGTTGAATCTGATGGACCTAAGAACTAAGGGATATAATGACAAAACAGGAAAAATGCTAGTCTGGGACTGTGGATGTAGGGCTACCAATATATTTGGGGACCATAAGCATGTAGGTAGTTGTTAAAGTCACAGGGAAGAACTCATACCAGGAAAAATACATAGAGGAGGGCTAAATGGAACCGTAAGCACTCAAAGTATGGTCTACCTCTGCTTGCCTCAGAATCATCTGGGGGAGCTGTTAAAAACAGGTGCCTCATTGTTAATGTACTTAATGTCACAAAAATTGTATACTTTTAAAAAAGTTATTTATCTTTTAATTTTTAATCCAGTTTTTGATGGGATTTCCACGTTCTGAAAAACTATACTTAAAAATGGTTAAAATGGTAAATTATATATATATATTACTATAATAGAAGAATGCACAAACAAAAAACAGAAAATAGATTCCTAAGCCACATTCCAAACCTGAATTACTAAGGTTTTGCCCAAAGTCAGGCCTAGCAAATCCGAAAGCCTGAAGAAACCAGGTAAGATTCAGAGAGCCCAGGAACTGATATATTTTAAGACTAGCCTAGTTTTATCTTGATAAATAATCCCCCAAAGCAGCCCCCTCCATAACTCATAACCAGGACCACTTTTCCTAGGCCATCCCAATCCAGATATCCTAGCTCACCACTCCACAGATTCATTCTCCACAAGATTTGTTCCAAACAATGGGGAACAGATACCGATTCTTTCAATTATATGCCTTGGACATTTTACCAAAAGCTCCTGCCAGGTTTTGAGGCTGCCTGATTGTTAAGGAGTTAAGGAGAGTGAACATAATTCTCAATATAAAACTCTTTCAATATCTCTTTCTTGGTCTTCTTGCCCTCCCATCTCACTGCTTCTGAAATCTTAATCTGTTCTTTTCTTTCCCTCTTTCTATCAGTGATTCAGGGATTGGATGAGTCTCTATGGTTTGTTTTGCCCTGAAGAACAGAAGGCTTCTGTCCCAACTGGTGTTGCCGAAGCAACATATTAATTCCATGCCATGATCCTGGGTCAAGATCTGCACAATCTGATTGGTCATATCACCTCGGATGGCAAGGGAGTGGAAGTGGTCAAAATCATGGAGTCCCAGCTTTCGGAGACGTCTTGCAGCTGCCCGGTAACACTTCCAGGGTTGGGGCTCCACAAGGAGGTAGTGGCAGAGGGAGGAAAGATGGGCCAGGAACTCCCACAGGCCATGGTCTCCGTGGTTCAGATGAATCCACATGGTTATTGACATACAGAAGCCAATGTCAAAAACTGAACGTCCAAATTGGCTTAAGAAAGAGCTCAAGAGAACCTTCCGTTTCCTTTGATTCATGAAGTCCAGGGTGATAAAGGTCAAGGCATCAGGAAAAGGACATTCTTTTTCGGCTCGCTTCACCAGGACTGGATCTATGTCACAGCAGAGGAGCCGAAGTTCTCTTGAGGCATCTGAGCAGGTCTCCCCATCAGGTAGGGAGAGGAAGTGTTTGTATAGAGCCACACTCAGATCCTAGAGGAATCCAAAAGAGCTTTGTCACTGCAGTTCTCAACCAATGAATGGAAGAGAAATCTGTATCATTCTCCCACTGAGAATGCCACTTACCTCTGGCTGTATAGGATGTGAGGTTCCTAAACCATAACCTAAAGAGGTTGTGCAAAAAGTTTTCCACAGAATAGGCTCTCAGTGCCCTCCAGGGGTCACATGCTGTAATACATCATCCCCATATTTTCCTGACACTGATGATAGATTGGGTTGTAGTTCAAAGTTACAGCCAAATGGATGCAGCAAAGGAGCCTACAGCAGTATTTCCCAGCTTAAGTAATATGCTGATAAACTCACTCTTTTTCTGGGTATCTGAAGACCCCAGGGAGGAGGAAAGGGGTCCAGAGGCATAACCGTGTCTCTTACGAAGGAAGTGAGGAATACAGCGAGCACCATCTTATAAAAACCTGCTTCTCAGACCTTTGGACCTCTGGATTCCAAAGTCCTCATTTAGCCTTCATTACAGCTTCAATTTTACTGTCTTAGGATTCATCACCTCCTTCTGAGACATTCTGATTCTATAACCATCATTGCTAAAAGTCACTGCTAACAACCTTCTAGACAAGTCTTAATGATTTGTAATTTTTACCACATTAGCACCTTTTTACTCTTAAGTCACCATCTCCTTTCTCTAACTTTGAATTCCTTTTTTTTTTTTTTTTTTGTTGGAGACAAAGTCTGGTTCTGTCACCCAGGCTCGAGTGCAATGGCATGATCTCGGTACGCTGCAATCTCTGCCTCCCAGGTTCAAGCGATTCTCCTGCCTCAGCCTCCTAAGTAGCTGGGATTACAGGCACACATCACCACACCCAGCTAATTTTTGTTTTTAGTAGAGACAGGGTTTCGTCATGTTGGCCAGGCTGGTCTTTAACTGACCTCAAGTGATCCACCTGCCTTGGCCTCCCAAAGTGCTGGGACTATAGGAATGAGCCACTGCACCTGGCCTCTTTGATTTCTATAACCATTATAACTAACTCAAATTTGTGTTTTTCCACATAGTATTTTCAAGGCATTTTTCTGTTTACTACTTTATTTGCTTGGTGTAACAAGCATGTGAGGAAAATATTTATGCCTTTTGTGCAGGTGAAGAAAATGCACAATGGAAGCCACCCAGATGTCCAATGATAGTGGCATAGACAAATCAATGTGGTATAATCATGAAGATAGAATACTAAGTAGCAGTTAAAAATGAAGACACTCAGCTTGGTGCACAGCATGGACGATTCTCACAAATACATAATGTTGAGAAGAAAAAGCAAGCCATAACAGAAAATATATGACAAGCATCCACTTACATGAAGCTCAAAAATGGGTGAAATTAAACTACATCGTTCAGGGAAGAAAAACAGTACACTATAAAGAAAAGCAAGGAAACAACAGAAGGCTCGTTGTTACCTCTGGGTAGAGAATAGAGGTTTATGAACAGGAAAAGGCATATAGGGGAACTTGTGGGGTGCTGAAAGTGTTTATTATTATTATTATTATTTTTGAGACACGGTCTTACTCTGTTTCCCAGGCTGCAGAGTGCAGTGGCGTGAGATCACTGCAGCCTTGATTTCCCAAGCTCCAGAGATCCTCCTACTTCAGCCTCATGAGTAGCTGGAACCACAGGTGCACACCACGATGCCCAGTTAATTTTTGTATTTTTGGTAGGGATGTTTGCCATGTTGCCCAGGCTGATCTCGAACTCCTGAGCTTAAGCAATCCACCAGCATCAGCCTCTGAAAATGCTGGGATTATAGGCGTCAGCCACTGCGCCCAGCAGTTTTTTGGGTTTTCTGTTGTTGTTCTATTTGAGACAGGGTCTCACTTTGTCACCCAGGCTGGGGTATGTGGCACAATCAAGGCCCACTGCAGCCTCGACCTCCTGGGTTCAAGCGATCCTCCTCCCTCAGCCTCCCTAAGTAGCTGGGACTACAGACGTCCACCACCACACCTGGCTAATTTTTTTTAGAGATGGGGTTTTGCCATGTTGCCCAGGCTGGGGAAAGAGTTTTTAAAATTGAAAAAAAAAAAAAAAGCACCCATGAATTATGGTACATCTATCCAATGAAACATTAGGACGCTGCTAAAAAAAGAATGCGGTTATATAATCTCAGAATTAAAAGCTACTAATAGTGTGTTACCATTTATAAAACTAAAAGGGGGGTATTTATACATACATAAATGCTGGTATACACACAGGACTGATATCTAAGAAATTATAAACAGTGGTGCCACTGTGTGGGGGAAAAGGAGGATTTAGGGTTCGGAGTAGAGACTTTTTACTATTTACCCCTTTGTAGTTTGAATTTTTTTGTCTTATCAAGCGCAAGCATTTTTTTTCCCTTTTCTGACTACAAAGATCCAGAAGAGAAAGCATTTTTTAAAAAGTGCAAAACAGAAAGCTCCATAAACGTACAGCCAGGTTTGGGAACCACTACCCTAGTTAGCTGCCAATTATGTCTTTACCTCTCCTGTGTATACTACTCTTAACTTTAAAATCTCTGGTGGTTTCCTAATGCCTTTCGTGAAATCCCAAGCCTTAACCTCAGTCTCTCTTTTCCACTGTTTTCACCCTCTGACTTCCTGTATCATCACAGAGAAGAAATTTTGCAGGGGACACCGGACATCAACCCATCTCCTCATTCCAGTCTTTAAGACTGTATCCAAATGTCCTCCTCCTACTTATCAACTGAGTCCCACAAGGTCTGCAATCGTCCCCCAAAGTCTCTTCTGTGAAAGGACAGCAACCCAACAAAACTGTCCCCCGCCCTCCAGATGCTGGACTGGAGTGATGAAGGGAGCAGAGAGAGGGTACTAACTTTTGAAGCATTTGCCATGGTAAGTTCAGACTGCCTGCTAGTGTAGGATATCCCAGTGGCTACAAATAGGTGTGGGAGAGACATTTCCTTATTTTGCATGTGGTTTGATTATAATCATTATATGCCTAAGAACAGTTTGCAGCAAGAAGAGTGGCAGTGCCACCCTTCTCCATTCCCTCGGGCAAAATGCTCTATTTCTTCGATCCTCTCCACTGTACTTTGTCAACTCACTGTTTTTGTTTTGCTTTGTTTTTGTGATGGAGTGTCGCTCTGTTGCCCAGGCTGGAGTGCAGTGGGGCCATCTCGGCTCACTCCAGGCTCCGCCTCCTGGGTTCACACCATTCTCCTGCCTCAGCCTCCCGAGTAGCTGGGACTACAGGCGCCCGCCACCATGCCTGGCCAATTGTTTGTATTTTTAGTAGAGACGGGGTTTCACTGTGTTAGCCAGGATGGTCTCGATCTCCTGACCTTGTGATCTGCCTGCCTCGGCCTCCCAAAGTGCTGTGATTACAGACGTGAGCCACCGCCCCGGCCTACCCACTTTTTTTGAAATAAACATGCAGGTCCTAGGGTCTGTCCTGTACTGCACACATGAGTCTCAATATCAGGCATGATTCTGTCACCCTTGGCTCTTCTCTCCCAGTAACCCAAACCTAACCCCATGTTCCCAAACGTGTCTCTGGAAGCACCCTCTCCCCAGCCAAAGCGCCAGGCACGCTGGACAGAGGCCACCCTAGATACAGGGCCCGTCCCCACCTGGGGTCTGGCCCTTAAAGAGAAGTGGGAACGTAGTCGACAAGGACTCCTCTCCAAGAGAGATTCCTAAGACAGATGGTGGAACCCTGGCGGGCAGGCAGCAGCAGCACTGGCAAGGTCAACGCCACGCTTTATACTCGATTTGGGAAAGTTTTGATAGGTGTGAGCCCAGGCCAGAACCACAGTGGATGTGTAGGCAACCAACCGCTTGGTTCCGGATGCTCCAATCCCTCCCCTGTCACTCACCCCGGAGTTACACCCCACGTCGAGCCCCAGAATCGGCCCGTTCTCGGGACTCTGAGGAAAGAGCTGTCGAAGCAGCTCCGGGGGCAGGAGGCGGAGCCGTTGCTCCGGAGGGTGGAAGCGAGAATAATGAGGAAAATTTCCGAACGGGGCGGCGCCGGGTTCCAGAACTCGCGGTTCCTCTTCCGCTGCGGGCTCCTTAACACTCCCTCCATCCAGTTCCGTGGGCACCGCCATTAGCTTCAACACCGCCTCTGGGCCCTGGCGGAACCGGAAGTCGGGAACCTGCGGTCGGCGGGGGCGGGGGGGGCGGTGCCAGCGCGCGTGCGCTGAACGGCGAGGGCGGGTGGATCGAATTCTGCGGTGAATCAAAAAGGCTGGCCTGACTTCCTCTCGCTGTGTGCCTGTAGCCAGCGAGCGCGTGGGGCTTGCCTTGTATTATTCAACCCTCATCACAACACTGGGAGGGGATTAGCAATATCATCCACGTTTTACAGGGATGAAACAAGCTCTGAGGGCTAAGTGTCTTGGCCAAACTGACACAGTTTGAAACTTGGGCTGCTTGACCCAGAGCAAGTATAATAGTTTGTTGGGATCTTGGAAATCAAATTTAGTCCAATTTCCTTTCTTTATAAATGCAAAAAGTGAGACCCGGAGAGAACTTACTTGTCTGGGGTCATACAGTGAATCTGTGACTAAAGAACTTCCACCCGGTTCAGGAAAGGGTAGTCAGGAGCTGCAGGTCACTTGCGAAGCCAGCCGACTCAGTCCTGTCCCCCAGGGGGAACTGTAGACCATGAACTCCTTGAGAGGCAAGGACCGCGCCTTAAGAGCCAGCACTTAAAGAGTGCTTACCAGGCACCAGACACCCTTCTAAGCTAGTCAGTCAGTCCTCTCACTAACGCCATGATAAAATGACCGTATTATTATTCTTTTTATATAGATGAGGACACTGGAGTACAACAAAGTAACTTGCCCAAGATCCTGCAGTTAGAAATGATGGTACTAGGATTCGAACCCAGGTAGTTTGGATCCAGAGGATATACTTGCAACGCTGTGTTATTCTCAGCCTTGAGTCTCCTGTACTTACCATGGGCCTGGCAGAAAGATGCTCAGCAAATGTTGTTGAATGAAAACTCAACAGAGGATACAAGTAGGTGACTAAGGTCAGATCTGTTTGGGGAAAATTTAAATGGCAGGGAGAAAGGATGCAAACTGAAACAGACAGTGGAATGGAGTTGGGCAAGATGCGAGCTAGAGATTGGAAATAACAGAGCTGATAAGGAGAGGAACTGAAGGGTCAACCTAGGTAGCAGGTTCCAGTCAAAAGCCAGCATGGCCCAGAATATCTGTCAGGGTCAACCAAGCATCAGCAGAGTTGTGCAGGAACTCCCACCCCCACCCCTGCACCTGGCCCACCAATCTTAAAGAGGTCTCCTGCTCCATGAGGCTGGCAGTTTGGTAAACTTCTTACAAGGCACTGAAGCATGACTCCTGCAAATAGTGCCATCAGGAGTTAAAATAAGCGCTGTTTTCCTCTCAGTTTTTACTTTCTATTTTCTTTTTTTTTTTCCCCCTTTTTTGAGACAGAGTCTCACACCGTTGCCCGGGCTAGAGTGCAATGGCACGATCTTGGCTCACTGCAACCTTTGCCTCCCAGGTTCAAGTCAGGTGATGGTTATATGGGTGTTTGCCATAAAATTATTTCAACTTGTCTATGTGTTTGGAAACTTTCATAACAAAATATTGGAAAAAAGGAACATTTAATGCACAAAAAACCCTCTTGAAAATTAACAATATAATAGCAGAAATGAAACACTCCATAGAACAGTTAGAAAATAAGCTAGAGGCAATCTTCCACAAAGTAGAGCAAAAAAAGCCAAAAGATGGAAAATGGAAAATAGTAGACAAAAGACAAGGTCCAGCCTAGGAGGTCTCACATAATAGGAGTTCCAGAAAGGGAAAGCAGACAGAACTATCTAATTATCCATCAAAGAACTACTATCAAGGAAGCAATTCAGTAAAATTTCCTAGAACTGAAGGGCCCATAAAGTGTCAAGTATAATGGATGAAAATAGTTTCACAAATGACAAAACATGGTGAATTTTCACAACACTGAGGACAGAGAGGAAATCCTCCTACATGTTTTCAGAAAGATTAAAAACAAACAAAAAGACAGATTTCATACAAAGGATCAGGAATCATGACAGCGGTGGATCTCTCACCAGTCACGGTGACAGCTGGAAGGCAATGGAACAATGCCTTGAATGTTCTGAAGGAAAATCATTTCTAATTTTCCCTTCTATACACAGCCAAATGATTAATTTAGTGTGAAGACAGAATGAAGGCATTTCCAGACATGCAAGAAACCAAATCCATTGTCTTCTATGAGCTCTTTCTCAGGAAGCTACTGGAGAAAATTTTCCACCAAAATGAGGTAGAAAAACCAGAAGTGCAAGTGTATGGAACCTAGAAAGCAGGTTTTTAATAGAGGAGAGTTGAAGAAAATCCCCAGGATGGAGATGGAAGGTTATGGAACAGCTGCTGGGCAGCAGATCTTCAGAGTGATCAATGCAGGCTACAGCAGTCAGAAGATTCCAACAGAGAAGGTGGCATCAACAAGATGAAATTGATAAAACATTTAATGGCCCAGGTGCAGTGGCTCACACCTGTAATCCTAGCACTTTGGTAGGCTGAGACAGGAGGATCACTTGAGGCCAGGAATTTGAGACCAGCCTGGCCAACATGGCAAAACCCTATCTCCACTAAAAGCATAAAAATTACCTGGGCCGTGGTGGCACGCACCTGTAATCCCAGCTACTCGGGAGGTTGAGGCATGAGAATTGCTTGAACCTTGCAGGCGGAGGTTGCAGTGAGCTGGGATTGTGCCACTGCACTGCAGCCTGGGGGACAGAGTAAGACCCTGTCTCAAAGAAACAAACAACAACAACAACAAACCATTTAATGTATCTGAATATATTCAGAGAATATTTACCCACTTAGGGAAGAGTTAAGAAGTTACTAATAGGCTGGGGGCAGTGGCTCACGCCTGTAATCCCAGCACTTTGGGAGGCTGAGGTGGGCGAATCACCTGAGGTCGGGACCAGCCTGACCAACATGGAGAAACCCTGTCTCTACTAAAAATACAAAATCTGCCAGGCGTGGTGGCACATGCCTGTAATCCCAGCTACTCGGGCAGGAGAATCGCTTGAACCCAGGAGGCGGAGGTTGTGGTGAGCCAAGATCGTGCCATTTGCACTCCAGCCTGGGCAACAAGAGCGAAACTTCATCTAGAAAGAGAGAGAGAGAGAGAGAGGAAGGAAGGAAGGAAGGAAGGAAGAAAGAAAGAAAGAAATTACCAATAAGGACATGAAAAAACTAATCAATTGAACATATAACTAACAACAATGATCAGCTCCCAGAAAAGCAAAATGTTGTGCAAGGAAGGAGAAGTAATCATTGTATACTACATAGTTCAGTGGTCAACAGGTTTACAGTCTTGATAATGTAAACATTGAATATTGATCAATCTGCAGTCTTAGTTATAACCAAATCAGGACAGGGTAGGAGTGGCGGGAGGTGGGAAGAGTGTGTGTGTGTGTGTGTGCGTGTGCGCGTGCATGCACGCATGCATGCCCTTGATTTCCTTCTCTTTGTTTTTTTTTTTTTTTTTAGACAGAGTCTCGCTCTGTGGCCCCGGTTGGAGTGCAGTGGTGGGATCTCAGCTCACTGCAAGCTCCGCCTCCCGGGTTCACGCCGTTCTCCTGCCTCAGCCTCCCGAGTAGCTGGGACTACAGGCGCCCGCCACCTCGCCCAGCTAGTTTTTTGTATTTTTTAGTAGAGACGGGGTTTCACCATGTTAGCCAGGATGGTTTCGATCTCCTGACCTTGTGATCCGCCCGCCTCGGCCTCCCAAAGTGCTGAGATTACAGGCTTGAGCCACCGCGCCCGGCCCCTTCTCTTTGTTTTTAATCCCTTCTGGTTTTTTCTCTGACTGACCTTTTGTTTTCTTGTTCAAACGAATGTATTTCCAGCTTTCTAATGCACATATATTAGTTTTATAGTAAAAAAAAAAACCAATATAGGTTATTACCAAGAAAAGGCTAGGGACCACATCTCTGCATCCTGTTTCCCTTCTTAACTCACCATGGACTTACATCTGTGAATCTTTCTCTATGTTTTTTGAGCCTACTTATGTTTTCAGCATGTGCCACTGCTTGGGCATAATGAATTCCACAAGGTCACCCTGCTGTGCAAAGTATTTCATAGAATCATAGAATCTTACATTTTCATTTGTCATTGTTCAAACCCAAGGGATTCCTTGCACTCAAGAATTACACAAGGTGTGTTCAGGGCAGTGAGGCTGAGTAAAAGTCTGTGAAGACAGGCAGTGGATGGAGGACTGGAGTGTTTGGGGTTAGTAGTGGCAGAGGGGCTGATGAAGAAACAGGGAAGGAGAGGACTGGGAAGAGGATATGAAGAACCAAACACTGCTGCGGACACCAAGGAAGGTGGACCGAACAACTGTGTCCTGCCCCTGCTGAAAGCCCTCAAAGGCTCCCCAGTGCCCACACAATAAAGTTCGAAGGTGTTAAATCAGAGCAGAGCTTCTTGAAATTGAATGCACAAAGGAATCATCTGAACCTCTTATTAAAATGTAGATTCTGGTTTTTTGTTGTTGTTTGAGACAGAGTTTCGCTCTTGTTGCCCAGGCTGGAGTGCAATGGCATGATCTTGGCTCACCACAACCTCTGCCTCCCGAGTTCAAGCAATTCTCCTGCCTCAGCCTCCCGAGTAGCTGGGATTACAGGCATTTACCACCACGCCCGGCTAATTTTAGTAAAAACAGGGTTTCTCCTTGTTGGTCAGGCTGGTCTCAAACTCCTGACCTCAGGTGATTCACTTGCCTTGGCCTTCCAAAGTGCTGGGATTACAGGCATGAGCCACTGCACCCGGCCTAAAATGTAGATTCTGGCTGGGCACGGAGGCTCATGCCTGTAATCCCAGCATTTTAGGAAGCTGAGGCAGGAGGACCCCTTGAACCCAAGAATTCAAGACCAGCCTGGGCAACATAGTGAGACCCTGTCTCCACAAAAAATTTTAAAAATTAGCCAAGCATGGAGATGCATGCCTATATTCCTAGCTACTCAGGAGGCTGAGGTGGGAGGATCACCTAAGCCATGATTACACCACTGCACTTCAGCCTGGGCAACAGAGTGAGACCCTGTCTCTAAATAACTAAATACATGTAGATTCTGATTCAGAAGGCCTGTGGTGGGCCTGAGGGTCTGCATTTCTGACAAGCACACAGGTAATGTACTCTCTTTGAGCAGTGAGGCCTCAGAGGACTCCAAAGCTCCTCTGAGACTGACTTCCTGTCTATTCCTTCATCTTCCCCTGCACTCCCCACCCCATCCCAACATCTCTGTTCCAGCCGTACTGAACCACTCACAGTGCCCTGAGTGTGCTGGGTGGGAACTCGTGTCCTCGCATGTACTGTTCCCTGTGCCTGGAATCTACCCTCCATGCACAACTCCCACTTTCCTCAAGACCCAGCTCATGTGTGTCCTCTTTTGTGAAGACTTTACCAGTTACTCTCCTTCAAAGAGAGTGAATATTTTCCTTCCTCTATCTACATGAATGTCTGTTACTGCATTTGTCACACAATACTGCAATGTTTGATTTACCGTGAACTCATGGAAAAGAGTGACGACATCTAGCCTTTGTATCCTCAGCATCTGGCACGATGCCGGGCAGCTAAAGGAATGCTACCTTAATGGGTGGAGGCTCTTTACACATAAAGAAGGAACAGGTTCTCAGTAATGCACAGTTTTACAAAGGGAAGAAAAATAATTCTCAGGAAAGGACATCTGCTGTCTCAAGTAGGTGATACATGGTGAGTATCACTAATTACCTGTATTTCTTCCATCATCCTTCCCTCCTTCCTTCTTCCTTCCCTCCTTTCCTTTATATCTGTTTATTTTTTGAGTTTCTCTTTACAGTATATTTTAATACCCAAGTTATAGAATTCTTTCAGTATACAAAAATTAGTAAACCTAGATAAGCTACAAGAAAAGACTTATTCTTACCCAATCTCTGGAGATAATAATTAATCTTAAAATTTAACAAAATTTGTAGGTACATAGTAGGTGAATGTATTTATGGGGTACATGAGATATTTTGATACAGGCAATAATGATCACATCGGAGTAAATTGAGTATCCATCAATTTAAGCATTCATCCTTTGTATTTCAAACAATCTAATTTTAGTTATTTTTAAATGTACAATAAATTATTGTTTTAGTTATTTGTAAGTGTACAATAAATTGTTGTCGACTACAGTCACCCTGTTTGCTATCAAATACTAGACCTTGGTCATTCTAACTATATTTTTGTACTAATGAGTACCATCCCCACTTCCACATCCCCAGTACCCTTCCCAGCCTCTCATAATCATCCTTCTACTCTATATCTCTATGAGTTCAATTGTTTTAATTTTCAGCTCCCAGAAATAAGTGAGAACATGCAAAGTTTGTCTTTCTGTGCTTGGCTTATTTCCCTTAACATAATAACCTCCAGTTCCATACATGTTGCTGCAAATGACAGGGTCTCACTCTTTTTTATGGCTGAATGGTACTCCATTGTGTATATGTACCACATTTTCTTTATCCATTCATCTGTTGATGGACACTTACTTGGCTTCCAAATCTTTTTTTTTTTTTTTAGACAGAATCTTGCTTTGCTTTGTCGCCAGGTTGGAGTGCAGTGGTCCGATCTTGGCTCATTGCCTCCACCTCCTGAGTTCAAGCGATTCTCCTGGTTCAGCCTCTGGAGTAGCTGGGACTACAGGCAAGCGCCACCATGCCTGGCTAATTTTTTGTATTTTAGTAGAGATGGGGTTTCACCATGTTGGTCAGGCTGATCTGGAACTCCCGACCTCAGGTGATTAGCCTGCCTTGGCCTCCCAGAGTGCTAGGATTACAGGCATAAGCCACTGCACCCGGCCCCAAATCTTGGCTATTGTGAAAAGTGCTGCAATAAACATGGGAGTGCAGATACCTCTTTGATATAATGATGTCCTTTCTTTTGGGTATATACCTAGTAGTGGGATTGGTGAATCATATAGTAGCTCTATTTTTAGTTTTTTGAGGACCCTCCAGACTGTTCTCCACAGTGGTTGTAGTAATTTACATTCCCATCCACAGAGTATGAGGGTTCCCTTTTCTCCACATTCTCGCCAGCATGTGTTATTGCCTATGTTTCGGATAAAAGCCATTTTAACTAGGATGAGATGATATCTCATTGTAGTTTTTGATTTGTGTGTCTCTGATGATCAATGATGTTGAGCGCCTTTTCATATACCTGTTTGCCAGTGTATGTTTTCTTTTGAGAAATGTCTATTCAGATCTTTTGTCCATTTTTAATTGGATTACTAGATTTTTTTCCTGTTGAGTTATTTGAGCTCCTTATATATTCTGGTTATTAATCCCTTGTCAGATGGATAGTCTGCAACTATTTTTTCTCCCATTCTGTGGGTTGTCTCTTCACTTTGTTCATTGTTTCATTTGCTGTGCAGAAGCTTTTTAACTTGATGTGATCCCATTTTTCCCATTTTTGCTTTGGTTGCCTGTGCTTGTGGGGTATTACTCAAGAAATCTTTGCCCAGCCCAATGTGCCGGGGAGTTTCCCCAATGTTTTCTTTTAGTAGTTTCATAGTTTGAGTCTTAGATTTAAGATTTCAATCAATTTTGATTTGATTTTTGTATATGGTGAGAGATGGAGGCCGTTTCATTGTTCTGCATACAGATATCCAGTTTCCCAGCACCATTTATTGAAGAGAATGTCCATTCCCTAATGTATGTTCTAGGCAACTTTGTTGAAAATGAGTTCACTGTAGATGTATGGATTTGTTTCTGGGTTTTCTTTTCTGTTCCATTGGTCTATGTATCTGTTTTTATGCCAGTACCATGCTGTTTTGGTTACTATAGTGACTCTGTAGTATAATTTGAAGTCAGATAATGTGATTCCTCCAGTTTTGTTTTTTGATCAGGATAGCTTTGCCTAACTAACATTTTAATGTATATCCATCTAGAGGTTTTTTCTATTCATAAATAAACATAAAATATGTGTGCATATATATATTTAGTCAACATTAAACTAATTAAGTAGTTTTAATATTACTCACTCAAATATTACAACTGTGAGGATAGCCTTTGGAGGTACCATCAGAAACCTACATTTCAGAACATTTTTGAGGAATACAGGCCATTTAGTTTGCGCAATATCCTTCAGTTTGGTTTTTTTTTTCTTGTTATTGGTTTTTTTGTTTGTTTGTTTTTGAGACAGAGTCTTGCTCTGTTGCCCAGTGGTGTGATCTCAGCTCACTGCAACCTCCGCCTCCTGGGTTCAAGCAATTCTCATGTTTCAACCTCCCAAGGAGCTGGGACTGCAGGCGCGCGCCACCGTGCCCAGCTAATTTTTGTATTTTTAGTAGAGATGGGGTTTCACCATGTTGACCAGGCTGGTCTCGAGCTCCTGACCTCGAGCTCCTGACCTCAAGTGATCCACCCACCTCAGCCTCCCAAAATGCTGGTATTACAGGTGTGAGCCACTGCACCCACCCTCAGTTTGGTTTTGTCTAATATTTCTTCATGATAAGACTCACGCTTTGCTGCTGCTTTTCTTCTTTTCTTTCTTTCTTTTTTTTTTTTTCTTTTTAGTCTCACTCTGTCGCCCAGGCTGGAGTGCAGTGGCATAGACTTGGCTCACTGCAGCCTTCACTGCCTGGGCTCAAGCAATCCTCCTGCCTTGGCCTCCCAAAGTGCTGGGATTACAGATGTGAGACATCCTGCCAGCTGGCTTTGCATTTTTTTGGCAGAAGTGTTATAAAGTATATTTTTGTCCTTCTCAGCATATCATATGAGAAAGCACATAGTGTCAATTTGTGCCATTATTTGTGATTCATGATTAAGTTGGAACCTAACAGTTTTCTCTACTGTAGTGTTACCATTTTTTCCTTTGTAACTTTTTTTTTAGACAGGGTCTCGTTCTGCCCAGGCTGGAGTGAAGTGGCACAATCTCGGCTCACTGCAACTTCTGCCTCCCAGGCTCCAATAATCCTCCCACCTCAGCCTCCCAAGTAGCTGGGACTACAGGCACGTGCTACTCAGCTAATTTTTGTATTTTTAATAGAGACAGGATTTCGCTATGTTGCCTAGGCTGGTCTTGAATTCCTGGACTTCAGTCTTCCAAAGTGCTGGGATTACAGGTGTGAGCCACCGTGCCAGACCTCTCCTTTGTAATTTAAAAATAATCTGTGAACAAAAAGCAATCTGTGCACATGAAAAGATACTAAGCATCACTACTCGTTAGGGAATGCAAACCTAAACCATAATGAGGTACCAATTCACATCCACAAATAGGGCTACAATTGAAAAGACAGACATCAACAAGTTGGCAAGGATGTGGGGAAATTGGAACTCTCATCCATTGCTGATGGGATATAAAATGGTGCAGTACCTTCGAAAAACAACTTGGCAGTTCCTCAAAAAGTTAAACATAGGTACATATGACACAGCAATGCTTCTCCTGGGTATACACCCGAAAGAACTGAAAACACATCCCCACAAAAATCAGGAGTGTTTATAGCAGTATTACTCATATAGACAAGTGAAAACAAATGTCCATCGATTGATGAATGGATACATAAAATGTCGTGTATCCATACAATAGAATATTATTTGGCAATGAAAAGGAATAAAGTGGCCAGGCACAGTGGCTCACACCTGTAATCCCAGCACTTTGAGAGGCGGAGGTGGGTGGATTGCTTGAGTCCAGGAGTTCGAGAACAGCCTGGGTAACATGGTGAAACCCCGTCTCTACAAAAAATTAAAAATACAAAATACAAAAATTAGGCTGGGTGCAGTGGCAGATGCCTATAATCCCAGCACTCTGAGAGGCTGAGGCAGGCAGATCACTTGAGTCCAGGAGTTCACGACCAGCCCGAACAACATGGCAAAACCCTGTCTCTACAAAAAACACAAAAATTAGCTGGTCATGGTGGTGCATGCCTGTAGTCCCAGCTACTCAAGAGGCTGAAGTGGAAGGATGGCTTGAGCTCAGGAGGTGGAGGTTGCAGTGAGCAAAGATTGTGCCACTGCACTCCAGCCTGAGTGACAGAACCAGACCCTGTCTCAAAACAAAACCAAAACCAAAAATTAGCTGGGCACAGTGGTGTGCACTTGTAGTCCCAGGTGCTCAGGAGGCTGAGGCAGGAGGATTGCTTGAGCCCAGGAGGTGGAGGTTGCAGTGAGCTGAGACTGCGCCACTGCACTCCAACCCGGGCGACAGAGTGAAACCCTATCTCCAAAAAGAAAACGGAATGAACTAATAAATGCTACAACTTAGAGAACGCCGGAAAACATTATACTAAGTGAAAGAAGCCAGTTACGGAAGACTGTATTGTATGATTCCATTTATGTGAAGTGTTCAAAATAGGTACATTTCTAGAAACAGAAAGTAGATTTGTGGTTGCCAAGGCCTAGGGGAAGGAAGGGAATAGGGACTAATACTAATGGGAGAGAGAGACAAAAACATTCTAAAATTAGATTGTGGTGATAGCTGCACAGCCCTTTGAATATACCAAGAAAACATTGAATTGCACATTTTAAATGGTAAGTTATACAGTATTTAGATTATATCTCAATAAAGCTGTTTAAACACAAAGAAAGGCCGGGCATGGTGGCTCACACCTGTAATCCCAGCACTTTGGGAGGCCGAGGCAAGTGGATCACCTGAGGTCAGGAGTTTGATACCAGCCTAACCATCATCGTGAAATCTCATCTCTACTAAAAACACAAAAATTAACTGGGCTTGGTGGCAGATGCCTGTAGTCCCAGCTATTCGGGAGGCTGAGATGGGAGAATTGCTTGAACCCGGGAGGTGGAGGTTGCAGTGAGCCGAGGTCGTGCCAGGGCACTCCAGCCTGGGCAACAGAGCGAGACTGAGTCTCAAAAAAACAAAAATAAAAACAAAAAACATGCACACAAAGAAAAAATTCTGTGTGGAGGTAAGTTTAAACTATATCAATATTCCGTTTCCTATCAAACTTGCACCTAAAAATTTTAGCAT
>NW_012114611.1:1095629-1112063 GCF_000951035.1 Colobus angolensis palliatus | reverse complement strand
GATGGTCTCGATCTCCTGACCTCGTGATCCGCCCGTCTCGGCCTCCCAAAGTGCTGGGATTACAGGCTTGAGCCACCGCGCCCGGCCCACTGATGATTCTTGACTGAATCATTACTGTATTGCAAAATGGTGATTTTTCTATCATTGCTTCTTCATTTACTAGTTGGCATTTTGCTATAAGGAAGAGCCATCAAATATATTTTTAAAAATAAAAAATAGGATTATACTCAACATTAATGCTTCATAATTTGCTAATTTAATATTACTCAGTTCTGTGATTCTGTATGTAAATATTTACCAATGTCATCATTTTTAGTGGTTGCTAAGTTTTTTGTTTTTTGAGATAGGGTCTTGCTCTGTCACCCAGGCTGGAGTGCAATGGCGTGATTTCAGCTCACTGCAACCTCTGCCTCCTGGGTTCAAGCGATTCTCCTGCCTCAGCCTCCTGAGTGGCTGGGATTACGGGCATGTGCCACGAAACCTGCATAATTTTTGTATTTTTTAGTAGAGACAGGGTCTCGCCATGTTGGCCAGGCTGGTCTCAAACTCCTGACCTCAGGTGATCCTCCTGTCTCAGCTTCTGAAAGTGCTGGGATTACAGGCGTGAGCCACTGCGCCCAGACTCTATGAATCTTACTGGAGGATTATTCCTTTAGACAAAAATCACACTGATAAGTCTCTTTAAGATAAGGCCTTCTCTATCTTGGGTACCCCATGAGGCTGTGGAGGAATAATATCCTTAAGATCCTTAGAAGGTCTTTCTCTTCCTGCCATCTTGGATCCTGTGGAGGCCTGCTGGGAATAGGACTTCTAAAAGGAAATATGTCCGGAAGGCTGTGGTCCAAGGCCATTTTTGCTGGCTATAAGCGGAGTCTCTGGAACCAACGGGAGCACACAGCAGTTCTTCTTAAAATTAAAGGTGATTTATGCCTGAGATGAAACAGAATTCTATTTGGGCAAGAGATGTGCTTCTGTATACAAAGCAAAGGACACCACAGTGACTCCTGGTGGCAAACCAAACAAAACCAGAGTAATCTGGGGAAACATAACTCGGGCCTACGGAAACAGTGGCAAGGTTCATGCCCAATTCCAAAGCAATCTTCCTGCTAAGCCCACTGGACACAGAATCTGAGTGATGCTGTACCCCTCAAGGGTGATGCTGTACCCCTCAACTGATGAAAAGTCAATAAATAAAAGTGGATTTGTGGGGGGAAAGATCCTTAGAAGTCCTACTGTTTAACAGAGTAGGTCTGCAACAAATGCCTGTAGGATCCTTAGGACTACTTCTGCCTGTCTGAAGGATGCTGAGGCACCCACTTAGGTCTTTCTGATGCTTAATGACTCTGCTTTTACAGTCCCAGCTTTGGCTTCATCTTTGCGTAGAGACTGTGTGTTCCTGACAATGCTCTGGAGTTGATCTTTGCCCTGAGGCTTTTTTATCACCTGGCTGGAAAGATTATCCTGGGCTTTTTATATCTCCTCCAAATTCTGCCTAAAAAACAGAATAATTCTTTCTTTAGCTTTTCTCTCACTATCTGTATCTTAGGATGCAAGGCTCAAAAAAGTCAAACGTAACTTCCAACACTCTGCCTGAAAATCCTAGCCAGAGTCATCAGTTAATTAGACCTTTTTTATTTTTCACATTAGTACAGATGAAAGTTTCAGTCAACTGTCCACCACTATATCAGAATCTCTGTTCCTCCAGATTCCAATAGTGTTTCCCTCAACTTTCCCTTGAGCCTTCGTCTGCAGTCTCCTCAAGGCCCTGCCAGCTTTCCCGCGCAGTCTCACTGAAGCTGTCAGGCGCCTCCCACACATGTTAGGTTCTCCTATGGCAATGCCTCGCTTCCAGGTACCAAATCCTGTCCCAGGTGTCTGTTGCTGCACAGCAAATGACTTCAAGCTTAGTGGCATAAAACTACAACTATTTTATTATTCTCACGGATTCTGTGGATTAGGAATTCGGATAGGGCATGGAAGAGATGGATTTTCAATGCTCCATGAGGTCTTGGACCTCAACCAGGAAGACTCGGTGCACAGGAGCTGGAACAGCTGAAGTTGGAGAATCCACTTCCAAGATGGTTCTTCCTGCCTATAGCTGCCAGCCTGGCGGGCGTGGCTGGGAGGCTGGCTCAGCTGGGTCTCTTGGCTGGAGCACTACACATGGCCTCTCTGGCATGGCGGCCTCAGGAAATTGGACTTCTTACATAGTGGCTCAGGAGAAAAAGAAGCCAACAGAGGGGTACAGCAGTGATGCAGGGCAGGCAAGGCTGACTCCTTTTGGCAGGGTTTTCCCAGATAAAGCAAGCAGTGAGTGTGGAGAGGAGTGGAGGATGAGAAGCTGGGAAGAAAGCATCTTAGCCATCTATGCATGCACACTCACACACACACACACACACACACACACACACACAAAATCTGTGAGGGCAAACAGGTTTGCTGGGAGTAGCCAGACTCGAGTAAAGACAGATGGTGTAAGTGAACTGGATGAGGTTGCTCAGCTCTGGAATTTCTCCAGTCTCACTGGAGGCTGGGTATTGTATGTGAAGACTCTCCCATGAGTGGGGGATACATACAGAGGCCACCACGGGGCAGTAGCAGCCAGAAGAGAATGAATGGTGTAAAGGGTTGAATAGTGACCCCCTCAAGAGAGAGGTGTCCAAGTTCTAAACCCCTGTACCTGTGAATGTGACCTTTTTGGAAATAGGATCTTTTTCCAAATAAAGATCTTAAGAAAAGATCATCCTAGATTAATGGTGAGCCTTAAATCCAGAGACAGGTATCCTTCTAGGAGGAAGGAGAGGGAATTTCAAGACACAGAGACACAGAGGAGAAGGCCATGTGAAGATGGAGGCAAAGACTGGAGGCGCCACTGCCAAGCAACACTGCAGATCGCCTGCAGCTGCCAGAGGCTTGGAGAGAGCTTGCCACAGGCCCTCCCTCAGAGCCTCCAGCAGGAACCCACCCTGCTGACACCTTGATTTCAGGTTTCCAGCCTCCACAACTGTGGTGGAATGAATCACTGTTGTTTTGAGCCACCCAGTTTGTTGCAATTTGTACGGCAGTCCTAGGAAAGCTAACAGGCAGTCCAGGTAGGAATGGGTGGTGAGGCAGAAGGGATCTGGAGGCAGGGGGTGGCAAGGGGGCCCAGCGTGTACCCCAACCTAGACCACCCAGCCCTTCTGTCACACCGGCCCCTGCCCCTCAATGTTTTGCACACTTTGAGGCCTGATCCAGGGATTTTCCCTTTCCCTGGTGCCACGGCTCAGCACTGCTTGCCCCTCGGGGCTGCATCTTCTCAGGACCCACGACTGCACGGTCTTGAGCCGCGGTGCCTGGTTTCTCTCTTGCACCACCGTTGGTATCTTCTCCCTCCCCTATCTCTCACCGTCTGCGGAAGTGCTTTGTAAACAGTGAGTGCTTAATAAAAGTCACTTTTCTCTCCTCAGAGTCCCCTAACTCTTGCCCCAGCCACTTTCCCTGCTCCAGCTGAATTTGTGCCCTAACCTTGTCAGAGACAAGGATAGCGTCCCCATGGCTCCAGTGTGATGGCATTCCCTCCCCTCCCACACAGCAGCCCGGCCCCATGTTCCCCACAGGAGCTTGTGGGGTGATCATTAGCCCATGCGCCTCCTGACCCCACTCCCAGTCACTAATTTGTGTGTAAACTTGGACAAGTCGCTGCACCCTCTGCTCCTTAGTTTCCTCTCAGGTAAAATAAGAGAGTTGGAGGAGACACATTCGCCCATGCATTCCTCCACTCGCTGTTGTTTACTAAGACTGTGCGCCATAACTCTGCCTTCAAGGAGCTCTGGTTCTGTAGGGTTTTTGTTTTGTTTTGTTTTTTTGAGATGGAGTCTTGCTCTGTCACCCAGGCTGGAGTGAAGTGGTGCTATCTCCGCTCACGGCAACCTCCGCCTCCCGGGTTCAAGGAATTCTCCTGTCTCAGCCTCCTGAGTAGCTGGGATTACAGGTGTTCGCCACCATGCCTGGCTAATTTTTGTGTTTTTAGTACAGACGGGGTTTCACCATGTTGGCCAAGCTGGTCTCGAACTCCTGACCTCAGGTGATCCATCCACCTCAGCTGCCTAAAGTGCTGGGATTACAGGCCTGAGCCACTGTGCCCAGCCAAGGTTCTGTGGTTTTAAAGCTGCCACTTTGGAGAATCTGTCCAGGTGCAATGCAGGCATTCCTTCCTTCTGTGTACCCTTTAGGAAGCAGATTTTGGCTCAAAATAAGAAAGACCTTTCTACCAGAAAGGCCCATAAACGGACAGGCTTCCACAGAAAGGGGTGAGCCCCTGGTCCGGAGGAGTCTCTGGGATTGCTTCCAACTCTGGGATCCTGAGCGCCTCCGTAAAAGGTTTATTGAGCAGGAGAACCAATTTAACTCTGTTCCCATGAAAATAAACGTGGAGATTTACTTCAAATTCAGCAGCTCTGGTGAGAAGGCTCTCACACAGGTCCAGGTTGGACCCACACAGACTCCACGATCCTCTAAGGCAACTAGCACACAGCAGACGAAGGAAACGATTCAGGTGTCAGAATTGCTTTTATTTTTATCTCCAGTCAGTCACAGACCCCAGGAAGGTGAGGCCAGGGAAGGGAACAGGCATGGACACTGGGGAACTTGCAGGAGCTGAGGCCAGTGGACAACAGGAGTGTCTGGGGTATGGCAGCCGGGCTGCGTCCCTGGAGCTGTCTGCTGTCAGGGACTCAGGAGAACGGCTTAGGGAGGGCTCGGGAGGGGGTACACTGTGTCCAAGAGATGCAACCATCATTCGGCAAAAGTGAACAGTGGTGGCTGATGAGCAGATAGGTCTAGGGGGGTCTGAGGAGAGCTGGGGGCCAGATCCTGCCCCCAACCTCCAGCCACATGGGCCCTCCGTGACTCTCCCAAACCAGGCCCTGCGTTTCCTCAAACAGCCACCGGAGGGCAGCAAAGTGCTTGTGCAAAATTCCAACCCGCCCAGGAGAGCAGCCAGGACACCTGGGACTTGGCCTCAGGTGGGCCAGGGAGGGAGGCACGGAGCCTGTTGGAAAATGGGTGTCTGTCCCATCCTGACTCCCTCGGAAGGAAGAGTAGGGAATGGAAGAACTAAGATTCCGGAGCTTCCCCAGGTGATACAGAAGGAGCCATGCGTGTGCCCAGGAATGAGTCCCAAACTCGCATGTGCCTCCCTGGCCCCCATCTGCAGCTGCCAGGAGAGGACTTCACGGGGGAGACCCCTCACCTCGCATTCCAGACGGTCAGATTCCTAGCTGCCTCCAGCTTTACAAAATCCAGCCCACCCCTTCCTGGGCCCAGCCCCACCCAGTCCAAAAATGTGAGGGGCCTTCAGGCTCCCTTCCTCCTTTACAGCTTGCAACACCTGCTCAGCTGCGGTTTCCTTAATCCTGCATTCCTGTTCCCCCACCCTTCCTCCTTCTGACGCCTCTCCTGGTGTTTCAGGGATCCTCACTGCCTGGATTGGAGATGGAACACATAGTCTTTGGCCCTGACCCTGCTGCCGACACTGTGGTACCCGGGACCCCCCCACCTCAGGACCCAGGGTAGGAGGCTGCAGCATCTTCTGCCTGGCCTCCCCGGCTCTGCAAAGAAGCCATTTCTCAAAGGGCTGTGATGCATGTGCGATATTGTTTATAGCCGAGGGCCTGTCCCTCCTCCCCCAAGCTTTTGGCACTCAGCCCTGAATAAGCTTTTAAATCCCCAGTTTTTCTGCAATAACTTATCCCAGAGAGAGGAGAACTTGGACAAGTAGATTCTAGGAAGCATCACCAAGGCTGTCTGACAGTGGCAGGAGAGTGGGGTGCTGGGGCTAACCCCTCTGGAACTGAGGCCAGAGATGAGGAGAGGAAACTGAGTGGCTTGGAGGACAGGAGGTGGAGGAGGGTGGGAACCGGGTGAGGAAGTCAGTGGAGAGAAGTGTTCTGGTGCCTTTCCCGCCCTATCCTGGCTATGAACTTCCACGTGGCAGATAGAAAAACTGAATCCCAGACAGCAAGAAACCCTCACCTAACACCAGGAGCCCGCTGGCGGTGAGGTTAGGAACCAGAAACCAGAAATCTTGCCTCCCAGTTCATGTCTGGAGGATAAAAACCTCAGAGTGCAAAACCTGGCGAGGGGTTTCAGGAGAGATGGGAGGCCGGGTGGCACTGAGGACAAGAAATCCCCAGGACATCAGGGCCTGACTACCCACCTCTCTGTGCCCTCATGTGGTCTCATTCCAGCCCCCATCCAGGCCCATGGGCAAGAGTGATACCCCGTTTGCGTGAGACAGCTGTGGGTCTGAACCCCAGGCCCACCACTCGCTAGCCATGTGACCTGGGACTCATTACTGAGCCTTTCCGAGCACCTCGGCTTTTCCCTCTGTGATGGACGTGAGCAGAGTGCTGTCTCTGGAGGATCACTGCAATGGATTAATTTAGACCAGCACACAGTGGGCATCTCACCCGTGCCCCCAGTGCCTTTGCTGCACACACACCACCCGCCAGTTCTTGGCTCCTTTTCTCTTCAAATATCCAAGATGGAACAAAACTTCAAATGCTTCTGCAATATTTCTTGAAAGCTGGGAGTAGGAAAGGTGGGGAGGGATGGGGCTGGGAAGGAACAGCACACCTCGTTACCCTTCCCAGGGCAGATGGAGCTCCCAGCACAGGGGAGAGAGAAGAGGAGGAGGGCGAAGCCAAGGGAGGGTTCTGCTATCCACTCAGAGCTTTCCCGTCTCCACACAGTAACTTTCCACTGGCCCCGAGCTGGCCACTGCACATGCTGGCTGCACGCTCCCCCAGTGTGGCCTCCTGGTTCCCTCCCCACAGGCGCCCCCTTGGGGGTTGGAAGGCTGACGCACACCCTGCCTGAGATCCCAGCCGCCTGGAAGCTGATAAGCAGCCCTGGCCTCATTACATGGGACCAGCTGGAGGGACTGGCCCTGGCTGTTAGCATCAGCTGGATGGCTTCCAAATTGGAGAGATGCAGAGATAAGTGGGGGGGCACGTAGGGACTCTGGGCTGAGTGAGTGGCCAGTGAAGCTAGAAGAGATGTGGACTCTGCCAACTACGAAGGCCTCAGGAGGCCTGGCTGGGGACAAGCCAGCAAACAGCAGCTGACAGGAAGGGTTTAGGAAATAAGAGGTGCAGAAGGGACTCCCACACAGCCTCGGGTTAGGGCTGGGACAGAGCAGGGACTCCTTCCAGATGGGGCTGGCCTGGCAGCTAGAATGATTGCCTCCTCCCCCAGAACATCCAGCCGGAGGGCCCAAGCACACCTCACTCAGCCTCAGACCTGTGGCAGTAGCCTGGTGGGTGGAGAGAAGCGAGTGAGAGGATGTGGATCTCGGTTCTGCAACCCCAAATGCCTCCCAGGTGGACACGGGTCTGGGTGGATTGGCTCCCCGGCTCCCACTTCCCTGGGAGCCCCAGGACAGGCCCTCACTGAGGAGCAGGGTCCCCTGCTCTCACCTCCTGCCCCAACAGTGCTCTGTCATGACCCGGGAGGGCCATTCACAGCGAGCAGCAAACAGCACAGGCTTCATGGCCCTTGGCCTCGGGGTCCAAATCCCTAGAACAAGCTGCTGGTCCCAGAATCAAGAGAAGATGCGCAGCCTGGTGAGAAGGCTCTCACACAGGTCCAGGTTAGACCCACACAGACTCCATGATCCTCTAAGGCAACTAGCACACAGCAGACGAAGCACACACCCACTCCACCTGCCCAGCTATGTCCCCCACCCCCTTTCTTACAAAGTGTCAATGCCTGTCCTGCACGAGAAAGACAGGAGGACACAGACTGGACGCAGGACAGTGTGCCCCAAGGCCACATGGTTGTGCAGCCCTAGGAGGAATTGTGGTGGGGGGTCAGGGCTCCCCTGGGCTTCCTGGGTCTCACTCCCTCATTTGGAATCCTGCTAGGCTTCTCCCCCTTGTCCCTTGGGCCCTCAAACCCAGAGGAGCCTTCAGCCTTGACCGTCCCAGTTTGGAAGATGTAACGGGGGGAACGGGGCGGCACAGGGACTGACATGGCCTCGGTTCCTCAGGGTCCCCATGGCGTATGTACAAGCGGCAGAGGGCTGGGCTGGGCTGGGGTAGACAGTGGCCTGGCCACAGCCTGGGTTGGCAGCTAGTTTTATATCTGGTCTTGTAGCACAGGGGAGGGACAGGGAACCAAGAGGGGTGCATTCTCTGGAGGACGGTGGGGTGGGGAGGGCTCCTCATTCCCGGTTAGTGCCAAAAAGCTGCAGGAAGAAGGTGAAGATATAGATGATGTCTAGGTAAATGTTGAGGGCTCCAAAAATATACTCCTCAGGGCTCAGCGAGTGGCGTCGGTTACCCATCAGCAACTGGGTGTCAAGTGCCAGGAACTGGGAGAAGTGAGGAGAGAGAGAGGGGTCAGAGGCCCAGGCAGTGTGACACTGACTATGGCAGCCCTGGTGCCCCCCTCAGCCCCACCCCCAACTTTATTACCCTCACCTGCTGCCTGGCTGCCCAGTGGCCCTCCTGTGACACCTTCTATCCCTAATTCTGTTCAGCAGCTATTTACTGAGCCCCTGCTATGTGCCAGGCACAGGGATACAGCAGAGAACAAGATAGCCAAGGTCCCTGTCCTCACAGAGCTTAGAGTCTAGAGGAATTGTTAGGATGAGCATAACAAGGTTCCAGGCAGCGGTGGGGCTGATAACAAGGAGCCTCACCTATGTGAGTGTGGCAGGGAGTTAGGGAAGGCTTCCTGGGGGAGGGGATGTTCAAGCTGAGGCCTAGACTTCTTGCCATTCCCTCAGGACTCTGCTCTCAGAGGAAGGCGAATGCTTCAGGTACAAGCAGGGCCCAAGCACTTGTGCTGTACTGACATCAGCCCATCAGTGCTATACCGACATCCCCATCCAGTAAGAATCAGATTCTTCCTACAGGAAGTGAGGCCCAGAGACCTTAAATATTAGCCAAAGGTTACACAGCTGGAAAGTGGCAAAGCCAAGATTTGAACCCGAGCAGTCCAGCTCCAGAGCCCCAGGTGTAACCATTCTGCCCTGCTACTAACAGCACCCGGGGTTAATGCCTTTCCTCCCAGGAAGCAGGCTCTTCCCTGGGGACCTGCTTGGCCTAATGGACTAGGAACAGATTCCCTTTGAGACAGCACTGTGCCACCTCACTACCCCTGCCAGGTCTTCCCACTGTATACAGTGGCTCCTACCCCTCCCCATGTAGCTTTCCTCTGGGCTCCAAGCCTAGGGAGCAGAAAACCCTTGAGAAGCAGAATATGAAATTTGGCAGGCGTGGTGCGCTTTTCTGGAGAAAGAGGCCAAAATGTCCACCAGTATCTCAAAGGTGATGAAGCGCTGATCCACGTAGGATTGGAATTTTTTTGTTGTTTTTTGGGTTTTTTTTTTTGAGACAGAGTTTCACTCTTGTTGCCCAGGCTGGAGTGCAATGGTGAGATCTCGGCTCACTGCAACCTCCGCCTCCCCGGCTCAAGCGATTCTCCTGCCTCAGCCTCCCGAGGAGCTAGGATTACAGGCATGCACCACCACACCCGGCTAATTTTGTATTTTTAGTAGAGACAGGGTTTCTCCATGTTGGCCAGGCTGGTCCCGAACTCCTGACCTCAGGTGATCTGACCGCCTCGGCCTCCCAAAGTGCTGGGATTACAGGCGTGAGCCACCATGCCCGGCCCGGGATTGGAATTCTTTCACATTGATTCACATTCTTGTTAACTGGGCTCTTCGGTCACTTATGTATGAAAGGCATGTTCCCTGGGTCCTCTGAAACTCATTCATTATACAATAAATATTATGGGGTGACAGCTGCATGACAGGGACTTGCTGAGAGTGGAAGAGACAAGAAACACAAAGCCATGCCTGCCTTGGGGAAGATCACAGCGTCATGGGGGACACTTACAGGTCATTACAAGAAAATCCACGAAATGCACAATTAGGACTATGAAGGAAGGAGCTACTGATTGGGCCAGAGGAAGGTGACCCAGGAGAGGTGGCATTTCACCTGAGGCTTAAGTAGGAGTTTGCTAGCTAGGAAGGCCTAGGGAAGCCTGGGAGGCCTGACTGGTGTTGTGTGAAGAGCGGAGAACTCGGCCAGGCAGTAGATAGAGGAGGAAGGGGTTGGGGCCTGCCCTTGCAGCTTGCACTCTGCTCGGTAGGCAGGGGTCATGCCCAGTTCCTTTTCCTTTACCCGCCATGGACTCCTTGACTCCTAAGACCCAGACTTTAGAGTTGCTATAGATGCAGCCCTGTGGAATCCTAGTTGAATCCCAGCCCCGGTGCAATGCCCCCCATGCCCAAGAGGCCAGGGCTCCAACAGGGAGTAATTCCAGCACACGGGACATTGAGGCAGGGCCACCCTCAAAGTTGGGGAGGTGGGGGCAATTATGAGCACAGGCTTGAAAGTCAGATCCACTTGGATTGCAGGCTCTGCTCTACCACTCATTAGCTGTAGGACCTGGCTGGGCAGAGCATTTAATCTCTTTGGGCCTGTGAGTCCCTATGTGTAAAAAGGAGATAAGCGTGCCTGCCTCCTGCGGTTGTTGTGCGAATGAGATAATGCATGCAAGGGGCCTGGCACGGTGCCTGACACATGGTAAGCACTTAATGAATGCTTGCTATTATATTAATGTGGTTTCATTGTTATTATCTGCAGAAGGAGAGGTGCCCTCTTGAGGACGTGCACACGCTGCTGATGAGACTCAGGTGTCTCTTGCATCTTATCAGGGAGGCAGCACTGTTCCTCGGGGAGCTCAGTGGCCTTAACAGAGCGAACATGGGGAGCCATGGCCAGAGCTGAGAGGAGCCCTGTGCAGGGTGTGTCAGGCTCCTGAGCTCAGTGGCACTGAGGAAAGGGCACTCCAGACAGGAACAGGAGTTGAAATGCCTGGGTTTGAGACCCGGCTCCATTGCTCAGTAGCCAAGTCATCCACTTGACCTCAGTGTCCTCGTCTACAAAATGGGATAGTAGCAATGCCCACACTACGGTGTGGTTTTGAGGGTAGATTTATGACAGTGTATGTGGCATCCACTATTTGTATTTTTGAGTATGATTTCTCTCCATTCCGCTCTGCTCCTTCTGTGTTTGATTTGGATTCCCAAGCACATTTTCCTTCTGCAGAGAGAATGAGCAGGCAGAAGGCCCAGTGCAAAAGCTTTGGCCACTTGGCGGTCACAGCTGCCGGCATCAGTTCATAAACTGCTGACCTGGCTGATCCATCAGTAGCTTGCTTGGTTGATTTCCCAGAGCCTGGTCACCCCTGGGTGAGCTAATGAAATTGAGTCTCTTAATTTGGAAGGCTTGGATCTGTCCAGCTCTGGGGGTGGCCCTTCTGAGAAGCACCCATGCAGGAGACCCCCTAGAGCAGCCAGCTGGCTTTTCTCTGGGAGAGAAGAGGAATGAAATTATTTCTGCCCCAGCCCTTGGTCCATGCACACAGATGCTTATCTATGTGGCATTCTCTGGGATGGCCTGCTTCAAATTTCAACCCCACTGCCCAGTATGACCCATCACTGCCACCTCATGCCTGGGAGTCAACCAAAGTCTTTTCATTCATTTATTCCCAACAATATTTGCTGAGCACCTACTATGTTCCAGAGAACTTGCCCTCATAGAACTGACAGTCTAACGAGGGCAAAAGACATGATCAGGGATTCTGCATGGCAATGCATTCATTTACAGGGGAAAGGCATCTGCTGCTATCTCCTTGGAGATGGAAAGCATTGTTAACTAATGTCTTGGTTGAGAGCAGGTATCTTGGTTATAGTTAACATCTTAGTGGGTAGCTAGGATCTTGGCTGAGAGCTAGCAACCGAGTTGATGCAAACCCCTAAAAGGAGGGCAGGTACCTGAGTTAGTGGCCAGCTGAACAGGAGACTCTGCAGGAGGATCACTTGGGATGGGGCAGGAGGCCCCCAGGGACAAGGACGCTATTAACTTACATCTGAAGTGTCCTTCCCTAGACCAACACTTGATCTCATCTCCCTCTCCCCATTTGCTTGGGAGGTGGGTGTCCTCATGGTCTTACACATGACGAAAGGAGTGTGAGAGCTGAGTGATTTGCTGATGGCTGCTTATCAAGTTCATCTCCTGCACCGGTGGAGGTGGGGGAGGAGTGGGCTCGCAGGGAGGGAGGGAGCATGTGCAGAGGGCAAACTTCCCCGCCTCACCTTACTGGCCAGTGCTAAACCTCGCCGGGGCCCCCAGCCACACATTTGGCCTGACCCTGCCGTCTCTGGGGCCCAGGCTTATGTCTGTTGTCCTCCCTGAATGTGGCCCCAGAGGTGACAGTGAGGGGCTCTGGGCAGTGCATGCCATGGAAAGGCCAGCTCAGAGCCACCCGCAGGCAGGCACTGAATACAAAAAGCTGGGGTTGCAATGTGTTGAATCAGCTTAAACAGTGACACGTGGACTGTGTCTGTCCTGCAGAAATGCCAGTGTGACGGCGGGTGGAGGCAACCCCCAGGCTGTTGTTTGCAGCATTGGTTCTAACAGTGAGATGCTGAAACAACCCAAATTCTACCAACACGGGGGTGGTTAAATAAACTCTGGGCAGCAGTGCTGAGGTGGAAACATCTGTGACAGACGCTACTGTGAGAAAAAAGCAAGTTGTGAAAAATCCATATCGTATGATCCCATAAAACTATACATGTCAGAGGAGCCAACATAGCAAATATCTATGAAATGCATAAAGAAAGGTCTGGAAGGAGAGATAATTCATGGTTCCTGCTGGGGAAAGAAGTGAGGGACACGATCAAAATGACATTTGTTTTTTTCTATATTTAAGATTTTCCAAAAGTGAAATATGTGAATAAATGTATTCACATATTATATAATTAGAAGTTTAAAATAGAAGGGTTAAAATAGCACAAAAGAAGAGTTCACGAACTCTTTCGCTGAATTCTCACCATAAGCCTCTGCAGCAGGTGTCTCACTATCAGCTCCATCATTTGCTGAGGACACTGAGGCAGAGACAGTATAAGTGACTTGCCCATGTCACACAGCCCAGGGACAGCTAGAGGGTGAGCTTGGGCTTTGGGGAGTCTTTGGAGAAGAGACTACCAGCCATATGTCCAGGTGCACCGGCTGGGCTGCAGGAGAGGGTGAGGGGGTGAGGGAGGGAAGAGAGACCATTGAGTGGAGATCTGGGGCCCATTTCTTGCCTGATACCAATAGAGGATATTTCTCTCCATTGACCTGGGTATCAAAAATTTAGATGGCACAGACAACATTTGCACCCCCAGGAGGGCCACCAAAAGAACAGGGTCTGGCAGGCATTCGAATCAGAAAGCCTGGCCCGGGGTGAAAGGGGGGGTAGTGTATGAAAGTGCATTAATGACACACGATTATCTATCAACTTTTTAAAAAGTAGGCCAGGTGCGGTGGTTCACGTCAGTAATCCCAGCACTTTGGGAGGCCAAGGTGGGCAAATCGCCTGAGGGCAGGAGTTCGAGACTAGCCTGGCCAACATGAGGAAACCCCGTCTCTACTAAAAATACAAAGATTAGCCGGGCGTGGTGGTGGGCGCCTGTAATCCCAGCTACTTGGGAGGCTGAGGGAGGAGAATCGCTTGAACTCGGGGAGGTGGAGGTTGCAGTGAGCCAAGATCATGCCACTGTACTCCAGCCTGGGCAACGGAGTGAGACTCCGTCTCAAAAAAAAAAAAGGAACCAGGAGACAAGGTAGGCTTCAATAGCCTGTCGCAGTAAGTGGAATAAAATATTTTGTATGAAAGAACCATATGTGGTCATACGAGAAAGGGCATGAGTCCAGTATAATACAGTGCTTAAGATCATAGGCTGGGGAGTCCCACAGACCTGGGTTCAAATCTTGGCTCAGACCTTAGGTAACTTACTAACAGGTAAGAGTTACTGATCACTGACCACACACCAGGCACCGAGTGTTTTACATATATGAATGCATCCAAGTCACAGCCACCTATGAGGGAGGTACTGTTCTTGTCCCCATTTTACAGCTAAAGAAACTGAAGCACAAAGACATTATGTAACTTGGTGAGTCCACACAGCTAGAATGTGGCGGAGAAGGGCTTTGAGATTTATAGTGAATGATAACCTTGCCATTTAGATCACCAGATTTTGAAGCCAGGCTAAATCTGGTGATCTAAATGATAAGGTTATCATTTACCATAAGAGTAAAAGCTGTCATCGACTGAGAATTGCCATGTGCCAAATGTGAGGAGGCTGTGTTCCCTTCATTTGTTACCCTATTCATCCATTACAATAGCCTGTTGAGACAGGCAGGTGAGCCCTATTTTAAAGATGAGGCCAGTGAGGCAGAGCGGTCAAGTCATTTTGCCAAGGTCACAGAATGGTAAGAGGAGCAGCGAGGCCTTGAATATGACTTGGTGGGGGGCACTGGCCAGCTGCAGAGCCCCCTCCCCACTCCACACACCTACTGCCCCTGCCAGTGCCTCTTCCTGGCTCTGCTCTGAAGAACCAGGTCCTGGATATGGAAGCAGAAGTTCCTTTCTGCCCCTAGGCAGGTGTGGAGCTGCCTCTGCCTCCCCTCCCTCAGTCCGCCACCCCAGGGCTTTTCCACCTCCTCCTGTCAGGTTTGAGCAGAGTGTGGGCTGGGGGATGAGTGCCTCAGGAGTGAGACAGGCAGGCCTCAGGAGGGGCCTGCACATTCTCCCCTGAAGGGGCAATCACTGATCAGTCCGCCCACCCCAGGAGGAACCCACGCCACTTCCAGGTTGTCTAGGTGAGGCGTGGGGAGGGGGGTGCGAGGAGGCCCCAGGGTAGGCATTGGGACTGTTTCAGCGGCAGAGGGTGGGTGACCTAACAGAGAAGGTTCTCACTGGCTCCTTCAGCTTCACGTAATGCATTGAGGGAAAAGGGCCTCTAGGCTCTGAATGGAACGAAGATAAGTCTAAAAGTCATGCCTCAGCCTTGGATTTGTGTGGCCATTTTAACTTTTCGAAGTGTTTTCCTCATTGTGAGGAAGGTAGGGCATATATTGCCGTCCCACTAGAAAAGCAGGGTGAGGGGTTGGGGTAGACGGGCGTATTTTTCTTAAATCCCTTGGACACTGTGGGTCTGGCCCAGATTGGTCATGGTGTGTGTATGTGTGCGCACGTGTGTGGGTATGTGTGTGCCTGTGTATATACGTGTGTATGTGTGTATGTATGTGTATATATGTGTGTGAGTGTGAGTGTGTGTGTGTACATGTGCGCATGTGTGTGAGTGTATGTATATAAGTGTATGTGGGTATATGTGTGTGTATGTGTGAATGTGAATGTATGCATGTGCATGTGTGTATATGTGTCTGTGTGCATGTGTGTATGAGTGTATGTGCATGTGTGTATATGTATGTGTGTGTATGTGTATATGTGTATGTCTATGTGCATGTGAGTGAATGTGTGTATGTGCATGTGTATGTGTGCTTGTGTGCGTGTATATGAGTGTATGTATGTGCATGTGTGTATACGTGTGTATGTGTCTGTGTGCATGTGAGCACGTGTGTGCATGTGTTTGTATATGTGTGCATATGAGTGTGTATATGAGTATGTTCACGTGTATATATGTGCGTGTGTATATGTGTGCATATATGTGTATGTGTGTATGTGTGCATGTGAGTGCATGTGCATACGTGTATATGTGTGCATGTGTGTATGTGCATGTGTATGTGTGTATGTGTATGTGTGCATGTGTGTATGAGTGTATGAGCATAAGTATATATGTGCATATGTGTACATACGAGTGTGAATGTGTGTACGTGTGTTTGTGTGTATGTGTGCATATGAGTGTGTATATGGGCGTATGTATGTACGTGTATATATGTGCGTATGTGTATATGTGTGCATATGTGTGTGTGCATGTGTATGTGATGTGAGTGCATGTGCGTATGTGTATATGTGTGCATGTGTGTATGTGCATGTGTATGTGCATGTGAGTGCATGTGTGTGCATGTGTGTATATGTGTGCATGTGAGTGTGTACGAGTGTATGTGCATGCGTATATATGTGCGTATGTGTGTATATGTGTACATACGAATGTGTGTGTGCATGTGTGTACGTGTGTGTGTTTGTGTGTATATGTGTGCATATGAGTGTATGTGCATGTGTGTATATGTGTGCAGGTGAGTGTATGTGCATGTGTGTATATGTGTGCAGGTGAGTGTATGTGTGTGTATGTGCATGTGTGTATATGTGCATGCATGTATGTGTACATGTGAGTGTGTGTGTGCATGTGTGTGCATCTGAGTGTGTGTATAGGGGAGTGTATGTGTGTATGTGCATGTGTGTATAGGTGCGTGTATTTGTGTGCATGTGTGCATGTGTATATGTGTATGTGTCTGTGTGCATGTGAGTGCGTGTGTGTATGTGTGTATATGTGTATATGCATGTGTGTATATGTGTGCATGTGTGCACGTGTATGTGCATGTGTGTATGTGTATATGTATGTGTGCATGTATGTACATGAGTGTGTGT
>NW_012114611.1:1061548-1095559 GCF_000951035.1 Colobus angolensis palliatus | reverse complement strand
TATATGTGTGCAAGTGTGTATGAGTGTATGTGCATGTGTGTATATGTGCGTATGTGTGCATGAGTGTATGTGTGTATATGTGTCCATGTGAGCGTGTGTACGTGCATGTGTCTGTGTGCATGTGAATGTGTGTGTATGTACATGTGTGCATAAGTGCATGTGTATATGTGTATGTGTATATGTGTGCATGTGTATGTGCATGTGTGCATGTGTGTATGTGCATGTGTGTGTGCATGTGTGTATATGTGCATGTGTGCATGTGTGTGCATGTGACTATATGTGTATGTGTGCATGTATGTGAATGTGTATATGCGCATGTGTCTGTGTGCATGTGTCTGTATGTGCATGCATGCGTGTCTGTGTGCCTGTGAGTGCATGTGGGTGTGTGTGTGTGTATATGTGCATGTGTATGTTTGCCTGTGAGTGCACGTGTGTGTATGTGCATGTATGTATATGTGCATGTGTATGTGTCTGTGTATATGTGTATGTGCATGTGCGTATATGTGTATGTGTATATGTGTATAAGTATCCATGTGACTGTGTGTATGTGCATGTGGGTAGATGTGTGTATATGAGTGTATGTATGTGTGCATGTGGGTATGTGCGTGTGTATATGTGAGTTTATGTGAAAGTGTGTATATGTGTGTATGTGCATGTGTGTATATGCGTGAATGTGTGTGTCTCTCTGGAAGTGCTGTCTTGGCTTCAGCGCATGCTCAGCTTCAGTGGCAGCTGCGTCAGGCAGGTCCCTGCCGGCTCTGAGGTCTCAGCCCTGCTTTCCTTCCAGAGACTGAGGACAGATAGCTCTATGTCTCTCCATAGTGGAGATCAGAACTGGAGGTCCAGCACCCCTACTGAGCATCTTCCTATCCCAGCTCTGTTCATCCAAATGCCATTAGGCTTGCAGCATCCAGTACTGACCATGCAGTCTCCCTGCCCCCACCCCACCCCAGCTCTGGGACACTGCAGTGACCTCCTAAATGGTCTCCCAGCCTCTGGTCTGTCCACTCAGCTTCTCACTAATCTTCCTTAAAGCACGACAACTGTGATGTTTCTTAGCAACTGTCAGTGGTTCCCAAGGTCCTCAAATCGGCCAGGCTGGGCAGGGAGTGAAGAGGTCTATTTCCACTGGGCCCATCACCTAATTTCTAATGTCCTATGCCTCATTACTTTCCGAGGACTCTGGGACTTGGGCTCTCGATTTAGGGGGCTCAGAGACCTTAGCTTCCCCAAGGAAGGACCAACTCTGAGATGCGGCAACCTGTCTCAAGTCCCGTGGGCCCTGGAGTCTCAGCTGCGGTTAGAAGCCAGCTGCAGGCATGTGCCCCCACCTCATTCCCTGCCCCATCACACCAGCCCTGCCTGACCCTCATGCTCCCTGTGTGACTTTCCATGAGTTTCTACAGAAAAGCACCCAAAGAGAGGGCACTAGGGGGAATGGGAGGATTCGGCCACTCTGAGGTCAGGGCTGTTCAGCTGGCTCACCCACTTCTCCTGGCACATTTGGATTCTGGCATCCAGTGAGGGGTCTGGGGTAGGGGTGAGGCCAAAATCCCAAGGCTCCCTGAGAATGTACTAAGGCTGACATGGGTGAGGCCTAGGAGGGGCCTGTTCCTCAAAGCTGGACCAGAGCCCTGAGAAACCTGGCCTCCCATCCCCTCAGGTGCTGCCCCCTCCACTGGGCAGCCCTGCCCTCAAAGATGGCAGAATCTCAAGGGAGGTGCTGATGTTTCTGGGAGAGAAGCTGGATTCTCACAGCGCTTCCAAAGCTCAGGTTGGTGGGAGTTGAGGGGAGGGTCTCCCTCGGGGTCTGGGGCCTCCTCCTCCACTTCTTTTCACCCCACTCTCGCACAGTCTCCTCAAGGCGGCACACGTGGCAGGGACGCCTGCATGCAGTGTGCAGTGTGCAGCTCTGCTCGGCTACAGGGCTGGGAGTGGCCCCCACTGTGCTGAGAATTCCCCAAAGGGTATGGTGAGAGACAGCAGAATGGGGAGATGAGAGACTAGGGGGTGCTGGGTGCTGGTTATGGGATACGCTGGAGCTAGGGGACCACAGAGTCTGCAGGCCTGAGGGTCAGGACGAGGTCAGCATGTTTCTGAGTTCGAGTTAATGGGAGGGTAAAGGGATTTAGTTATGGGGCTGGGCCTCTGAGGGCCTTCGTCTACCTGAAACTGAGAGGAGGGAAAGGGAATGAGTCTCGAAGCCCCTCTCATCAACATTCCCCTGCCCCACGGGCCCCAGGGGAGCTGCAGATGAACATGGGCAGGGGATGGAGCTGGGGGAACTGGCCCTGTGCTCTCCATTGTTGTTTCTATAACCTGCAGGATGATCCCCACCAGGGCCCTTTGAAGTGTTGATCTCCTAATAAGATAATTGGCACTGCAGTTCCCCCTACCCTGTGACTCACAGAAGACTGATAGGCAGTGCTGAATTCAACCACATAGCCTGTGTGTTCTCTGCCTTGCTCTGATTGTACCTCTGTGGGCCTGGCCCTGGCCCCTGCCACACCTCTTGGGGATCCGTTCATGCCACAAACAGCTCCTGGGCACGTACTATGTACCAGGCCCTGTTCTGGGCACGGGGGCTGCAGTGATGAACAAGCCAGACTACAATCCCTGCCCTTAAGGAACTTAGATTCTGCTGGAGGGAGGGAGACAATGAGCAATACATCAAGAAAAATAGACAGTGTGTCAGAATGAGATGCGCTACAGAGAGAGGGAAATAGAGTAGGGAGGAAGAGGGAGGGACAGAGCTGCACACACTTGAAGGATGGGAGAGAGGGCTATGAGCAGTCCCTAAGAACAGACAGAGGCAGGTGCAGAGTCCCTGGGTTTGGAGAGAGCCTGCCATGATCACGCAGCACGAGGCCAGTGTGGCTACAGCAGAGGAGAGTGGGGAGGTCAGAGAGGGCCTGCAGGCTGTGGGAAGCGATTGCGCGATGCTCAACAGAGGAACAAGGGTACCTAACACTCCAGCTGCTGTGCCCCGCATAGACACGCGGCACAGGGGCAGCCTGCAGGAGGCCATGGCAACAATCAACCCAGGCTGGAGGCTACGGGGGCTGGGACAGGGAGTAGCCATGAGGGTAGAGATAAGTTGTCAGATTCTGGATAGGAGTAGGGGCCGCAGCATTGATCTGGGGTGTGATGTGGGGGGTGAGGAGAGGGGAGGAGTGGAAGGTGTCACTAAGGCATTTGTTCTGAGTTACAGGAAGATGGGGAAGGCTTTGGGAAAAGCAGGCATCCCGGGGAAGGGGCAGGAGCTTGGTTTTATACATGTGAAGTCCGAGGTGCCTATGAGACTTCCTCATGCAGACCCTCATTAGGCAACCGGAAATTCTAGTCTGGAATTCAAGAGAGATCCAGGCTAAAGATGTAAATGTTAGAGTAATCATCATAAAATATCGCATTCAAAGCTTTGAGGCTGCCTGAGGACCTGAGGGAGCAGGGTAGAAAGAGAAGAGTCGGCCCTTTGCAGGATCAAGAAGACTGTAGAAAAGCCTGGGCGCTTGGTGGCCTGGACATCAAGGGACGAAGATGCTCTGGGGAGGGTGGTGGAGGGAAGGAACGGTTGTATCCAGTATTTCTGGGAGTCCATCAATATTAGGACTGAGACTGGGTCCCTGGATTTAGCTACAAGGAGGTCCCTGAAACCTGGATGAGAGTGTGTTTAAGAGGATCAAGAGAGAATGGTTGGGCGCCATGGCTCACGCCTGTTATCCCAGCACTTTGGGAGGCTGAGGTGGGCAGACCATGTGAGGTCAGGAGTTCAAGACCAGACTGGCCAAGATGGCAAGAACCCATCCCTAATAAAAACACACAAAAAATTAGCTGGGCGTGGTGGTGCCTGCCTGTAGTCCCAGCTACTCAGGAGGCTGAGGCGGGAGAATCACCTGAACCCAGGAGGCAGAGGTTGCAGTGAGTGGAAATTGTGCCACTGCACTCTAACCTGGGTGGCAGAGCGAGACTCTGTCTCAAAAAAAAAAAAAAAAAAAAAAGAGAGAGAGAGAGAATGGGAGGGAAAGGAATTGCGAGGAGAGTAGGGAAGAAGAAGAGAGGGAGGAGAGCCATTGGAGAAAGTGAGTGGAGGTTCTCTTAAAAGGAGTTTTGCTGTATATGGGGAGCAGGGAATGGGACAGGGGTGAGAAGGGAGATGTGGGTCGAGAGTGTTTTGTGGGTTTTTTTCAGGTGGGAGAAATTGCAGAGTGTTCCTATGTTAATGGAACTACTCCAGTAGAGAGGGCAATGCTGATGACTGACAGAGAGAGAGAGAGAGAGAGGAAAATTCCTGGAGAGACCTCCTCAGCCTCTCCCCAACTCCAAGCCAGCAGAACCACAGAAGGTGTCCTCTTTGAAGGGAACCACAGGGGCACTGGAAATGGCACCAGGCTGGGCACAGGACACCTGGGTGCTGGTCCTCAATTTGCCTGTTACTGGCCATAAGACTGTGCCGGGCGCGGTGGCTCACGCCTGTAATCCCAGCACTTTGGGAGGCTGAGGAGGGTGGATCACGAGGTCAGGAGATCGAGACCATCCTGGCTAACACGGTGAAACCCCGTCTCTACTAAAAATACAAAAAATTAGCTGGGCGAGGTGGTGGGCGCCTGTAGTCCCAGTTACTCGGGAGGCTGAGGCAGGAGAATGGCATGAACCCAGGAGGCAGAGCTTGCAGTGAGCTGAGATCGCGCTGCTGCACTCCCGCCTGGGCAACAGAGCAAGACTCCGTTAAAAAAAAAAAAAAAAAAAAGACTCTGTGCCAGCCCCTTAACACCTAGGGCTTCAGATGTGGAAAGTGAGTCTTACAGCATCAGGGCTGCCTGCCCCACTCCCTGGCCAGACGGTGGTGGAGATGCAGGGAGGTAACAGGTGTGAAAGTGCTTTGTAAAACATCAAGGGTGGAACAGAGTGTGGGGACTATTGCTATTATTTTAATAGCACTGGGGCTTATCAAACAAATTTAAGGGATTACTATTCACCCAGCCTTACTTGCATGCATGGCTCCCTCGGGTGGTTTACACACTCACTGCGACCTGACCCACGGGAAGCCAAGTAAACTCCCCGGCCGGCCCCCATGGGTGCCCACTGCCTCCAACATCACCAGCCTGTCTGCCCTGGCTTGACCCCTCTTCTCTCCCCTGCAAATGCCTCCCTCTGGGGCGTCCAGGTGCTGTTGCCCAGACTAGCTCTCCCGGATGTGGCCCTCCTCTTTCTCACCTAATCCGATTCCCCAACACATCCTTTGAAATCTTTCTTTAGGAAGTATTGCCTGAAGGGAAGAGCATGGTGCAGGGTCTGAGAAAAGTTAGTCTCTTCAGGTGACCAGGCTCCCAGTTTGCCCAGGATTTAAGGGCTCCTCAAGAAGTGGGGCTTTCAGTGCTGAAACTGGGGAAGTTCTAGGTAGCCTGGAATAAGCTGACACTTTAGTCTTGATCAAGGCCACATCGACCCATTATCTTGCCAGGAAACCATGGACAAATCATTCCATTTCTCTGGAGGTCAGTTTTCTCATCTGTAAGAAGAGGGCCGGGAGTTTCACTAGATCCCAGCCCTCCAGTTCCAAGCCTGGAGGTCATTTATTCATTCTACAATACTGGCTGTGTGCTACTCTGCAGCATGCACTGCACTCTCCCTGCTGACCAGGCATCTGGGCAGCCACGCTGCACATCACACACAGTATGTGCTCTATAAAGACCTGTGGAAAGGACACATGAATGAACCTGCCACATCCCCACTCAGGCTTGATCTCTATCCAAATCCCCCAAAACCTCTGCTCACTGCTCTCTCCCCATCCCATCCCCCAATTCAGCCCTGCCAGCCTGTCGCCCACAAGCCTCCGGAATCTGGACTAAGTTGCAACTCTGGCCTCTTGTATTGAGCTGAATGTTCCAGCTAGGGAGGGGAGAGTCTGGTCACTGCTTCCATTGTCAATAAATGTTGACCTTGAATGCCTTCCCAAGAGGATGTCACCAGTACAAGCTTGCCCACCTGGGTGGGTCCTGGAACACGATCACATTCGGGTGCGTGGAGCCCACCTGAGCAGAAGGCATGTGTTGGGCAGCTCCAGGCAGGTGTCTGTCCCTGGTCATCTCATCTCCTGGGCATCTGCTTCCAGCCACTCCCCACTTAGCCTCAGACCCCAAGGGGGACTCACACCAGACTGTCCAGGTTCCCAGATTGGCCCCGTCACTTCCTAGGATGCTGTGTGACCTTGGGCATGTTATTTGATATCTCTGAGCTTCAGTTACCCCATCTTAATTAATTAATTAATTAATTAATTTTGAGACGGAGTCTCGCTCTCTCACCCAGGCTGGAGTGCAGTGGTGCGATCTCAGCTCACTGCAAGCTCTGCCTCCTGGGTTCACGCCATTCTCCTGCCTCAGCCTCCCGAGTAGCTGGGACTACAGGCACCCGCCACCACGCCTGGTTACTTTTTTTTGTATTTTTAGTAGAGATGGGGTTTCACCGTGTTAGCCAGGATGGTCTCGATCTCCTGACCTTGTGATCCGCCCTCCTCAGCCTCCCAAAGTGCAGGGATTACAGGCGTGAGCCACCATGACCGGCCTCCCCATCTTAATTTATTAACAGTAGAACCTATCTTATAGACTTAAGACGACGATTAAATGCATATGGAGAGCTGGCTGGGGGGAAGCAAGTGTTCAATAAATGTTAGCTGTTACTGTTATCCCAACCATAATCATCATTATCAACATTCTGTTTCGTGAGAAGAGCAAAGAACATGCTCAATCTAACAGTGTCTCTCTCTCAGGGTGCTTAGAATCCCCCTAGCTCCAAGAAGTCTTCCCCAGTTGCCCCTAGGAGGGTAACTACTAACTTGGTCCACACGGCCAGGATGCACCCACTCTCCTGCCCCCTCAAGCACTGCTGCCCCTCCCCTGAAGGAAGGGGTGCCTCTTCCCAGCTCTGCCTCTGTCTACAGCTTCCAACCTGCTGTTACAATCTTCTCTCCTGCCCAGGTCAGCTGGTCTGTCCTGGAAACCAGGTTGAATTCCCCGAACAAACAAACAAATGCAGCGCTGGACCTAGCCCTACCCGCAGGTGCTCCCAAGGATCCAGGGAGGAGGGCCGTGGGGAAGATGGGAGGAGAAGGGGACTGGGGTGATGGTCAGGATGCTGGGAAGGCGGCTGCCAAGGAGCCAGACCACACTCACCAACGTAAACACACCCGCTCCCAGTGCTGCATAGACTGCATGGAGCCAGGGCACCTGCGGCAGAGGAAACATGGGCTTAGGGATGACAAGAAGGGGCAGCAGTCAGAGGGGCAGGGAGGAGGGCTCAGTCTAGAGAATGGAGGACATGGGGTAGCCCCGCCCAGCGCTCCCTAAGGAGCCCCAGGACTGACAGTGGACCCTGATTCTCTGTGTGCCCAGGCTGGGTGAAGTGCGGCATGGGATAAGAGTGATCCTGGTGGGACTGCTGGGAGAACTCCCCGCCAGCCTGGTCTTTCTTCCCGCAGCACATAGCCCCGGGCTCAGGGCTGATGAAGATGACTCTCGTGGGCCCTGTTCTCCCTCTAGCCTGGGACTGCTTGAGGCTGCTCCCACCTCCCAGGGTGCGTTCATCCCTGTCCAGCATAGGATCTGTCTGTCCTTGTGTCAGGGCACTCCTGGGCTGTGCCTTGGAGGCAAAGAACTCAGGACGAAGGGGACAAAGACTTGACCTCAGGGGTGTGTGTGGGGGCATCTGGAGTCTCTGCCAGCTGTGATGGTGGGCTTGCCTGCATAGGCTGGAACAGCACCTCCCCACCCTCTGCCCCCTGAGTCTCCCTCCAGGTCTGGAGTAGCCAGCTGTGGGGAAAACTCTGCTGGAGGCACCACACTAGGGCCCTCCATGGGGCCCTCCTCCAGAAGACTCGGAAACAAAGGCATCCCATCAACCAGACCAGGATCAATAAAGGGTTCTTTGAAGTTCTGTGGCCCCTTCCTGTAACACTCCTCCCCATACTAGACACACAGAGGGCCCCCAGGCCAGCTCTGGCCCCTCCCTTCGTCAACAGGATCCTGGGAAGAGCCAAGGAAATGCCAGCACCAATCCTGACATCCTGGAATGGACGCCAAGTGCCCGGAGGCTGGGGCTGGGCAGGATGGAGGTGGGGAGGCGGAAGTGAGGACTACTGCTCACAGCCCTGCTAGAAAAGGGCAGTGGGGGACCATGCACCACGTGTGGCTATAGGGGTGAGGGGTGTAAGCACTGGGCCCCTAGCAGCAGTCCAACAGCTCATCTCTTGGGTTCCCAGGATTCAGATCTCAGGGCCTTCCTGCGATGCCCCCAATCTGCCCCTTCTCCACATGTAGGGGCCCAGGTGCCTGCAGTGTCTCAGTTTAATTCCCAGGGCGGGCTGGACACCTCTAAAAGAGCCGAGATTTGGCCACCAGCTGGTGGACGCTCTAAGGATGTGGGTATGCCCTACTGCCCCACCTCCCGCCTGCCTGGCCAGCTAGATTCTACCTCTTTGGACTTGGCTGATCCCACAGGAGCCCCCAGAAGACCCTTCCTCAGGCCCTTCTGGGTCTGGTGGGTCTCGTGGAGCCCCAGTACTCCCTTCCCTGCCCAGGGTTTAAATGCTCCACACCCGACCCTCAATCTCACCTCCACCCCACAGAGGAGGATGGGAAAAGTGAAGCCGGATGTGGCTTGTGGAGCCAGGCAGGTACCCAGGCCTGACAAGAAAAGCCTCCTTGTTTGCTTACACTGCCAGCACGCCTGTGACAGGTGCCAGGAGGGGCCGCACAGGATGGCAGGCTGTGGGGCCTTGGCTCCTGGACTTCCCTGGTGGGCAGGGGAGGGAACGGCACCTTGGGCCAGTGGGGCCCCTTCCTCCCTGTGGGGCCTGCCGGGGACCCAGGGACTCACATATTGGAAGGGTAGGAGGATGGCCAGGATGAGTCCGCTGAAGAAAAGAGTCATGAGAAGCACGAACAGCACGCCCTGGCAGGAGGTGAAGTCGAACTGCAGGGACAGGATGCGGTCAGCTGCCAGAGTGGCCTGACCTTCCTGGGACCCCAGCTACAGCCAAGCCTGTATGGGCCAGGCTGTATGGGCATACAGGCATACGGGCATACGGGCATACAGCAGGCCACAGTCTCGTGCTCACTCCAAGAACCTGGCATTCCTTCCCTTCCTCGCCCTCACCAGGTTGTCTCCCTCTCCCCAGACCCAACTCACCCCTTTACTTCTCTCCCCAGCCCTGGGTCCCAGCTCTGAGCCCCCCACACACCCTATCTGCCTTCCCCTGCTCAGCCTCAGGCCGGGGGTCCCTGCCTGCAAGCCCCAAAGCTGACCTTGGTCTGGAAGCTGAAGACGGTGACTGAGAGGCAGACAAGGGCTGTGATGCCCAGGCACAGCAGCACGGAGGTGGTGTTGTAGTAGCTGAGGACCGTCAGGCCAAGGAGTCAGCTCCCAGGCAGGGCGTCTGGTCTCCCCCACCCTCCTAGCAGGGCCCCCTCTTCTGCCAGGACCTGGTCTTGGGATCCCTGGCCCTAATCTGGTGCCCTTTCCCCAGATCCCTCTGTCTGCCTCCCCAGCCTTTCTGCTGGGCCCTGCCCCTCCCAACAGGCTTAGACTCCAAATCAAATTAGAAGGATCTTGAGGAAGTGGGAGTGGGAGTGGGGAGGGGTTTGTGCCGGACCCAGAGGTGGTTTACAAGTAACTGCAGGTCATGAGTCTGGGGGCTTACAAGCTACAGTTTGGGAGGAGCCACCTTGCTCCCCTCCCCCTATCCACCAGGCCAGGTCTTGGGGTCGCTGTCCAGCTGAGTGCTCAAGGAGAGGACCCTAGGCCAAAGCCTCCTCCATGCCTGAGCCCGGGCCCCATCCACATGCTCCCAGGAAGTATGGCGTGTGGGGCAGCGCCCCTTGGGTGTGGCCAGTGCCTGGCTCCAAGCCTGGCCTACGGTCCTCCTCTCCTTCCACCTGCTCCCTTTACCTGGACAACATCCCAGTGAGGTAGGCCATGGACAGGGTCTGAAAGGAGAAGCAAGGTAAAGGAATGCTCCAAACTCAGACTGCGGGGGCCCAGGCACCCTCAAGGTCCAGCCCAGGTCCCTGTCCCTTGCAGGTACCCCTCAATTCTTTGTCTCTGTCACCCCCACACATACTGACTTTCAGGAGTCAGGCCTGGCTAAGGAGTGTCCCCGCTGCCAGTTTCAGGCTCTGTGCCAGCTGTGCCTTTCTTCTGCAGCCCTGCTCCCTGCTTCTAAGACCCTCCACTCTTCTTCATTACCATAGCTCTAGAATGCCTCAGGCAAACGCCTTAAAAAAATTCACAATGAAAAAAGACAGTGGATGGGGAGCGGGGCGAGATTAAGCCCATTTGGAAAGAGAAGATGGAATGTGTTTGTGGAAGAAGTGGGGTGAAAACACCCCTGCCCCACGCCAGGGACCTCACATTGGACATCCCCAGCCCAGTCTTCCTGGTCCTCAGTCCACCCTGCTTCCCTTCTTTCTCCATCTCCACTCAGCATCTGTCCTCAGCACACCCCAGATCACTTACAAAGACGGTCAGGAGAATCAGGTTCCAGGGGAAATGCCTCCTGCAAGGCAAGCCACAGAGTTCAGGGGAGAGTGGGGGGTGGGGGCAGTGGGAGCAGGCTGTGTCACTGCTGCAGGAAGGGGGTCTCTGACCAACCCCCTCCACACTCCTCAGAGCCTCTTCCTTCAGCCATCTCCCCATTTGCTCCCTTCTCCATCCCCCTTCTCCCTGCCTCAGAGGCACAAAGTAAAGGAGGGAGGGGCCGCCTGCTCAACAGAGGCCCAGAGAGGGATGGGGCCCTCTCAGGGGTGCACAGCTCACTGGTGGCAGGCAGGGCTGGGGCCAGAACTTTCATGATCCTGCTCATATTCCCACAAATTCTTCCTCAAGCCATTAGCATACCTGGGTCCAGAACAGCAAGCCAAGGTCAGGTAGGTTGCAAAGAACACAGCACTGTGAGAGACAGACAGATGGGTGAATCAGCCAGCCTCTCTTGGGCTCTCCCCCGAGACCCCTTGTTTATGCCACTCTCTGCCACCCCCACCCACAGGGCAGCCAGGCGGGAAGGGATGGGGAGGCCACGGTCATCCTAGAACCTAACAGTGGGCAGGGTGGTGGTTCAGTTCCAAAAGAGAGCAAAACGATGGGACGAGCCTGCTTCTAGAAACAGGGAATCTTGGGTCACATGAGATAGCTGTTGCTGACCACTCAATCCAAAGTGGCCTCCCCAGACGCTCTTGTTATTTTAAAAGCCCATATACAGCATTTTCCACGTGCTAGGCAGTTTAAAGTGTTTTATGAGTATCAATGAATGTAATCCTCATATCTTTACTTTACAGCTGAGGCACGGGGAGGTCAGGCAACTTGTCCAAGGCCATCCAGCTACCATGCTGCAGAGGCAGGATGAGAACCCAGACACTCTGGCTCCAGAGTCCCTGCTCATAACCACTGCCCCACACAGGCCCTTCTCAGCCCTTATCATTTACCTGGAGAGATCTTGTTAGTTATTGTACTGTTGGTCTAGCCTATTAAATTGTAAACTCAGCAAGGGTAAGGCCCTCGTCTGTCCTGCCAGCACCTGGCACAATCAGGAAGTGGCACCTGTCGGATGAATTTTTATATCAGGTGGCCACGTCCAGTGAGAGGCTAGCAGGCAGCTTGAGGGCAATCCAGAGATAGGGATGGAGGATTGAGATTTTCTGAGTAGTGGAGGCAGAGGCCAGTCCAGGAGGTGGGAGATGATGGCTGGGGACCCAAGGGTGGAGCTTTCCCCTGCCTACCTAGGTTAGCGGTGCCACCAATGCATAGTTTCCAACCCCCAATGGGCCTTGAACATGGCACTGCCATCCTTTCCCCATATCCTTCCTCAGTTCTCTCACCCACAATTTCAAGCTTCCTTCTCCATCCACAAATCTCCCAGGCCCCCTCACTCTTCATGCACAGTCTGCCTCCGGTGTTCCAGAAAGACTGGAAATGAGGTGAGCTCCCTTGGCTCCCTGCCTGCCACCTGCAAATATCATGTGGTGCTACTTGCCCTCCTGTCCCTCCTGTCCCTCCTCCCATCCCAGGCCAATCCTCCCACCCCCTTAATTGCCTGGGGATCTCCATTACTTAAATCTTTCCACTGGTACCTCTCCTCCCACACAAGCCTCCTCAGCTGTTTTCCATCTTTAACCAACACCTTCCCTGGCTCCAGCTACTGCCACTTCATCCTCTCCTGCAGCCAGGCTTCTTGAAAAAGTGGTCTCCATTCACCATAGCCCCTCCTCCATCTTCCCAACCCAACAAACAGTTTCAGTACTACTCAACAGGAGCTGGCTTTGCCACATCACTAGGACCTTATTGAGTGCAGTGGATACTTGTCAGTCCTTATCTTGCCTGGTCACTATCATTGTTTCCCTAGTTCCTCATGACCCCTGGGTCCCTCTACCTCCCTCACACTCCTCAGTTCCTCCAGGGTCTCTCTCAGTCTGCGTGGTTCCCTCGATGTGGGGTCCTCTCCAGCTCTTCTCCCATGCTCTCCCTAGGTGGGCTCACTCAACCACATGACTTGCTCACCCATATTTCTGATCTATATTTTCCTTTTCAACCCTAGTTTCTAATTTCCAACTGCCTACTGGGCAGACGTGACTATTCAGACACAAGTAATGCTCAACAGGTTAGAGGGGAACCTCCTGTCTCCCCTTCCTCGTCTCCTGTATTCCCTCCTGCATTCCCTCATGCATCCTCTAAATCACCCAATCAGAGACCTCAGCATCATCCTTAACTCTCACTCTGCTACGCCCAATTAACCACCTGGACTTGTTGATTTTTCTACCCAGGCAGTTATCAAAGTTGCCCTCTTCCCTCCACCCACTATCACTCTTTGCGGTCAGGGCACCTCTTTCTCTCTCTGGCTTGGAGTATTGCAGGAGCCCCCCTGCCTTCCACCCTCCATGCTGCAGGCAGATCCAATCATGTGACTTCCCTGTATAAAATTCCCAAAGACCTGGCAATGCCCTGTCTTGATGCATTGCAATCAGGCAATGCATTCCCACCCACCCCTCCAGCCCTTCTCTCACTGCACTCCGCCCCTCCACTACACCCCTCTCATCACAACCTGCTCTGCTGCCTGGAAACGTGCCTGCCACACTCTACTCCTGCTGGAAGGGACTGACTGGCAAGGACATCTGAGGCCTTGGTTAGAGGGGGGCATTTTCTGTGCACCGCAGGCATACCTCAACCAAAGCCTGAGCCGCCGCACCCTTCGGGCCAGCTCCTGTGACTTCCCACCCAGGTATAGCATCTGGGGGCCAGCCTGCAACTTATCAATGTTCTATTCCCACCATCTGACCCAGAGCTTGGTGCCTGGTAGATGCTCTTCAAATATTTCTGGATGAAATGCAAAACAAAACAAAACAAAACAAAAAACTCAAAAAACAAGAGATGCAGGAGTTGAGACAAGCATATTGGATTTGGTGAGTAGGACCCCTTCAATTTAACCCTTTCCTGGTCTTCAGTGGTTTTCAAATAATGAGGAACTGTTGTCACAGTGACTGGAGGGCTCTTCTGGTAGTTGGTGCCAGGGGCTGCTGAACATCCTGCTCCGTGCAGAATGGCAGAGCTATCCTGCCCAACTTAGGAAACACTCGGAACCTGCCCTCTTTCAGTCTCACTTGAGTCACTGGTCAGCCACCTCAGCGATAATGCTAATAATAATACCCTTGTCCATGTGGGTGTGGGTTCTAGCTCCCGAGCCAGAGTGGAAGCTTCCTGAGGGCAAGAGCCCAGTCTCCTTTTCTCTCTGGTTCATAGCTCTCTAACTTTCAAGACAAGGGGTCCAGAGGAAGGGCAGAGGGGCCAAAGACCCTGGGATTGTGGTACAGCTTGGGAGCCTGACACCCTGAATTCACATCCCAGCTCTGCCACTACTGTTGTGTGACCTTGGACAACACCCAAGACCCAGTTTCCACTTCAGCAAAACAGAAATACTGGTACCAACTCACTGGACTGTTGGGAGGACTGATGAGACAACAGTTCAAGCGCTTCGCGTGGGCCTGGCACAGGGGTGGGACTCCCCACTAGAGTTATGATAATTAGAGGCTGGCTGATGGACAGCTTCCTGGAAAGGCTCTGACCCACCTCCACCCAGCTCTGGTCTCACACTTTTCCTCCTCTGCCTGGATTTCTCCTGGCCCACCAGTTTTCCACCACCACAGACACGGTGGCTCAGTGGGCGCAATCAGACAGTAAGGTGAGAACCGATGGAGGGAGGCGACGAGGGCCTTGAGAAGCTGGGCTGTGGGTCGGGGAGGGGGAGGCTGGCAGCCCAGGGGGCAGGGAATGAGTCACTTAAGAAGTGAGAGAGAGAGAGAGCCAATGATTTATGTATCAGAGCCCCAGCCCCAGGGCCTGGGCAGGAACCACAGTCTGTTTACAGAATGTCAGGACAGGGAAGTAAGGCTCAGGTGCAGGCCAGCATCCAAACCCAATGCCTTCCCCCAGCTTGTCCTGCTCTAAGACAAAGGAGGAAGCAGAGCACAGAGGGCAAGTACATGGGTTTCACCATCAGAAAGACCTGGATTTCTGCCCTGGTTATGTTACTCTGAGCCTCACTTTCCTCATCTGTAAAATGAGGATAATAGTAGTGTCTGCCTGGCAGGGCTATTGAAAGATCAAGTGAAAAATACATGTAAAGTGCTTAGCACGGTGCCCTCCATACAGAAAAAGAGCTGTCTGCTTCTCAGTGCTCCTATTGTTATTCTAAAAGGAAGAGACCCGGATGGAGTCCTCAGGGAGCACAGGATGTGTTGCACGAGGTGAGACCCACCAGGACTCAGACATGAGGCCGACTTAAGGGGCAGGATGGAGAGAGTTGAGGGGTGTGAGGGGGCAGGGCAGGACCCCAGGCAGGGTTTCTGGAGGAAAAGGGCAGCATCCCAGTGGTGAAACTCCCAAGCACCTTTCACACTTTGGGACACCCTATGAAAAGCGCCCAGTTCATGCCCACCTCACCTCCCACTTTCGCCAGCACCCACCCTGGTAGAAGCCAGAGAAAGCATCTCTGTTTTCTGCCCAGAGACGTTGAAGAGGAGGGACTCCAAATCTCACCCTTCAGAGGTCAGATTCTCACACTCCACCCTCCCAATCCCCCCATCCCACCCAATGGAGTGGACTCTGCCCCCACTTCTTGGGCCTACTCACTCCTGGGCTGTCTCCCTGCCACCACCTGCTCAGAGCATGGAATCCAACAGACCCTCCCCCAGAAGGCTCAGAGAGGGGCCTAAGAATCTCTTCCCAAGTTCTCAGGGGCCTGAAGCTGCCAGAACATGCTGACGTGCCAGAAGCCATGCCAACCTGCCACATGGGCTGGCCCAGGTGGTAGACTCTGGGGCCTCATTAGTTTTACCGTACAGTGCCTCCCAGTCCCCCAAGACACATGCCTCCCCACCTGCCTGCAGACAGGCCCTCTGTCCTCTGCTCTAGGAAAGACTCTGGAACCCCCAGAGGCCAGGCTAGGGTCCTTACTGTCAGCCTGTGGTGGGCCTCTGTGAACTCCAGGCCCATCTCTGAGGCTACTCTGGGCTCGACGTGGTGCATGGGGCTCTGGGCTGAGCCCACCTCCCCACCAGAGCCCTATCCAGGAACAGACTTGGGACAGCCACAGTGTGTAAGCTCCTTGGCCAGGCAGTCAGAGCCTTGACCCCACAAGGCCCCAATGCTCTCCAAGATGCCTGGAATTCCCCTGCATGGAGCCTTCCACCTCTCTGCCAGAGAAGTCCCAGTTTAGAAAATGCACCATGTGCATTCTCGCCCCATGCTTTTGCTTAAGCCACTTCTCTCCTGGGAACGCTGTCTCCAGTCTTCATGGCCCATCCTTTGGGGGGTGCCCCTGATGTGGGCTGCATGCGCTGATGTACAGACTCACTCCTTCCCTCCTCCCCTCTCCGAATCCTGCATCTGTTCATGCTACCTTGGGCCACCAATAACTTTCCCTGCAGAGGCCTCCTCTCCTGCAGCCCCTATACGGGGCTGGGCTCACAGTGAGTGCAAGAGCAGTTCTGCTCTGAGCCCCAGGATGGTTCTGCTGTGGAGCTATCCAGGATGACTCCTTAATTACCCAGAAAGGAGGATCAGAATCATCTACACCTTCAAACCTCCTCTCCCAAGTTACCGGCTGGTTTCCTCAAAGAATATAGGACAAGCAGGAGCCAAGTGGCTCGAGGGCTGCAGGGAGCCTGCCAAGTAGACGGATTAAGAGCACAAGCCTTAACCGGAATTCTGGGTTTGAATCCCAGTTCTACCACTGACTAGCTGTGTGACCTTGGGCAAATTCCTCATTTCTCTGAACCTTAATTTTCTGAAGTAGTCATACCCAGTAGATGTGAGGACCGAATGCAATACTGTACATCAAGCACACAGAACAATGCCCAGCCCTAATGAAGCACTCTTTAAGTGGTAGCTATTATGATTAATATTTCATAAGCATTACTAACAACATTAATAAGAGTAGCAACATTATCATTAGTGTGGGCCAAAGTGTTCCAGCCTCACTGCCTCTTAAGACCGAGGTCTGGGGTCTGGGGGTCTCTCCAGCTACAGCCCTGGCCCAACCCTTCCCAATTTGTGCAGGCAGCAGAACCTACCCCCATCTCCTTTGTGCTCCACCAGATTTAACACCCCAGATAGGTCCTTCTGGCCATGCTCTGAAGCCGGCAGAATGGGGCAGGGCTGGAAGGGATCTGTGAGGACGGTCCCTATGGGGCTGGGGAAGCTATGGGCTCAGATTAGGTCAAGAAAGACACAGAGATTCCCTCTTCTGGCCACTAAGCCTTCTCTGGAAGGGGACTGGGATATACTCACTAGGATGCCCAGTACCAGGCTGGGTTGGCCTGGACATAGTCCTTGACAGGGTCACTGCAGAGAAGAGAGACGGGGAAGAGAGAGTCAGAAAGTACCCTAGGTCTCCATTTCTGGTTCAACATCTGCATCTGTCCCACACGGTTCACAGGACTTGAGAGGAAGCCGAAGGAATGCAGCCCCTGGAGGCTCGGGGAGTCCCAGCCCACAGTCCCTAGCTGGGACCTGCAAGTGCCTGGGCATGCAGTTAGCGGTTCGGATCAGAAGGACTGCCACACAGACACCCAGAAGGCACCCCGGGTCCACCCCACACTGGACAGACGACCCCTCGCCTGGTGCACTCTCTAAGGCTCTGTCCCAGCAGGAGGAGGCCCACTGGCATCTCTCCAGGCAGCATTCCAGCAGGAGTCTGATCATGGGTTCCCCGGTTCCAGGCCTGGCCATAGCCACCCCTGGAAGGTGCTGGTCCATGCTCCCAACTCACCAGAAAGTAAAGAGAGCCACGACAGCCAAGGTCACCAACAGCTGAATCAGCAGGATGGTGTAGACCTGGGGGTGGGAGGAGGTTCTACTCAGCTTGGGCAGCCCTGTTAGGGACCTGTCAGCCCCTCAGCAACTCGTTCACCTCTCCAGGTCCCCATCCTGTGCACTCCACCCTCCTTCTTGGGGGTCATTGGAGTGAACCCAGGACAAGGTGAAAGGAAAGCAAAGATGCTGCAGAGCCAAGCGCACCCCCCTTGCATTGGGAGAAAAGAGGGGACAGTGTGTTTAGGTGTAGCAGGGGGCACTGGAGTGACACCTAAGGAAGCAATTCCTAGTGCGTGCCATCAGCTGGGATCACAAGAGAAGCGGGTAGAGATGGCTTCTGCAGGCAGAGGGTTGGGCCAGGGGCCTCTACAGGGGCCCCCCACACTGAGCCTCCTAGTCCCAGAGGGCTAGAGAGGGGCATTACCTTTCTGATGAAGACTCGACGAACTTTCTGGTCGTCCCAGCTGAAAGTGGTGAAGAGCTCATGGTCTCCGGTGGGGAAACCGTTGTCATAGCTGGAGCTGCTACCTGTGTGGCACGTGGAGGAGGAGGACATGAGGGTTCCCCCTGCATGGAATGACTGTCCCCAACAGCCCCCAACTCAAAGCTGCCTCTTTGTCAACCTGGCTCTCTGGACCCTGAAGTCTCTTTGCAGCCCCATTATCAAACACCCAGCCCTGGCCCAGCCCAGCCCCACTCCAACCCCCAGATCTCTCTCCCTGGTCAATTCTCCCTTTTCCTGCTCTGAGTCCTGGGAAGAAACTGTCATCCCCTACTTCTCCCTCCACCCTGGCTGGGGCTCCCCAGGGACCAAGCTATGCCATACGAATGTGAACCTCCCATCTTCTTCCCCCCACCCTCCTCCTTGGACATTCTGGCTCCCTTGCAGTCAAGGATCACAGAGGGCCAGTCACTCTCTCTGGGCCACCCAGCAGCAAAGATCCTGACCCTGGCTCATTCTTTTTGTTTCTGTTTTGTTTTGTTTTGTTTTTTTGAGATAGGGTCTCACTCCTGTCACTCAGGCTAGAGTGCAGTGGCATGAACACGGCTCACTGCAGCCTTGACTTCCCTTGGCTCAGGCAATCTTCCTACCTCAGCCTCCCGAGTAGCTGGGACTACAGGTGCGCACACCACCATGCTTGGCTAATTTTTCGTATTTTTAGTAGGGATAGGATTTCACTATGTTGCCCAGGCTGGTCTTGAACTCCTGGGCTCAAGCAATCCACCTGCCTCAGCCTCCAAAAGTGCTGGGATTACAGGTATGAGCCACCGTGCCCAGCTCTGACTCTGGCTTGTGCTGAGGCCCTTGGGCTGGGAGCTGGGGACTGGTTGGCTGTGGTGGACTGCTGGTGCTCCAGCTGGAAATCAGGGCTTCAGCGGGGTCGGGGGATGGAGGGGAAATAAAGCCAGGACACGGACAAGAAGTGGGGGTGAGGATGACAGTTCCAGGCCTAGTCCCAGAACTGAGGCTTTTGGAAGAGCATGGACTCCACAGTCAAACAGAGCCAGGGGTGGATCCCTCGCCTAGAACGTACTAGATGTGTGACCCTGATAAAGTTACTGGCCTTCCCTGAGCCTCTTCTGATACTGGTTAGTGATACCCACCTCCTGGGGTCCAAATGAGATAAACATGAAAGCCTCCAGGTCTGTGAAATGAAAGCCTATGCTCTCTGGTGGGAACTACACTGCCCCCCCTCTTGTATCCCTCATCATGGCCATTTCCAAGTCCTCCAATGTGTTCATTCTGTCCCTCCACTGTCGCCACTAGGTTTCCATGATCTCCTTTGCCCCCAGCAGTAGCCTCTGACTTGGTCTTTTAAAGCTGACCATGGCATTGCCCTGCTTTGAGCTCTTCAATGGCTCCCCACTGCCCTTCACTCAAGTTCAAGTTTCTTAAGAAAGCCTCCACGGCCTCCCTGAGCAGCGCCCTCCAGCTTCACTACACATTCCTCCCCCTGACCCTGTTCTCAACCTGAGTATATATTTTCGACTATGTATTCTCTTGCCTGTGGGCCCCTGCACATTCTATTCTTTCAGCCTTAAACACTTATTTTCCTGCCTTTTCACCAGGCTAACTCATGCCTATCCTTTGGGACTCAGTGTGGATACCCCTCCTTCCAGGAAGCCTTCCCTGACTGTCAGATGGGTTAGGTAAGGTTCCCAGGCACCTGTCACTGTGTTTGTGTCACTGTGTGGTAGTTGTCCAATCACTTGTCTATACAGTCAGCTCTCCGAGGACAGAGATCCCAGCAGGTCTTGCAAATCAGTGCATCCTCCGAAACAAACCCAGACGCAGACCCTGTGCCCTGGCACACACTTAGTAAATGTCTGTCACAGCTGCCTTCCTGCCTCGACAGTTCCTCAGAAAACATTCCTTAAAGCAGCAGTCCTAGCAACCAGGATATGGGAAATGAGGAAGGGGGAGAGAGGTAGACCCACTGCAAACCTGAGGACCGGAGACCCTTGCCCTCTTGACCTTCGCTTCTCCCTCGTGTCCTGTCTACATCCTCTGCCAAAGCCCACGTGGCCAGGCCACAGAGAGAAGGGAAAAAGAGAGGGAAAGTGGGCCAGTGGGTGTGTAGGGAGGGGAGGAGGACACCCACAAACACCAGACCTTCATTGACCCTCCAGTAGGTCACGGTGGGGTGAGTCTTCAGGGGTCTGCGCCCAGGGGATTTGTAGTGGGAGGTGTAGACCATGGTGGCTACTCCCTGTGAGCAGAGGCTCTGTCTGGGGCATTGTCTCTGGGATCTCTTCTAGAATCCTGCTGGGGGTGGGGTGATAAAGTGGGGGAGGGGGAGGGGCTGCTGAGGGCAGCCGAAGGGGCTGAGGAGGATTTTCTCAGAGCTTTTGGGAAGCTGTACGTTCCTGGCCCCAAGGGTAAAGCTCCCACAGGCTGCTCGACCCAACAGAGCAGCTCCTACGCACTGAGATTCTCGGTCTGCAAGAATCTGGCATCCACCTAGGTGAGTGTGCCTGGCTGTGGGGAACACTGAGGCTGGCAACCACACTCCCTCGCCGTGTCATGCCCCCCTGCCCCAGCACGGGCCTGGGGAAGGGAACACAGATGAGGAGAGTGATTGGTGAGGTGGATTCCCAGACCCCTATCCCCCAACAGCCCTGGGCCTCCATGGGGACCTGTCCCCACTGAGCCAGGCCCAGTGAAGGCTGTGGCCAGTGGCAGTTTCATACGCCCACTCCTTCTCTGTATCTCTTTCTTCTAGGAGGTCTTTCTTCACTAGCCCTTAGCTTTTCTCCCTCATCTGTCCCCTCCATTTACTCCAGCATGGTGACTTGAAAAAACAAATGCCCTCTTCCCTATTGAGAGCACCCTGATGCAGACATTGTGTCTCTTTCCGTTTTCATGGAGTTGTCACTGACCTATCCTCAGAACAGTTCTCCAAATCCTAAGCATCTAACAAGACAGCTTCATACATCCACATAGTGTACCTCTTTCTGGACAACTTCCTCCTACTCAGGTTTTCCCTCCGGGTCGACCCCCACCTCATGATGCTCCAGGTTCCAGGAGCTGAAAGACTTACTGGGGTCCACATAGGCCCAGCTTGGGTGGAGAGGCACCGCCGTGGGGGCTGGGGAGAAGACCCCTGCCTTCATCCCCTCCCCAGAGGTGGCTTCCTCATAGGAGGGTGGGGCTGAGGGCACTACTGGAGCCTCCTTCTTCTCGACGTGCACCTGCTGCTGCCCCTCGGTCCCAGGGGCCTTGTTAGCCACGGAGAGCTGTGGAGTAGAGGCAGAGAGAGAGACAATCGCCAGGGAAAGGGAGCCTTCCAAATCCTCCTCACCAACTCCTCAATTCCTGGAACTTTCACGGGTCCTTCCTTATCTGCACTCGGAAGCCAGGAGTGCAGACAAGAATGTCTCTATTTTATAGACAAGAGAACTAAGCTCCAGAGGGGTCAGAGCTAGCTGGGGCACATGGTGGAGCTGGGATAGGAACAGAGGAAAGAGAAAATTTTTAGGAGTGCCCACCATTGGTTGTCACTGTCACTATCCCTGGGGTAGGGGCAGGGCCTCTATGGTTCCAGAAAAGGGCCTGGCACGTAGTAGACTGTTACAAATAAAAGGTCCTGTCATTTAATCTTCCTGAGACTTGCTAGTTGTATTTTGACCCCTGCTTTAAAATGAGAATGAGGATCAGAGAGGAAGAGCAATTCATCCAAGGTCCACAGAGCTGCATGTGGGCCCACTGAGAAGCAGGGCCTAGGCACCACCCACTGGGATTGGTCTCCTTCTGTTGGGCTGGAAGTGATGCAAGGAGGATGGAGATTAGGGAGAGAAGGGTAACAGAAAGGGAAGAGGAGAGGGAGAAAACAGAAAAGAGGAAGGGCCTTCAGGATGGAGGAAGGGCAAGAGGATCCTGGCTAAAGGCCTGTTCTAGCCTCATCCTGTAGGAATCTCAGCCTCTCCCCTAAACCAGAACAGACTCACAGAGTGACCCAGTGGAAGGGAACTCAGAAGACATCCAGTTGAGTCTCTTCCTTCACTGAACAGATGAGGAAACTGCGGCTCAAAGGGAAATGTCCCCATGGCAGTTTGGAAACGCAAGTCCATTTACACTCAAATGTGTCCCCTGCCCCCCACCCGTGGACATGTTTAACTTTGGTGGGAGGATTTGAGCTGGGAAGTGAATGAGGCAGCCAGAGAAGATTGGGGTGGAGGGGGTGGTGTGAAATTGAAACAGCAACAAAAGGTCCGGCTCTCAGAAAATGGGATTTAGGTCTGGTTCCCAGAAGATTGTGTTAGACCCAAAGGGCCACTGAGGAAGACTGCGGACTTCCTTCTTTGCAGGGGGCGTCTGGCTGAGGCAGCCTGGTGATGGGCACGCCAGAAGACTTCTGGTTCCATCCAGGCCCAAGGACCACTGAACTGGAGCAGTCTCCTCCGTCACCCAGCAAGCCTACGAGTGAACTGGGGACAAGGGGCAGAGAAGGCAGAGGTCCCCCTCACGCCAGGAAGGGAACAGCACCACTAAAGGGCCTGGTGGAGGTGGGGTGGGGGTGGAAGGAGACTCAGCAGAAGGGGTGGGTTCTCCATGTTTACCAAACTGAACACGCCCCAGGCCTCCCACTCCCTCCCACTCCCCAGCCCCCATCATCACCCGGATCTGAAGGATCATGCCCACCAAAATCGAGTTCAGCCCCCACCCTGCCACTCCACCCCTCAGAGCCTCCTGAACCCTGATGCCCAGCCCCCCCGACACACATACGGCACTCCCAAGTGAGGTGTGATCAATGGCAGGAGGTGGTATCATCCAATGACATCATTTGAGGCCCAAAGAGCTTGCCCACAGGGAGAGGAGGGTCTGAGGGTCCAGGGAAGGACGCCACTGGCTCTGAAGCTCCTCTCAAAGAGAAGAAGGGGGAGTGTAGGGTAGGTCTTTGCCCTGTTTTCTCTGCCCAATCCTTAGCAACCCAAACAGAGGGCCAGAGGACCCTCCCCCTTAGCCCCAGGCCCTAGTGGTTGTATAATTCCACAGGCTATTGATGTTACATAAGCCTACTAGGCCAGCCAAGTCTCTGCCCCAGCCCGTCCCCTACAATTCAGGCCTAAAACTGGAGAAGAAGAGATGCCTCATCCGGACCCATCCATGCCTGGCCAGAACCAAAACAATTACAGCATCCCGATGCAGGGTTGTCATAGCAAGCCCAAAGCACGGGGATGGAGCCAAGATGCCCAGATGTGGAATAATGGCAGGGAGCGGGGTGGGGGTTGTTTCTGTGGAGGGTGGAAAAGATAAGCATAAAGTGGTTGGGTCTGGGATTGGAGGGCTGGGCCAGAGGGGGTTGCCCTATAGGCACTGCCCCTCAGGACTCAGCCTGGCACACACATACCCATGCACACACATACAGTCACACTGGACGCCTGGGCTGACTCCTCACAGGGGGCCTGGGTACCCGGGAGGAGCCTTGTGATGCCAAAGCAGGGGTGGGAGGGAGACAGGGGAGGAGAGGCGCGCCTGCGGGCTGGAAGAGGCCTGGTCCATTCCTTGACACCGGCCTTTCGGTCCTCTGACTTCAGCAAGGACCACTGAGGACCTTCAACATAGGGCCAGGGGAGGACGCTTTCGTGGTCCAGAGGGTTTGCTGAGGATGACAGGGAGCTGGGACCCGGAGGATGGAGGATGGTGCAGGCGGGGGAGATGACGGTACCTTTCCCTGGGTCATGGTGCTGTCTCTCGCGGAAGGGGTCTCTGAGGCCGGGGCGGCAGCTTGGGTAGCCGCAGCCTGCCTGCGTCTCTTCCTTCCTCCGCGTGGGTTCTAGCAACATCCACTGCAGCCGGGCCGGGCCGGCGCGTACCATCGGCGCGGGGGGAGGAGGGGGCCGGGCCTGGGAAGATGCTGCGGAGGACGCTGCGGATTTGCAAGCCCTGGAGGAGGCGATCGCGCACCGCCCCCTCCCGCCGCTCTCCCCACTGCGCCCCCCACCGCCGCCCTTAGCCCTCCCCCGGGATGAGAGAGCGTCGCGCTGCGGAGCAACCTCAGTGGATGGATCCGCGGGGGCTGAGCGGGCGGGGGACGCGGGAACTCCGTGACACCGATCAGCTGACGCTGCCCGCGTGAAACCAGAGCCGGGCGCCAGGGCCTCATCTCTCCACCGTATCTGCACCTCTCTGCAGCTCCAGCTGCGCCTCTGCCTTTTCCCCCTCCCTCTTTGGATGCGGCCCTTCTGTCTCCATCTCCACCTCCCCTCTCATCATCTATTTCATCATCCACGGTGGAGGGGAAGGTCTGGAAGTCTCGCTTGTGCTACCCGCTGCTAACAGGGCCCCTGGGCCCTGCGCTTCTGTGGGTCTGGGGCAAGCCAATAGCCACATCTCCTTGCTCCTTTTTCTCGCCTGTGAAATGCACACAGTAGGTCCCTCCCTGCCTTGGTTCACAGAGACATGGGGTGGGAGGACACTTCTTCTGTTTCCTTCAACCCTGCTGGGACACTTCATGGGGTCTTTCTGGAGACACCGCTAGTTCTGTCTCAAAGCCTCTACAACCCCTGCCAGAGCTCTCTTCCTGCCTCCACGCTTAGCTTCCATCACCCCGTCTCCATCTTCCCCACTGTTCCCTTCCTCCCATGCCAGAGCTCATTCTCCTCGCTTCCCCAGACGTGTCCTTGGGACCCAGCCATCATTAGGCCCCTTTTTCTGTAGCTGCCGCAGTGTCACTGTGGGGTTTGCAATCTCAAGAGCTGGGATCAAGTCCCAGTTTAGTCACCCACTGGCCACGTGGCCTTGGCAAGGCCCTTAACCTCTCTGAGCTGCAGCATCTCCTATGAAAAAGAGGCTTAGAACAGAGCTCTGTCCATCCTAGACTGACTGTCAGATGCACAGATTATGGCAGTAAAGGCACATAAAAGACCACGAAGTGCTGGAAGTATATGAGGTTATTATTAACTGAGGAGTCTCCTACCAGAATGTCTTGGGTTGCCCCAGAGCGAGGACCCACAGATCTGCCTAAAAGAAGGATCTGAACCTGCTATGATGGGATGAGAAACTAAGACCTGGGACAGGTGGGGGGGGTGGTGCCACTTACCTTCTGCTTCCCTCTCACTGCCCAGGGACCCACCAAAAGACTTTGAGAAAGCAGGGCCCGGGTGGGCAGACAAATTATAAGCCTTTTTTATTTTTATTTTTTCTGAGACGAGTCTTGCTCTGTTGCTCAGGCTGGAGTGCAGCTGCACAATCTCAGCTCACTGCAACCTCTGTCTTCCAGGTTCAAGTGATTCTCCTGCCTCAGCCTCCCGAGCAGCTAGGATTACAGGTATGCACCACCACGCCCGGCTAATTTTTGTATTTTTAGTAGAGACAGGGTTTTACCATGTGAAATGCACTGGACCAGGCTGGTCTCCAACTCCTGACCTCAAGTGATCCGCCCACCTCAGCCTCCCAAAGGGCTGGGATTACAGGCATGAGCCACTACGCCTGGCCTAATTATCAAAGTCTTTATCCCATCCCTTTTTGCCCTTTGTCCCCCACTCCATAACCACCAATTTTGTACAAACACACTTAAGCCTGGGCCTCCGTGTCCAGAGGCTCTCTCAACTCTGCAAACCTGAGCTCTTCTTCTAGCAAGCTATGCCCTGGTCCCCAGCACTGCTCCTGGAGCTCTGGCCAGCTGGTCCAGGTTCTGGCCTTCCTTCCCTCTCTGCATCTGCATCCTGGAAGTGTTTTCCTTCTCCTGCTTGACAGCTTGAATACCGCCTCCTCCAGGAAGCCTCCTTCCCCCCAGTTGGAGTTAGATGCTCCTCTTCTGTAGTTCCCTAGCCTGTCATGTGGCGCTGTGAAGTTTCTTTGACTGACTCCCTGTTACACTCTAAGCTCCTGTAGCAGTTTTGGTGTGAGTTGGACTGAATGCAGTGCCAGGTGTGTGGAATGCACTCCATCAATTGTAGCTATTAATATTTCCCAGATGTGGCACTATGCAGAGCCTGACTTTCATCAGCCTCAGCACTTTCATGTTTGTGAATCCCTCCTATTCCTTCTCTCGTGTTCACTCTGCTCCAGTCACACAGGCGTCTTGGCCATTCCTTAGACTGGGCTAAGCATGCCCTTAGCTGAGGGCCTTTGCACTGGCTGTGTCTTGTTTGGAAATTCTACAGATCACTGCGTGGTTCCCTCCCTCACTAACTTCACTACTCTGCTCAGACATCGTCTCAGGGGTGGTCTTCCTGATCTTATACAAAGTAGCAATGCCACCCACATACCCCCATCCAGTACATTGGACAGTACCTTTTTTCTGATTAAGCTTTATGTTTTCTGTGTCAGTTGTCACCTCTGACATGTTTTTTGTTTGTTGGTTTGTTTGTTTAGTTCTCTCTCTCTCTCCCATGAGAATGTCAGCTACAGAAGAGGAGGAGTTTTGGGATGTAGTGTCATTGCCCTATACTTGTGGGTTAAAATAGTGCCTGACATGGATGTAGTGGGTTGATAAGTATTTGGCTGAGTAAAGTACAGCATTATACAAAATCCTTGTATTCCTCAGACATGTTGACATTGTCAGTGCTATGATGTTTCTCAGATGTTGGACTCTATTACCTTGATATTGCTTATATGTCCCCCCAACTTTTTTTTGGAGACAGGGTCTCTCTCTGTTGCCTAAGCTGGAGTGCAGTAGTATGATCATGGCTTATTACAGTCTGAATTTCTGGGCTCAAGCATCTTCCTGCCTCAGCCTCCCAAGTAACTAGGGTATATGTTCCCATGAGGTGGTCTTTGGACATTACTAAAAAAAAATTTTTGTTTTGAGGTGTAGTTTTGCTCTTGTTGCCCAGGCTGGTGTGCAGTGGCACAATCTCAGCTCACTGCAACCTCCGTCTCCCAGGTTCAAGCGATTCTCCTGCCTCAGCTTCCTGAGTAGCTGGGACTACAGGCGCACGCCACCACTCCTGGCTACTTTTTGTATTTTTGGTAGACACAGAGCTTCACCACGTTGGCCATTCTGGTCTTGAACTCCTGAACTCAGGTGATCTGCCCGCCTCAGCCTCCCAAAGTGCTGGGATTATAGGCATGAGCCACTGTGCCCAGCCAACATTACTCAAATATTAAACATTCGTGTAACATTCCTCTGGGATCTGGTGATAGTTAGGTGTGGTAGTTGAAAGCCCAGGCTACAGAGTCAAGCCGCTGTGCTCCAGATCCCGGCTCCTCTATCTAAAAGCTGTATGAGAGTTTGTGAGAGATGAGTTGTGAGTGTGGTGAGAATGACGAGAGGTAGGATTTGCAAGGCACTTAGAACAGAGCCAGGCATCTAACACATGCTCTATGCATGTTTGATGGCCATAAGCACACAGTAAGCTCTTGGTGTTAGCTATTAGTGTTAGCCTTAAGTGTTCCACAAATATTGTTTAATGAAGTAATTTCTACCACATAAGGCAGCTCAGTTCCACAGTTACTCATTTGTTCATTCATGTGTCATGTCTGTCATCGCTGTCCCTGTTGACACATTTGGTAGAAGCCATTCTTTTTGAGGTGAGCTCTCACTCTGTCGCCCAGGCTGGAGCGCAGTGGTACGATCTCCGCTGACTGCAACCTCTGTCTCCTGGGTTCAAACGATTCTCCTGTCTCAGCCTCCCAAGTTGCTGAGATTGCAGGCACCCACCACCACGCCCAGCTAAGTTTTGTATTTTTGGTAGAGACGGGGTTTCACCATGTTTGCCAGGCTGATCTCGAACTCCTGACCTCAGGTGATCCACCTGCCTCGGCCTCCCAAAGTGCTGGGATTACAGGCGTGAGCCACCGCACCCGGTCTAATTTTTCTATTGTTAATAGACACAAGGTTTTGCCTTGTTTGCCATGCTGGTCATTATATTGTTTTCTTAAATCAGAAAGGAAGAAGATTTCATCTGTGAACATGTGGGAGGGATGGAGAGAGAGGAAGAGATTGAAGGTGCAGGGGTAAGTGGAACTTTAATGATGGCTCTTGTGGAGGGTCAGAGCCCAGCTCTAGAGCAGGCTCCTTGGGTCCCAATCCTGGCCCTGCACAAGATGCTTGACTTCTCTGTGCCTCAGTTTCCTCATATTTAAACTGAAGGTTGTAAGAATGAGGAGAGCTAGGATTTGTAAGGCACTAGGAACAGAGCCAGCCATCTAACTCATGCTCTATGCATGTTTGATCACTAGAAAATAAGACAAGTGATCCAGGGGCAGAAAAGATGGAAAAAAGGGACAGCATGGGACAGGACCGACAGAACTTGGGAAGAGAGTAGAGGTGAGAGAAAGGCAGAAGGGACATCAGAAAGGGCAAAGGTGTGAAGACTGAGTCCCTGGGAGAAAGGTCCCATTATGAAAAGGGAAAGGAGCTGAGGTGCTCGGGGGTCAGGTTGAGTTTGAGGGCCTGTAGGACATCCAGGTGGAAATGTCCTGTAGGCAGTCGGCCAGAGGTTCCTGGTGCCCAAAAGAGAGGTCTGGGCAAGGCCTCCTCCCTGTGCAGCCCCAGGAGGCACCATGTGCTGTGTTCAGGGGGAGGACCACATCCCTTCCCACCCTGGTGCCCAGCCCTGGCTGGGCACCATGCTGGGCTGGTGGTGGAGGTTTGGGACTCCTTAGCTCATTAGCAGGTGGACAGTGGCTGAACCCTGGAGTGAGTGAGCCCCCCACTGCAGAGTGAGGCCAAGGAGAGAAGAAGGGGATGAGTGGATCCCAGGCAGCAGCTGGGGCGGGAGAAGATGGAAGAAAGTTCTGTCCTCCCTGTGTAATCCCCCTGCCATCTTCATCACGAGGCTGCTGTGAGTGTGGAGAGGCAAAGACCAGCTGGGAATATTTTCAGGGCTGCTCTGGCGGGGAGCGAAGATCTGGCTGCAGGCTTTGCCTCTCTCCTCCTTCCAGGCCCATGCTATGGCAGGCCCTCCCACTCCACACTCTGCTCTTGTTGCCAGCTCTGTCTGGGGCAAGTGTGGGTTGGCGGCGGGGAGGGGCAAATGTGTGGACGGAGGCGACTTCTCATTTTACAGACGTGGAAGCACAAGGCCAAAGAGATTGAGTGACTAACAAGGTTACATGACACGTTGGGACCAAGGCCGGTGAGAAGAATGCATTTGGCCCCGTGTAGGCACAACCAGCTCGAGGGTTTCAGCGACAACACCGAGGTTGGAAGTTGGGGAGGAGCTGGGAGGGCCTCAGATCTCTTAGGTGGGTAGAATCAGAGCTATCTAGGCACCTCTCCCCAGATCCTCACCAATGCCCCCTCACACACAGACCCACACACCCAGCCTGGACCACTCTCTGCCTCCCCAGAGTGTAGGTAAAGAGAGAACCTCTGCTTCTGAGGCCAGTGATGGGGGTGCAGAGGCAGGGGCTAGACAGGGCCCAGCTCACCCACAGCAAGAAGGTTCTCAGGGTGGGCCACAAGAGGCAAATGGGCCAGGCCAGCTCAGGCATCAAGCTGCTTGCTCCCTTCTGAGTATAGCTGGGCCTCAGCTGGGGCAGCCCTCCACACACTTCAAAGCCTGCCATCACCCTGCAGGCCCCTGGCTCCTACCCTTCTCACTGTTCTTCACAGGGGTTCTTCCTGTCTCTCTCATCCCCAGCAGCCCCACAGCAAAGAACCTGACACTCCTGTGCTGACCAGCCAGAGGCTGGTTGCAAAACCCCTCTCTGCTGCAGTCCCATTCCTGCCTCCCAATGCCCCTCACACTGTGCCTCTCCAGATACAGTCTCCAAAATGCAGGACATGAAGCCGAAGCCTCTGGCAGGCATTGACATCCTGAGTAGCCGTGCTTTCTAGCGGCAGGAATTGCTGGGCCAGGTGTGAAACCACATTTCTGTCCCTCCTCGTCTCTGTCTCGCCTCCCCTGCTCCCCACACCTGGGCTTTGCTGAGAGTTGGGGCTGAGGCTGGAGCAATCCTCACTGAGCACAAAAGAGCCAGGCTCCAGGCTTGTCATCCCAGCCTCACATTCCAAAACTCTCAACCACATCAGCTCACTCCTTAGTAGGCCTGGTACAGGCCCTCTGCACATTAGAATAACACAGAAAAAAATCAAGTTTTCAGGAAACTAGTGTTCTAGGCCAGGCTTAGCCCCTCCCTTGCAGCAGGCCCTTGAAAAGTCATTTATTTCCCCAGGGTCTCACAGGCTCTGTTGCCATCGCATGTGTCGCTGTGTGCATACATTTCCGTTTCTCTACCAGATGGAAAGTGCCTTAAATATATGGATTGTGTATCTCAAGCCTTCCTGCTTCATCTCTTGACCTGGTAGAGTCCAGTATTGAAGAATACAGGGTTTAGGGGTCAGATCAATCTGGGTGCCAATTCTGACTCTCCCGGTTACTAGATGATACACCTTAGGTAAATCTGAGCCTCAGTTTCCTCATCTATACAATGGATACCCATTAACTGATTTACTTATTCACACAATATTTATGAGAGCCAGCTCCATGTCAAGCACTGATATGTGTACAACAGTGATCACAACAGACACAAATCCCAGCCCTGTGGGGTTACTTCTTAGTGGAGACAATTGGTGCCTGCCCCAGAGAGTGACTGTGAAAACTCAGTGAGATGACACTTGGACAGGGCTCGTATTGTGAACATCCATTCTGAACCACAGAACCATTTGCTGAGAATTTACCGTGTGCCAGCACCATGCTAGGTGCTAGGGAGACAAAGACGTGGAACTCTCCTCCACACCCTCGAGGAACTTACAGTCGAATGCACCTACTGAATGTCAAATGGCACATCCTCATCATTGTTCAGAAGCTTATAACCAGCACCAACTTGTATTACATGCAACAAAAAACCATAACATTCTAGAATGTCATGTACAACAGAGACAGCTTTTGTCCCCCAATATCCTTCAGACAAAGCCATACATGATTGATGGTTATCAGCACTGTGCTTTTGGAGGATTCAGAAGAAGGAGAAGTTATATCTGATTGGGAGATCCAAAAGGATTGGCCTAAAGGAGAGGTGGCTTTTGAACTGCATCTTAAAGAAAAGGGTAGGTTTCGACAGACAAGAGACAGTGGTGTTGGGGGAGGAGAAGGAGGCCCTGCAGGGGACCAGAACAGCATGCAAATGAAGGCACGGAGGAAGAAAAACGTGAGGTACCAACTTGGAGCTGAATCCTAGGAGGAAGGTGGCCTAGCCCAGGGGGAGGTTGGAGGCTGATCCAGGCAAAGCAGCTGCATTCACAGGGACAGGAGGCAACTGCCCAAGAGGTGAGGTTTGAGGGACCCCCTTCCCAGCTGTCTACCCTTGGCCGAGACTATAACAGGCTCAATATTCCACCACTAAAAATTCATTTCCTTGGGTAAGCCTCTGGTAGGATACAGACCATTCCCAGAGGAATAACATGAAAGGATGGGTCTGGGCCAAGGAGGGAGTGATGGGGAAAAGACACTTGGGAACAGTGGAGAGCCAGGCAGGGCCAGGGGCCAGAGCCCTTGACATGCCAGGCCTCTTGCTTGACCCCAGCTGTCCAGGCTATCCATACTGATGGAGCACTGCTCGGCTGTGGGAGGCAGGACTGGGTCACTGGGAAGGGGTGGGCAGGTGTCGGTGCTGTGTCCATGAACTCCCCTTGCCTGGCTAGGGCTCCTCAGCCCTTCCTGCTGTGCCTGTTGGAGGTGGGCAGGGCCACGTCCACACAGCAATGCCATTTTTCAGTGCAGTTTGGCCTGGCAGCAGTGTGGGTCACTCTTTGTGTGCTTGGGTGGGGACCAGAATTCATTTATTCAACAAAGTGTTTCCAGCCCAGCCTGAGAGTCATGCAGTGAGCTAGGAGAGCAGAAGCAAGCAAGAGATCCCCTCCCCACCCTCCAGGAGCTCACGTTCTAGAGGGGGAAGCAGGTCTTAAGTAAATAGCCACATACTGGAATGCAGAATCCCACATGGTGAGTCCCTCAAAGCAAAAGCCCAAGCTGCCTTGTGGAAGAATAACAGAGCAGTAATGTAGATGGGTGGAGAAGCGCGTCCAGGGGAGGCCTCCAGGAGCCCTGAATGATGAGGTGGAGTTGGTGAGAGGACGAGTGTTCTAAACAGAGGGAACCTCTGCAAAGGCTGTGAGATGGGGAAGTACCTGGGGCATCAGGCAGATCATGCCAGCCTTGTGGACAGGGGAGGGCTTTGGGAAGTCACAGAGTAAGGGAGGTTGAAGGGGTGGGCACCCACTCTGATTGGCCATTTAATTAATTAATTTATTTTTATTTATTTATTTTGAGACAGCCTCACTCTGTCGCCCATGCTGGAGCTGGAGTGCAGTGGTACGATCTCAGCTCGGTGCAACCTCCGCCTCCTGGGTTCAAGCAATTCTTGTGCCTCATCCTCCCGAGTACCTAGGATTACAGGCATTCACTGCCATGCCCAGCTAATTTTTGTATTTTTAGTAAAGACAGAGTTTCACCATGTTGCCCAGGCTGGTCTCGAACTCCTGACCTTAAGTGATCCACCTGCCTCAGCCTCCCAAAGTGCTGAGATTACAGGTGTGAACCACCATGTCCAGCCCAGATTGGCCATTTTAGAATCCCCCCTGGCTGCAGGACAGAGAAGAGACACAAGGAAGCTACCGCTGCCATTGTGGGAGAGGTGACGGTGGCCTGGGCTTGCGCTGGGCAGTGACGGTGGAGAAAATTCACAGATTCAGGGGCTATTTAAGGGGGGATCTGGTGAAGGGCTGCGTGGCGGTAGAAGGTGAGAGAGAGGGAGAGGTTTCCAGCTTGAGTGGACGTGAGGAAGACAGAGGAGGGTCCAGCCCATTCCTGGAGGGTTGCCATTGCTAGTGAGCGGCCTTGGCTCCTTCCCAAGCCCTTTCACTCTTGTTTGACTGGGCTGGTAATGATAAGAATTGCTGACATTTATGGAGCACTTAACATGTGCTAGGTCCCAAGCTAAGAATGCTACATGGATTGTTTTGTTTAATCCTCCCAACAGTGGCAGGTCCTCTTTCTCATCTCCATTTTATAGACAGGAAACTGAGACTTGGAGAGGTTAAGTAACTTGCCCAAGGTTGCCCACAACTGGCAGGTGATGGGGCCAGCTGCCCAGCCCTGCAATCAGCCCCCAGAGCCCAGCTCTCAGCCTGTATGCCGTCTGGCTTCAGGGACTTGGGGTCTCAGCCTGCCAGTGAGGTTAGATGAGGTTAATGGCAGCTCCTTCACTGAGCCGGGAGGCTCCCTGCACGGTGTGAGGCATGACACGTCCAGGTACTTAACAAGCGCCACATCGCTTCCCCTTCTCCCCAGCCAAAGCTGTTTCACAAGCCAGCAGCCTCGTAAATATTTCAGCGGTGTCTGTGTAGTCGAGGCTGTGAAGCCTGTCCTCTGCAGCACTTGTGACAGCAAGATCTGGGAGATGTCTCAGGGCCTGTTGCAAGTGTTTGATCAGTTGCATTTTCAAAAAGACCTTTCCCTGAGCAGCTGACAGTCTCTGGGGTGAGAGAGATTGCAGACTTTTTCTGGAGAGAGGCCAGAGCATGAGCCGGCCCAGGGGCCCAGTTGGAGCCTTTTGACTGTAGCTGGCCTCAGTCTTTCAGTCCACAACACAGAGAGAGCCCCTACTGGGTGACTGACACTGTGCCGGGCCCCACCCTCAAGGCACTGGAGAAGAGATAGGACAGGCCCAGGTTAAACTCAGTACCAGGCAGGCTGTGGAGTAAAGAAGGACCACAGCAGAGTAAAGCAATGCAGACCGAGGTCCCAGAAACCCTCAGGGGACTTGGCATTTTAACTGGTCTTTGAAGACCACGTAAGTCTTTTAAAAATATATATTAAACAAATTAATTTTTCCAGTTATATATGGGCTGAGGCTGGGCCAAGGGTGTGGCTCATTAACCAGTCAGAGAGCTAAGAGGTGGGGGGGTCTGGGAAGCTCAATGGTCGCACCTGAGCTTTGTCCAGAGGTGAGTTCCGTCACTTCTGATTTGGGTTGGTAAAGAGCTTGTAGATGCCACACCCTTGCTCTGCTGTCTCCTCTATTCTGAATGCCTTTCCACCCCTTCCTTCAACTGCATCTGCCAACATGTTATCCTTCAAAATGCTTAAGCTACAAAATTTAGTGAACAAAGAAAGAATTGTAACACAGAGAAAAGACCAGAAGAAAACACCTATGTTTTAGCCATGGTTTTCTCTGGGTTTTGGAACTAGGTAACTATTTTTTTTTTTTACTTTTTCTCTTCCTTCCTTCCTTCCTTCCTTCCTTCCTTCCTTCCTTCC
>NW_012114611.1:1054851-1060843 GCF_000951035.1 Colobus angolensis palliatus | reverse complement strand
AGCTGGGTGTAGTGGCATGCACCTGTAATCCCAGCTACTTGGGAGGCTGAGGCAGGAGAATCATTTGAACCCAGGAGGCAGAGGTTGTGATGAGCCAAGATCACGCCACTGCACTCCAGCCTGGGCAACAGAGCAAGACTCTGTCTCAAAAAAATTTTTTTTTAAAGAAAATGTAGAAAACTAAAAAGAAGAGGGACTGGGCACAGTGGCTTAAGCCTGTAATCCCAGCACTTTGGGAGGCCAGGACAGGAGGATCACTGGAGCCCAGGAGTTTGAGACCAGCCTAGACAACACAGATAGACCCCTGTCTCTACAAAAAATAAAACAAAAAATTAGCTGGGTGTGGTAGTACACGCCTGTAGTCCTAGTTACTCAGGAGGCTGAGGTGGGAGGATTGCTTGAGCCCAGGAGGTCGAGGCAGCAGTGGGCTATGATTGTGCCACTGCACTCCAGCCTGGGTGACAGAGGGAGATCCTTTCTCCAAAAAAAAAAAAGAAAGAAAAAAAGAAAAGAAAAAGAAAAGCAAAGAAAGAAGGAAGGAAGGAAAAGAAAAAGTAAAAAGAAAATAGTTATCTAGTTCCAAAACCCAGAGAAAACCATGGCTAAAACGTAGGTGTTTTCTTCTGGTCTTTTCTCTGTGTTACACTTCTTTCTTTGTTCACTAAATTTTGTAGCTTAAGCATTTTGAAGGATAACATGTTGGCAGATGCAGTTGAAGAAAGGGGAGGAAAGGCATTCAGAATGGAGGAGACAGCAGAGCAAGGGTGTGGCGTCTACAAGCTCTTTACCAACCCAAATCAGAAGTGACGGAACTCACTTCTGGACGAAGCTCAGGTGGGACCCTTGAGCTTCCCAGACCCCCCAACTCTTAGCTCTCTGATTGGTAAATGGGCCACAGCTTTGGCCCAGCCTCAGCCCATATTCCTGCCTGGCACCCCAGGCTGGAGTTATGGGCAGGGACACAAAGCCGCAGCCTCCCTTCCTCCTGGCAAATTCTCCCAGGGAGGTGGAGCCTGTTGCTTGGAAAATGGAGTTGTGTTTCCAGCTCTGAAACTAGGTAAAGAGGACCAGATCCCAGAATTGATAATCCAGATCTGTTCTGTCCAATGTGGTAGCCACTAGCCAGGTGTGGTTAGTTAGCACTTAATATTCAGCTAGTCCAAGTTGAGATGTGCTATCAATGTGAAATGCACACTGGATTTCAAAGACAGTATGAAAAGCAGACACAAAATATCTTATTTGTAATTTTTATATTGATTACATGTTGAAGTGATCACATTTTAGGTATATCGGGTTAAATAAAATGTTATTAAAATTAACTTTACCTGTTATTTATATATTTTCTTATGTGACTATTAAAATTATTTATTTATTTATTTATGGAGATGGCCTTGCTCTGTCACCCAGGCTGGAGTGCACTGGCATGGTCACGGCTCACTGCAGCCTTGACCTCTCTGGCTCCAGTGATCCTCCTACTACAGTCTCCCGAGTGAGTAGTTGGGACTACAGGCATATGCCACTATGTCCAGCTAATTTTTTTTTTTTTTTTTGTATTTTTTGTAGAGGCAGGATCTCTCCATGTTGCCCAGGCTGATCTTGAACTCCTGGGCTTAAGTGACCTGCCCACCTCAGCCTCCCAAATTACTAGGATTACAGGCCTCAGCCACCACGCCCAGCCCAAAACAATTTAAATTATGTGCGTAACTCACATTTATGTCTCACGTTATTTTTCTTTCTGTTGAACTATGCTGATCTAGATTGAACCATTCCCCACTCTCCAGAGGGCAAACCCACAGGAAGATGTTATGGGGAGACTCAGATGGGGAGGGATTGTGACATGTGGGAGAAGGATCAATCCAGACCAGGCTGCAGACAGAAGGAATGTGAGGGGGCTGCACAACTAAGCCTGACCAGGCTCCTGGGAAGAGCGGCGCATGAAGCAGGTATTTTCTCCTTCACCCTCATATTTCCCTGTTAATAGACTGTGAGCAATGTGAGGGAAATGGGACTGTGCTTTATTCATCGCCACGCCCTCAGGGCCAAGCGCAGTGCCTGCCATAGAACCAGTGCTTGCGAACATGCACTGAATTAATGAGTGAGTGAGGGATAGAAAAGGGACAGAATCCAGACAGCAAAGAACTGCTGAGACGGTGCCAGGTCTGCCTGGATGGTTCCAGGGCGCAGGGGGTTTGGAGACTTTTTGTTGCTGTTGTTGAGACAGAGTCTTGCTCTGTCGCCCAGGCTGGAGTGCAGTGGCACGATCTCGGCTCACTGCAAGCTCCACCTCCCATTCTCGTGCCTCAGCCTCCCAAGTAGCTGGGACTACAGGCGCCTGCCACCACACTCGGCTAATTTTTTATATATATATACTTTTAGTAGAGATGGGGTTTCACCGTGTTAGCCAGGATGGTCTCGATCTCCTGTGATCTGCCCGCCTTGGCCTCCCAAAGTGCTGGAATTACAGGCTTGAGCCACCACACCCGGCTGGAGATTTTAATCCTTAAATCCTTTAGGCTATAATCTCCCAAAGAGCAGGGTGGCCACACTCTTTACCCACATGTGCACTTCCCAGTAGCTAGAGACAGCTGGGAACAGGCAGTGAGGACACCTGGGGTCATCACATCCAGGCTCCTGCCCCTCTGAGCCCCTTCAAAGGAGTAGATTCTTCTCCTTCCTACAAGCAGCCTTGGAGCTTCAAGCCTGCTCCTTCCCCAGCACACACACACACACCCCTGGGAGAAAGTTCAGTGGGTCTCTCCATACTCGGGCCAGGATGGTAAAGGCTGCCCAGGCAGCCCGGGGAAGGAGGTAAAACATGCAGCTGCCTCCACCTGGCCCGGTTCTGCCCGCACATCAAGCTGGGGCCCTACCCTTGCCTAAGTCATGGGTCAGCAACTCTCAGGAAACCTTCCTCACACACGTTGACTCAAGGTGAGGTACCACAGGCAAGCTCCCACAGTCCTCACCCTTAGCAAGCCTCTTCTGGCCCAGCAGTGGGCAAGGTAGGGATGTGGCAGGATGGAGAGGACCTGTGAATGCAGAAAAGACACCACAGTGGCCCATATGGATGCACGGTTAGCTCTGCACTCCAAGAGGCAGCCTATTGTACAACATAAGCACCAGGGTTCTGGAGTTCTGGGCAAGTTAATCAGCTTCTTCTTCTTTTTTTTTTTTTTTAAGACATAGGGTCTTGCTTTGTTGCCCAGGCTGGAATGCAGTGGCATGATCATGACTCACTGCAGCCTTGACCAACCGGCCTCAAAGAATCCTCCTACCGCAGCTTCCCAAGTAGCTGGGACCACAGTATGCACCACCACACCTGGCTAGTTAGTTTTATTTTATTTTTTTGTAAAGAGCTGGTCTCTCTACATGGGCCAGGCTGGTCTCAAACTCATGGGTTCAAGGGATCTTCCCACCTGGGCCTCCCAAAGTGCTAGGATTACAGGTGTGAGCCACCACACCCAGCCCGCCACTAACTTCTTTAGACCTTGGTTTCCTCAAAAATGGGCACAATACAAGTCCCCTGCCCATAGTGTGGTTCAGAGATTGACTGAAAACAAATCAAGTTCTTGAAACAGTGCCTGGCACCCAGTGAGCATTGGGCATTGGCGATCACCATGAGATAGTTTAGTTCCCTTTGCAGTTGGGGAAATGAGGCTCCAAGAGGATCAATCCCTAGAAGCAGTTACAAAGACAAAATGGTTTTACATCATTCAGATTTTTCTTTAACTTTTTATTATGGAAGTTTTCCAACATATACAAAAGTGAAGAGAGTAATATAATAACCCCATGTGCTCATCACCCCACTTCAATGTTTACCAACTCATGGCCAGTTGAGCTTCATCTCTAGCCCAGCCATACCCCCTGGGTTCTTTTGAAGCAAATCTCAGACATCGCACCATCTCATCTGTAACTATTTCAGATGTGTCTCTAAGAGAAGAGGACTTTAACAAATAGCTACACTACTATTATTATGCCTAAAATCTAACAATAATTTAATGTTAAATACTTAGTCACTGTTCCAATTCTCCAGTTTTCTCATTTATAAAATTGTTCCAATTAGGATCCAAATAAAGTCCATATACTGTATTGCAAATGATTAATGATTCTTCAGTCTCTCTCTCTCTTTTATTTCTTTTCATGCCTAGCTAAATTTTTAAATTTTTTGTAGAGACAAGGTCTTGCTATGTTGCCCAGGCTGGTCTCGAACTCCTGACCTTAAGTGATCCACCTGCCTCAGCCTCCCAAAGTGCTGAGATTACAGGTGTGAACCACCATGTCCAGCCCAGATTGGCCATTTTAGAATCCCCCCTGGCTGCAGGACAGAGAAGAGACACAAGGAAGCTACCGCTGCCATTGTGGGAGAGGTGACGGTGGCCTGGGCTTGCGCTGGGCAGTGACGGTGGAGAAAATTCACAGATTCAGGGGCTATTTAAGGGGGGATCTGGTGAAGGGCTGCGTGGCGGTAGAAGGTGAGAGAGAGGGAGAGGTTTCCAGCTTGAGTGGACGTGAGGAAGACAGAGGAGGGTCCAGCCCATTCCTGGAGGGTTGCCATTGCTAGTGAGCGGCCTTGGCTCCTTCCCAAGCCCTTTCACTCTTGTTTGACTGGGCTGGTAATGATAAGAATTGCTGACATTTATGGAGCACTTAACATGTGCTAGGTCCCAAGCTAAGAATGCTACATGGATTGTTTTGTTTAATCCTCCCAACAGTGGCAGGTCCTCTTTCTCATCTCCATTTTATAGACAGGAAACTGAGACTTGGAGAGGTTAAGTAACTTGCCCAAGGTTGCCCACAACTGGCAGGTGATGGGGCCAGCTGCCCAGCCCTGCAATCAGCCCCCAGAGCCCAGCTCTCAGCCTGTATGCCGTCTGGCTTCAGGGACTTGGGGTCTCAGCCTGCCAGTGAGGTTAGATGAGGTTAATGGCAGCTCCTTCACTGAGCCGGGAGGCTCCCTGCACGGTGTGAGGCATGACACGTCCAGGTACTTAACAAGCGCCACATCGCTTCCCCTTCTCCCCAGCCAAAGCTGTTTCACAAGCCAGCAGCCTCGTAAATATTTCAGCGGTGTCTGTGTAGTCGAGGCTGTGAAGCCTGTCCTCTGCAGCACTTGTGACAGCAAGATCTGGGAGATGTCTCAGGGCCTGTTGCAAGTGTTTGATCAGTTGCATTTTCAAAAAGACCTTTCCCTGAGCAGCTGACAGTCTCTGGGGTGAGAGAGATTGCAGACTTTTTCTGGAGAGAGGCCAGAGCATGAGCCGGCCCAGGGGCCCAGTTGGAGCCTTTTGACTGTAGCTGGCCTCAGTCTTTCAGTCCACAACACAGAGAGAGCCCCTACTGGGTGACTGACACTGTGCCGGGCCCCACCCTCAAGGCACTGGAGAAGAGATAGGACAGGCCCAGGTTAAACTCAGTACCAGGCAGGCTGTGGAGTAAAGAAGGACCACAGCAGAGTAAAGCAATGCAGACCGAGGTCCCAGAAACCCTCAGGGGACTTGGCATTTTAACTGGTCTTTGAAGACCACGTAAGTCTTTTAAAAATATATATTAAACAAATTAATTTTTCCAGTTATATATGGGCTGAGGCTGGGCCAAGGGTGTGGCTCATTAACCAGTCAGAGAGCTAAGAGGTGGGGGGGTCTGGGAAGCTCAATGGTCGCACCTGAGCTTTGTCCAGAGGTGAGTTCCGTCACTTCTGATTTGGGTTGGTAAAGAGCTTGTAGATGCCACACCCTTGCTCTGCTGTCTCCTCTATTCTGAATGCCTTTCCACCCCTTCCTTCAACTGCATCTGCCAACATGTTATCCTTCAAAATGCTTAAGCTACAAAATTTAGTGAACAAAGAAAGAATTGTAACACAGAGAAAAGACCAGAAGAAAACACCTATGTTTTAGCCATGGTTTTCTCTGGGTTTTGGAACTAGGTAACTATTTTTTTTTTTTACTTTTTCTCTTCCTTCCTTCCTTCCTTCCTTCCTTCCTTCCTTCCTTCC
>NW_012114611.1:1036018-1052766 GCF_000951035.1 Colobus angolensis palliatus | reverse complement strand
TCCTGCCTCAGCCTCCCGAGTAGCTGAGATTACAGGCACCTGCCACCACGCCCGGCTAACTTTTTGTATTTTTGGTAAAGACGGGCTTTCACCATGTTGCCCAGGCTGGTCTCGAACTCCTGACTTCATGATCTGTCCTCCTCGGCCTCCTAGAGTGCTGGGATTACAGGTGTGAGCCACTGCGCCCAGCCAGTTAGGGCATTTTTTAAAAATTGCTTTTCCAGCTTAAATTTAGGGAGCGAGGGTGATTTCAAGGGACAACATAGAAAAATGGACAGAACTCTGGCTTTGGAGGCAAACAATCCTGGCTCCACCACTTACAAGCTGGATGGCTTTGGTCAAGTCACTTAACTTCTGTTTCCTTCTATTTCCCCATCCCCCAAATAGGGAAATGATTAATAATAGCTAACATTTCCTGAGTGCTTACTATCTTCCAGGCATTGTGCTCAGCGTCTTAAAGACATGATGGCAATTTAATCCTCCTATCAGTTCAGTGAAGCGGGAGTTGTTATTATTGTCCCCACTTCAGAGATGAGGAAGAAACTGAAGCACAGGCGGTTGAGCAATTTGTCCAAGGTTATACACCTAGAAAGGGGCGCGGCAGGGACCTGAACCAGGAGCGTCTGACTCCACAGCCCACTGTCCTCTAGCGGTTGTTGTGGAGAAGAGAGAGGGTGATGATGATGCCCTCCTGCAGGCCCTGACAGATGGGATGACCATGCCAGAAGGTGAGCAGGGCCCTCCCTGGCACTTCCTCTCAGGAATGGAGTACAGTCAAGCCTCATGTGTGGAGAGTGCAACCCCTACTGCAGCTGCAGTCTCTCCCCTTCCCCAGACCCTCCCCTCACCTGCTGTGACCCAGATCCTTGCATAAGAACACAGCTGTTCTTGGTGAGTTCTGTTTCCATTGCCATTATGGTTCTCCTCCTAACTGTTTCATTAATCAGAAAGGACTGATTGATGCTGGGAGGCCAAGGTGGGAGGATCGCTTGAGGCCAGGAGTTCAACCTGGGCCACATAGTGAGACACCTCACTCCCCTCCCCGCCTCTACAAAACATTAAATAAATATAATTAGCTGGGCACAGTGGCACGTGCCTATGGTTCCAGCTACCCAGGATGCTGATGCGGGAGGATTGCTTGAGCCCAGGAGGTCAGAGCTGCAGTGAGCTGTGTTCACACCACTGCACTCCAGCCTGGGTGACAGAGCAAAATCCTGTTGTAGTTGGGTGTAGGGGTGTGGGAGCAGGATGCAGGGAAAGAGAGAGAGAAGGAACGAAGGAAAGAAGGAAGGAAGGAAGAAAGGAAGGAAGGAAGGAAGGAAGGAAGGAAGGAAGGAAGGAAGGAAGGAAGGAAAGAAGGGAGGGAGCGAAAGAGAGAAAGGGCTGACTACAGGAAAGCTCCCCATCCCCATGCTTCTCCACAATCAGCTGGCCTGGGTGGTCCTTGGGTCATCTTAGAGGGCAGAGATCCTGAGTGCAGTTGGGCAGAGTGAGGTACTGATAGGAACAGGGCAGCACTAACAGTTATCATTTACACCTCGTGTGTGCCAGGAAGGGGCCAGGTCCCACATGATCTCAGTTCATCCTTACAATATCCTGAAGGATGGTCTTGTTATCTTCTCCATTTTGCAGATGAGGAAACTGAGGCTAAGAGGGTAGAGAACTTTACCTGAGGTCACTCAGCAGGTAGGTGGTGGAGCCAGGGATGTAACCCAGGCTGCGGGCCTCCACATCAGAAACAGACAGACCAGGAAGAAGGTGTTGCAGAGGTTGGTGATGCTGCGATTCTCTGGGTAGCAAAGGGAGGGGACATTCCCAGCAGAAGGAACGGTTTGTGTAAAGGTGTGGAGGTGTGATACGGTGTGGCCTGTTCAGGGTGGTGACTACCTGTGGACGGAGTGAAGGGTGTGTAGAGAGGAGTGGCAGCAGATGAGGCAAGGGGCTGGGGACTGGGGCCAAGGTGGAAGAACTTCAGGTTCCAGGCCAAGGAAATGAACTTTGTCCTTGGGTGGGGAGGGGGGGTGCCACAGGAGGCATTGACCAAGAGTGCAAGGTTTGTATGATGAGCCTCCAGCAATACCTTAGCAGGTGGGATCCTCATGTCCACCCCGGGTGCCAGCCACATTTTACAGGCTGGGAAACAGAATGGTTATGAGACCGGCTCAGGCCACACAGCAATAGACAACTGGCCCCAAGCCAGTTCTCTCACTGTCACAGGATGTTGCTTCGAAACTCAGGTCATAGTGAGAGAGGCAGGGGCATCCTTCTGTTCCTCAATTCTCCAGCCCTGTGCCTACTCAGCTCACTGGAGAACGTGAGATGAAGATCAACTGGACTGAGGCCCAAGCGTATCTGCTCACCAAGAATAAGACAGAAAACAATAAAAGCAAACATTCAAGGAACTGCAGCTATGTGCTAGGCACTGGGCTGGGAGAAAACTAGACACAGAACAATAGCACCAGGCACTCTCTCTGACAATGAGTGTTCTGGACTGAGGGTCCCCCAGATTGGCCTAGGAAGTGCTGTCCAATCCGCCTGAAGAGCTGGAATGGGCTCCAAGTGGAGAGAACTATGGGATTGCTGGCTCAGCCCCCAACTACACAGTGGCCTTGGAGAGAACAGGCCCTCTGGGAGCCTCGGCAAGCCAGTTGCTAAGAGGGGAGACTGCACCAGAGAAGGGATTTTTAATATCTGAAACCTTGGGGAGCTCCTCAAGCTGACTTGGGAGGTCTGGGGTAGGAACTCTGGTTGGGGTGTTTTGAGAAGTTCCACCGGAAACTCGGAAAGCACACCTGGTTAGAAATAACTCGATGATCGAGGTCCTTCCAGATTCAGTTCAACAAATTTAACACAACACATGTTTGCTGAGCACCCACCATCCAGGTGCCATTCTGCCGTGTCAGGATACATCAGTGAGCAAAATAACAAACAACTTCTAGAAGTTAGAGATGCTATGGACAGGGGAAAGCAGTGCTAGGCAAGGGGGTGAGGAGGGCAGGGATGGGGCAGTTCCAGGAGTCAGCAGGATGTCTTTGTTGAGACAGGGCTCAACAAAGCAGGACTGGCTTTGTTGAGAAGGGGACTGGAAAGAGCAAGGGAGCCAACTGAGTGACATCTGGGGGAAGAGCGTTCCAAGCAGTTAACGGCAAGAGCAAAGGCCCTGATGGGGAACACGCAGACAAGGTGGCCAGTGTGGCTGGAGCGGAGTGGCCAAGGGCTGGGGTGGGGTGAGGGACAGGGGCCAGCTGTAGAATGCTGCTCCTATGTGCTGGTGTTCTAAGACTCATTCAGCACTGCCCTGAGTATCTTGACTCTGAACCTGTCCCTGCCCTGACCCCTTCCCCAATCAACTTTAATTTTAGGGATCCACCCATCACAGTAAATGCCAGCACTGCTGATGCCAAAACCATGTTATTTGTGTAGGTATGCGTTTTGTATTTTACCGCCTTAATCCTGTCTTCAACCTCTCCTCTTCTGTCCCACCCAAGTATCTGCCCTTCCCTTCTTGACTCCTTCCACAGGCCCTTGGCATTTGTGACCTGAAGGAAGAAGAGCAGGGCCGTGGAAAGTATGTAACCAGCGTCACGCCCCTGTTCCCAAGGAAGTAGTGGCTTAGTAAAGATGGGACCCCCGTCAGTAACTCCTTGTGATTGCTGGGCATCCACTCTGAGCTCCTCAGTGGAATCCAAAGGTTAATAAGACTGTCTCTAGCCACTGGGGCTCCCAGCCTGGAGTGAGGTGAGAGGAGTGGAGCCAGCTGCAGAGGAAGACGAACACATACGCAGAAGATTCAGACACACCTGCAATGTATTGTTGGGGATTCTCCAGCATTGGCATGATGGAGAGGGCAGAGAAGCATTTGACTGCCTCCCCCTAGGATTGCAGAGTTGAGCTGGCCACCATCCACCAGCCAGGGGACTCTGTGCACATCAGTTAACCTCTCTTCTCAGACCTTGAAAAACACCAGGCTTAGTACATGTTTGTTAAATGAATGCACTTCAGTTTTTTTGCTTGTTGAATGCAGGTAATAATAACGATATTGCTGTAAGAGCTCCCATCCACTCCCAGTGCGCCCACTGCCCCCCACCCTCCTCAGCAGCTTCTGCACGTCCCCTCGCCACAATGTCATGTGCCACCTCTTCAAAGGAGGGAGGTACCAGCTGGTGAATGTAACCTTGACTGCAAAGGGCGGCATGCAGCTGATGTAATGGTCGCTTAAGTGTTCACAAATGTAAGTCGCTACTATTATAAGTGGTGGGTGATCAAGTGGCTGGGGTGCCATCTTTAGCAAATAAAAATACAGGATACACAGTTAAATTTGAATTTCAGATAAGAATTTCTTAGTATAAGTATGCCCTATGCAATATTTGGGACACATTTATACTAAAAAAATCATGTGATATTTATCTGAAATTCAAATGTAACTGTGTGTCCTAGATTTTATCTGGCGGCCTTATTGATGGCGGCTTATTGACCGGCTGGGAATGACAGGGGTATAGGCCAGGAAATGGCTCTGTGAAGGCTGCCTAGAACTGAACTGAACATGAGGATGAGTCAGTGTCAAGGCTCCCAGTGAGGCCGTTGGATCATTACTGCGTGATCGTCTTAAGCCTTTATTTGTTAGTGAATCCCTCAGACTCAGGCCTTCCTCCCTCCAGGCCTGAACACCCTGTCCTTTCTGATCCTGCCTGGATGCTGGCCTCATCATTTGAAAATGAACCTAGCAGTAGTATTTACACCACTTATTGTGTGCCCACTGTGGGCCCGGCACCATGCTGATTGCTCTATGGATGTGAGCTAATGAAGCTGCATGGGTGGGATTCGAATGCAGGGTGGTCTGACCCCAAAGCCAAGATCTCTTTCTATTGCACCATGCTATGGCCTGATCAAAGACTCAAGCATCTAAGACAGAGAAAGAGGGAGCAGGAGTGGACGTGGGGTACCCTGAAGTGGCCTCCTACTGTGTCCCAGGCACTGTTAGGATTCACTGAGTTGTCACAAAAATCCTGCAAAGTTCATTCACAAGGACACTCTGGAAGTTAAATACCTTGCCAAGGTCACACAGATTAAGTGGTGGAGCAGGGATTTGAACTGAGGTCTGTCTCACCACAAAGCCTAAGTAATTTTGCCCCCTTTTATGTGTATGCATCCTGGGATGATGTGTGCATGTGTGTGTGTGTGTGTGTGTGTGTGTGTATGTGTCCGTGTGTGTGTGTGCATGTATGCATGCATGTGTGTGTGCATACATGCATGTGTGCGCATGTGCGTGTATGCGTGCATGTGTGTGTATGCATGCATGTGTGTGTGTGCATGTGTGCATGCATGTGTATGTTTCTACAGTCACATCTCACCTTCAGAGTGGCGCTTTCTGGTCCTACCCAGCCCTTCCTCTCTTGGGATGGGTCTAGGGCCTTGGAGGTGGTTAGACCCTAGTGGTGCTGGTACAGCGCTGGCTTTCTCAGCCTTTTTCAGGGGCCTGTGTCCTCTGCCTGCTGTCCCCCAGTCAGTAGCTTCTCTTGGGTCTTGCCCTCCCCTGCCAGGGCTAAGGTCTGGTTGGTTCCCAGGCCCCTGGGCCTTGGACAGGGGAGCTGGGAGGTGAGGGGTGGTGGATGGTGGGAGAGGGTAGGACCGGCAAAGAAGAGACTGACAAATACCATGGATGCCTCGATTTTCAGTTCCTGCTCTCTCACTCCCGCACACTTGCTCTCTGCAATCTCTAAAATCAAACAGTGTTCAAACTGGAAGAGGCCTTAGAAAACAACTAGTCTTCTCTACAGAGAGAGAAACAGAGGCCTAGGAAGCAGAAATGATGTGTTAAGATCACTCATCAAGCTGATGGTATAGAAGGGTTGGAGCTTCTGCTACCTGCTCTGCCTCTTTCCCTTCCTCCACATCCATGCCTGTCTCTTCCCATGGGTCGGCGTCCATCCTGACACATTACAGCCAAAAGGAACCTTAAGCTAGGGAAAGCGCTCCGGAACTTCAGTGAAAGATTCAAACATGTCCATTCAACTCAATGGAGAAAATAGAATATTCAGTCAATGGTGTTGGGATGCCTGGATTATTGTTGGAGAGGAATCATAAAAATGGAACCAAAACAATTCCATTTGGATCAAAGATTTAAGTGTCATAAAGCCTTGTAAATTCTCTAAGGAAGTATGGGTAAATTGATTTACATTTTGGAATAGGAAAGTCTTTCTTTTTTCCCAACTTTTACTTTAGATTTGGGGGGTATATGTGCAGGTTTGTTATAAGGATATATTGCAGGATGCTGAGGTTTGGGGTACAATCAAACCCATCACCCACATAGCATAGTGGGAAGGCTTTTCTAATCAGAATGGAAAACCCAGAGTCACACAGGAAAAGACTGATACATTCAACCACATAAAAAAATTTTAAATTTCTGTATGGAAAACCATCATAGAAATGTTTTTCCAATAACTGAGAAAATATGACATGGGGATATTTCCTTAATTTACAAAGAAACTCATACTAATGAATACAAAAAAAAACAATTGTTTTAATTACTAATGCTTAATGATCATTTACTATGTGCTAGACACTATTTTAAGTATATGGATTATTTCAATTAATTCTTACAGTAAGTAACCCTATAAGGTAGGTGCTATTATTACCATCTCCATTTTATAGATGAGGTCACCAAAGCAGTTTTTTAAAAATAGCTGCCGGGCGCGGTGGCGCACATCTGTAGTCCCAGAACTTTGGGAGGCCAAGGCAGGAGGATCACTTGAGGCCAGGAGTTCAAGACCAGCATGGCCAACATGGTAAAACCCCATCCCTACTAAAAATACAAAAATTAGCTGGGCGTGGTGGCGCACACCTGTAATCCCAACTACTCAGGAGACTGAGGCAGGAGAATTGCTTGAACCCAGAGGCGGAGGTTGCAGTGAGTCAGGAGCACGCTACTGCACTCCAGCCTGAGCAACAGAGCAAGACTCCATCTCAGGGGAAAAAAAAAAATACAAAAATTAGCCAGGCATGGTAGTGGACACCTGTAATCCCAGCTACTTGGGGGGCTGAGGCAGAAGAATCGCTTGAACCTGGGAGGCATAGGTTGCAGTGAGCCAAGATTGCGATTGCACCACTGCACTCCAGCCTGAGTGACAGAGCAAGACTTCACTCCCCTCCAAAAAAAAAAGTCAAAGAATATATATTAGGTTGGTGCAAAAGTGTTTTTGTCAATACAAGTAGTTTACAGAAAGAGAAATATCAATGGCCCATAAACATAAAGAAAGATGTTTAATACCACTCATAATTCAAGAAATGCAAAATAAAACTAAAATTAAACATTACTTTTTCACGTTTCCGCTTGGCAAAAATGAAAACATTTGCCAATACTCAGGGATGGTGATGGTGTGAGAAAAACTACTTATATAACTGTTCCTCTGTAGATTCTGAGTTCTATCCTAGTAACAGTTCATGTCACTAAAAAACTACACATTAGAACCACCTTAGCTTAGCTGCCCAGGAAAAATGCCTTCAGCCAAGTTCCATTTTAATGTTATATGCTTGGCGTCTCTTGGTGGTTGGCAGAAGAAATGACCACATGAAAACCTGCATTTTTTTGTCCTGGAAAAACCACCACTAAAGGCATTATAATCTACGTTAAATATATAAGGAAGGGCCCACACAGTAAATTATCTTCAGTGTTTACTACCAGGAAAGATTTATTTTCTCCTGAAGACCCGATGTTTTATTTTTCCATACGATGGTAATCATATAAACCCTCTGTTTCCCTTTTCTCCTTGGCTGCCAAGAAGTTCAAAAATCACATCTGATGATCCACTATAGTGATAATGTAGCCAGGGCGGTTGGCATCTGACTTCTCAACCCAACCTGACCTCATATTAGCTTTTTTCTTTTGTCTCCTCTCCCCTTCCATTGGTATCTCTTCTTCCACTTGCTGTTTAGTTTTCTAATTCTAGTTTAACAAAATTATTATAAATGTGTATTTTTGGAAGCTATTTCAAAATCTTTTGGAAGTAAATAGGATATGTTACAAATAGTCAAACTCCCTTAGTTTATAGATGAGAAAACTCAAGTTCTTTGGAAGTTAAATGACTTATTCCAGTGTTAATTAGTTCATATCTGTGTGCACACGTGACTCTCACTTTACTGTAAGTGTCTTAGAATTATATTTATCTCTGAGACTCTGGTGGCCAGCCTTGAGCCAAGTACATGGTAAATTGTCAATGCATATATATTGGTTGAAAAAATTGTAAGTGCTGTGAGGAGAGGGACATTTTGCAGGGAATAAGGTCGTAGTAGGTGCTCATGAGAACTGAATTCACAACAGGGCATGGCCTGAGCCTCTGACCTCACCCCACCACACCCTAGAATCTCCACCACCCAGGACGCTCAGGGCTGGGCCTTGTGCAACCCATCTGCCCTGCACCCTAACCTCTGCCTTTGTCTCCACCATTCCACCTTGGCCCTCTTGCCTTGTCCAGTGAGTTTCCAAATATTTCTCTTTTCTTTTCTTTTCTTTTCTTTGTTTTTTTGAGACAGTCTCGCTCTGCCGCCCAGGCTGGAGTACAGTGGCGTGATCTCAGCTCACTGCAAGCTCCGCCTCCCGGGTTCACGCCATTCTCCTGCCTCAGCCTCCTGAGTAGCTGGGACTACAGGCGCCCGGCACCACGCCCGGCTAGTTTTTTTGGTATTTTTAGTAGAGACTTGGGTTTCACCGTATTAACCAGGATGGTCTCGATCTCCTGACCTCGTGATCTGCCCACCTCAGCCTCCGAAAGTGCTGGGATTAGAGGTATGAGCCACTGAGCCCAGCCGAGTTTCCAAATATTTCTGATTTCACCCAGGTGAAGACTGGCAGGCACCTATATCCTTGAGGTATCCTGCCATGAGATGTCTGCAGAGTGGAGAATGGCGTCACCTTTCTAACCCTGTGCAGCACCCAGTGTGAGCTGATTAGTGGGAACTGGAGAGGAAGAACCGGAAAAGGAGGACCCGTGGCCATGGCTCTTTCTGTCCTTGTAACCCTCAACTGATGTGTGTCCCATACTCCTGGTTGGGCAGAGGGGAAAGCAGAGGTTGACAGGTCACATTTCCCTCAGTTTTCCATCCTTCCTTCTGTGCTGGGAGAGAAAAGCATATGACATAGACAGGGAGGTCAAGCTCCACCACACAGATGAGGTGCAGGGGACCGGGCTTCCTCTACCACATCGCCTTCTGCAAAGGCAACCCTGCGCCACCTTCCTATTGGCTGCCACCCTGCATCCTCTACCCATGGCTCTCTAGGTTGCTCTTCACCTGAGCAGCCTATAGAAAGACAGCTGAGGTCTGGGCAAAGCCTGCTGACAGGTTTTCTTGGGCAGGGGAGTTGGGGCAGGGGATGAATGGTGGGAGGGAGAAGGACCAGATATCCTGGCCTGACAGGCAGCCTGTGCTGAGAAACCATGACTGGGCAAGTCGAGCTTTGTTGGCCGAACCTGCCAAGCCACAGGGTGCCTCAAGCTTGGAGCATCCCGGAGCCAGTTACAACCCGAGACTTCAGCCCTCTGGAAGGTGTTAGGTCAGCCACCCTGAAGGACGATCCTGCTCAAGTGACTCGCCTTGCTCTTCCTTCTCACCCAGGACTTCACATTCACCCTTGCAATCCATGTGGGGACACTGTTGGATAGGAGGCGTGGTCCCAGTGTGGTCTCCCTGTCTGGGCCTCTGCATATGCCAAATGTTTGACTTACGCTGCACACTCAAGAGGTTCCATGTATACACATGGGAATTCCAGAGCTACAGAAAAGGCAACAAGCACCATGATTCAAGCTGATCAGTGTGGATTCACACCTTCCTGTCTCTTTCTCCGTGGCAGAACTACCAGCTAGAGTAAGAAGTGGTTGATCCAGGATCTGAACGTCTGGAAACTGTTGCCCACTTCTGGGAGAAATGACCTGATCCATAGTAGTAGGCACACCTTAACTTTCATAGGACCCAGGCAGGTTGTCATACCATGTGACTAAATATTAAAAAATGATCCACTGGGCTAATAAAGTGTTAAATAAAATATGTCCTGACTGTACTTTGACAACATACTTTCATAATGACAAAACTTAAAAATGTATAAAGCTATGGTTTTTATATAGCTGAAAATTGACAAAACATCAGAAGACTAAATTTAGTTATTTTGCACATGATGGGCAGGCTATGTTTGGTTGAGTAATAAATATATACATACTTCATAAATTTGTACATGTTTACTCAATAAAATTTATTTTTCTTGCCTTTGTCATAGCAAAGCCACCAATTATGCAGTTATAATCACAATTTTATATAATTTGTGTTCTGTTGACAGTCATACTGAATTAGATAACTTTTCTTGAGTCATTATCGTTTTTAGTTTTTTATCAATTTCACGCTGGAAAAATTGTGAATTACACTATTCTAAGGCTGGAAATTATCATATAATTCTCAAAGCAATACTTGGATACAGAACTAAACCATGGATTTTATATGCCATGTACAAACTAAATAATGGGATGATGTATGTTAAATTATCACTGTCACAACAAAACTACAAAAACGTTTTTATTTCATCTTATAAAGTGCTATCCCGTACATCATGAAAATTTCTTAAAGCAATATCAAGCAAGTCTCAAGTTTTCTGAGGCTGGAACTCCTTTATGCTCTTAAAAGTTATTGAGGACCCCAAAGACCCTGTTGAGGACCCCTTTTGTTTATATAAATTATAATTATCAATTTGTGCCAAATTAAAAATTAAAACTGATAATTTTTAAAACCCAGCACACAAGCACACATCCCATTAGTCATCAGAGTGACGATGACATCACACACTGAGTAGCTTCTGGAAAACTCCACTGTGTACTCATGAGAGAATTAGCCTGAAAAGGGCAAATGGTATCTTAGCATTACAGATTAAGTATCCCGTATCCAAAATGCTTGGGACCAGAAATGTTTTGGCTTTCAGATTTTTTTTTTTTTTTGAGACGGAGTCTCGCTCTGTCGCCCAGGCTGGAGTGCAGTGGCCAGATCTCAGCTCACTGCAAGCTGCACCTCCCATGTTTACGCCATTCTCCTGTCTCAGCCTCCCGAGTAGCTGGGACTACAGCGCCCGCCACCTCACCCCGCTGGGTTTTTTTGTATTTTTTAGTAGAGACGGGGTTTCACTGTGTTAGCCAGGATGGTCTCGATCTCCTGACCTCGTGATCCACCCGTCTCGGCCTCCCAAAGTGCTGGGATTACAGGCTTGAGCACTGCGCCCGGCCCAGATTTTTAAAAAATATTTGCATATATATCACGAGATATCTTGGGATGGGACCCAAGTCTAAACACAGAATTCACTTAGGCTTCATATACACCTAATACACATGGCCCAAAGGTAATTTTATAAAATATTTTTTATAATTTTGAGCATGAAACAGTTTTGTCTGGATTGTGACTATGACCTGTCACAGGAGGTCCTGTGTAGAATTTTCTACTTGTAGGGTCATGTTGAGTCTCAAACAGTTTCAGAACTTGGAGCATTTCAGATTTTGGATTCTCCGGTGAGGGCTGCACAACCTGTATTAGGAAAATGATTTTGACCCCCACAGACTCCTTAGAAGAGCTCAAGAACTCCCAGGAATCCTTAGACCATACTTTGAGCACTGCTGCTACGGAGTGATGGAAAGAACTGGTAGCATGCTGCTACATGTTATGTCTAGACCTATAAATGTGCAAATATATAAGAGTTATGAGAATCAGTTTTACAAAGCATTCCTCAAATGCCACATATAAGTTTTGTGAATACTGCAACTAACTCATGAGTATGTCCAGGACCATGAATTGGAACAGGAAGACATACAAGAATAGGGACACTCAGCATTTCTGGGAAAGGATACTTTGTTAGGTAGGAGTCTATTACATTCATTGGATTTGAGAAGAAAGCTTGGATGAGCTAATCCTGAATGCTTCCTGTGCCCTGCCCTGAAAGCAGAGTTGTCTCCCATGTGGCAGTTGTACAACCTACAAACCTCCCCAGCATTAGGGTTCCAGAACTTTTGGCTTCGAGAACATGAGGTAAGAGGTGTGAAGAAGCATTTCCCTGGGGCCTGACTGATGTCGGTCATGAGGGTGGATGTTTGGGTTCCAGGCAGTGCTGTGTCCTGAGAGTCACTGGTCCTTCAGCTATCTCTGCTGTGGATATACGTGATATGGCAGAACCCTCTAAAGCACTGGGCCAGAGCAGGAGCCCCGTGGCCTGCTTTTAAGTGCAGTGCTCCTGCATAGACTTTAGGACACAGAATCACAAAATCTCAGTCTCCTAAGGGACCTCGGTGGCCAGCCAGCCAGCCCGCCACGCAGGTAGCAAATCTTCCACATGTGGTAGCAGAAGTGGTCTTGCCACGGAGGTAAGAAAGCTTAAGCTTCAGGGCCCGGCTTGTATGGGCTCTTCTAGGACTCTGGAATAGGCCCTAGCCATGCATTCATATGGCTATATATTTTTGTATATTTTATAATTTTTATTTTTCTTAAAGAGCTTGCCACAAGTTGTGTAAGCTTCAGAACCACACAACCCAAACTCACCTCTACATAGCCAGGCTCTTCCTTGCCGGGCACTTCTCTTGAAGGAACATTGAGTTTTGAACCAGAAGAGCTAGATTTGATCCACAGCTTTGTACAGACTAGCTGTGTGACTTTGGAAATAATAACAACAGTTGACATTTATCAAGCTTTACTACATGTCAGGCATTGTGCTAAGCTTTTGCATGCTTCATTGCGTGTCAGAAATGCCTCTCGACCTCTCAAAGTGTCAGTTTTCTCTTTTGTGCAATGAAAAGAATAGCATCCATGTGTATTTCCCACCTCAGTTCTGTGCGTGACCTGAGGGTGGGCCCTGCCTTAGTCACCACTGTGTCCCCATCGCCCAGCCCAGTGTCTGGCCCACAACTAAGTGATGTCGAGGAGGTACGCAAGTGCCTCATGGCCGTGCTGACAAAGGCAGTCATCATGTGCACTTTGGAGGCTGGCAGCTTAGTAGTATGAGCTTGAAGGTCTTTTCTCCTGGGGTCAGAATCTCTACCATTTCCAAATCTAGAAACCTGGGTAAGGTGCTAACCTGTATAAGGGAGTAATAACACTGGTAACTACCTCCTAGGACTGTTCGGAGGATGCAATAGGTAATCTACCTAAAGCACCTAATACATGACACATAGAAAGTATTTAACACAGGGTAACTGTTACTTACTAGGCAGGCAACTTCACTTTTGGACAGACAGATTTATTATAAATCACCTCCTCCTAACTTGGCCATGGCAAGGGCAATGGCAAGGGCAAGGACTGTCTTGCCCAACATTTTTTTTTTTTTTTTTGAAACAGAGTCCTGCTCTGTTGCCCAGGCTAGAGTACAGTGGCACTATCTTGGCTCCCTGCAACTTGTGCCCCCCGAGCTCAAGTGATCCTCCAGACTCAGCCTCCTGAGTAGCTGGGACTATCGGCCCACACCACCATGCCCAGCTAATTTTTCTAATTTCTTCTTTTTTTTGTAGAGACAGGGCTTTCGCCATGTTGCCCAGGATGGTCTTGAACTCCTGAGTTCAAGTGATCCAGCCGCCTCAGCCTCCCAAAGTGCTGCAATTACAGGTGTGAGCCACCGCGCCCAGCCAATTTCTCTTCTTTTTAAAAATATTTGTTTCCAAATTTAACATGGTAACCATGAATTACTTTTTTATTGAATGTCTTAGTCCATTTTGTGTTGCTATAAAGGAATACCTGAGGCTGGGTAATTTATAAAGAAAAGAGGTTAATTTGGCTCATGGTTCTACAGGTGTACAAGAATCATGGCGCCAGCATCTACTTCTGGTGAGGGCCTCAGCCTGCTTCCACTCATGCGGGAAGGCAAACGGGAGCTGGTGTATCTGGAGACTGCATGGGGAGAGAGCAACTGAGAGGAGAGAACCAGGCCCTTTTTAACAACCAGCTCTTGCAGGAACTGATAGAGGAAGAACTCCCCGCTTTACCGCACCAAGCCGTTCATGAGGGATCTGCCACCACGACTCAAACATCTCCCATTAGGCCTCACCTCCAACATTGGAGATCAAATTTCTTTAAAAAAAACATTTTTTTTTTTCTTTTTAGTATCTTTTCTTCAGACCACAGGGGATTGAATTTCAGCATGAGATTTGGAAGGGTCAAATATCCAAACCATCACACTGGGACAAAATTCATATAATGTAAAATTTACTCCTTTTTCTTTTTTTTTGAGACAGTCTTACTCTTGTCACCCAGGCTGGAGTGCAGTGGCACGATCTTGGCTCACTGCAACCTCCGCCTCCTGGGTTCAAGTGAATCTCCTGCCTCAGTCTCCTGAGTGGCTGGGATTTACAGGCGTGTGTCACCACGCCTGGCTAATTTTTGTATTTTTGATAGGGACGGGGCTTCACCGTGTTGGCCAGGCTGGTCTCGAACTCCTGACCTCAGGTGATCCACCCACCTCGGTCTCCCAAAGTGCTGGGATTACAGGCATGAGCCACCGCGCCCGACCACAAATGTACCCTTTTAAAGTGTAATTCGGTGGTCTTTAGTATATTCACAAAATTGTGCAACTATCACCACTACCTAATTCCAGAATATTTTCATCACCTCCAAAACAAACCCCACACCCATTAGCAATTATTTCCTGTGATTCCTCTCCCTGGCCCCTGCAACCACAACTCTACTTACTATCTCTGTGTATTTGCCTACTCAGGATATTTCATATAAATGGAAACACGAAATATGTGACCTTTTGTGATTGGCTTATTTCACTTAGCATAATGTCTTCAAGGTTCTTCTACGTTATAACATGTGTCAGAATTTCCTCCTTCTTAAAGCTAAATAATATTCCATTGTATGGACATACCACACTGCTTATCCATTCTTCTGTTGGTGGACACTTGAGTTGTTTCTCCCTTTTGGCCACTGTGAATAGTGCTGCTATGAAAACTGGCATACAGTGATCTGCTTGAGAATCTGTTTTCAGTTCTTTGGGGTGCGTACCCTAGTACTGGAAGTGCAATACAGCAATTCTATATTTAGCTTTTTGAGAAAATACCACATTGCTTTCCACAGCAGCTGCACAATTTTACATCTCCACCAGCAATATATGAGGGTTGCGATTTCTTCACATCCCTGTCAACATTTGTTAGTGTCTGTTTTTGTTATAGCCATGATAGTGGGTGTGAAGTAGTATCCTATTGTGGTTCTTATTTGCATTTTCCTGATGACTAATGATGTTGAGCATCTTTGTATATGCTTATTATTATTAGCTATTTGTGTCTATATTTTGGAAAAATATCTATTCACATCTTTTGCCCATTTTTAAATTGAGTTGCCTTTTATTTTTGAGTTGTATGAGTTCCTTAGATATTTTGGAAACTAGATCTTTATCAGATATATGATTTGCTAATATTGTCTCCCATTCTGTCAGTTGTTTTTTCATTTTCTTGATGGTGTCTTCTGAAGCACAAAAGTTTTAAATTTTGACGAAGTCCAATTTATCTTTTTTAACTTGTGCTTTGGATGTCTGAATTGCCTAATTTGCCTAATTAAAGGTAAAATAGACTTACCTCTATGTTTTCTGAGAGTTTTATTATTTTTATTTATTTAATTTTTGTAGAGATGGCGTCTCACTATGTTGCCCAGGTTGGTCCTGAACTCCTGGCCTCAAGTGATCCTCCTGCTTCAGCCTCCCAAAGCGTAGGGATTACAGGCATGAGTCAGCAAGTTTGGCTGTGTTTTCAGAGAGTTTTAAGTTTTGCCTCTTACATTTAGGTCTTTGATCATTTTTAGTTAATTTTTGTTTAGGGGTCCAGATTCACTGTCATGTAGATATGCAGTTTTCCAGGATCATTTGTTGAAAAGACTACTATTTCTCTTTTCTCCCATTGCCCTGGCACCTTGTTGAAAATCAATTGCCCATAAATATATTGGTTTATTTCTAGACTATCAATTCTATTCCATTGATCTATGACATCTATCCTTATGCCAGTTACACACAGTCTTGATGCTTGATACAGAGTATGAATATAGCTTTGTAGTAAGTTTTAAAATCAGGAGCCGGTGTAGTGGTGCACATCTCTAATCTCAGCTACTTAGGAGGCTGAGGTGGGAGGATCTCTTGAGCCCAGGAGTTTGAGACCAGCCTGAGCAACATAGCAAGATCCTGTCTCAAAAAAATTAAATTAAAAATAAAAATAAATTCACATAGTTGGAAAGTGGCAGAACCAGGTGTGACCCCAGGACCTTGCTATAAAAAAAGTTTTAAAATCAAGAAGTGTGATTCCTACAACTTCATTCTCCTTTTTCAAGATTGCTTTGGCCATTCTAAAGCACGAATTCCTTTCATAGAAGGGAAAAAATATGTTGCTATTAACAAAATCCTGCATATTCAAGTCATTCCAAGCCAATTGCTATGTCCTCTAGGGAACTTTCCCCAGGCTCACCATTTGGAATATGCCTTCCTCTGGACATTTTGTTAGTATTCCTCTTAGAGTGTCTTGTATTCAAATGAGGCTGCTGGGATCTCCAATCTTATTGGAAGGTAAGCTCATTAAGGGCAGAGGTCTTGTTCACTTGAAAGTATTCCCCAGGCCAGGTGCGGTGGCTCACACCTGTAACCCCAGCACTTTGGGAGGCTGAAGTGGGCGAATCACCTGAGGTCAGGGGTTCGAGACTAGCCTGGCCAACATGGTGAAACCCCATCTCTACTAAAAATACAAAATTAGCCAGGCATGGTGGTG
>NW_012114611.1:1033048-1035793 GCF_000951035.1 Colobus angolensis palliatus | reverse complement strand
AAGAAAGAAAGAAAGAAAGAAAGAAAGAAAGAAAGAAAGAAAGAAAGAAAGAAAGAAAGAAAGAAAGAAAGAGAAAGAATTTCCTGTGGCCCCTGGCATGAAGCCTAGGACTATGGTGGGGCTGAGGATTTGGTAAATGAATGAATGAGTGGATGACTAAATGAATGCTATTGCGTCATTCACACCGTTTCTATTCTGGTCAGAACCTAGGCAAACATCCTTAACAAAGAAGCACTTGGGAAATGCATTCATTAAATTAATGGTTACACCTTTATTGACAAGCATAGTCATGTGTTGTTTCACCAGAGGTTTCTTTGGTTTATTATAGTCATTATAACACTCATCAATAAGAGAAAAATGTGCCCAAATCACTTGAGGAATTATGTGTGAATTGCATACTCAGGCATTGCACAGCTAAGGCTCAGCCTCAATCAATACGGTAACCCAGTGACAGGTCTTATCAAACATTGAATCCTGCTTAAGTTAAAAGATTTTTAGCCTTTGAATTAGCACTCTGAACAGGACTCTTAATTAATCTGCTAATGATTTTCTTTTTTTTTTTTTCTTTGAAACGGAGTCTCGCTCAGTTGCCCAGGCTGGAGCGCAGTGACCAGATCCCAGCTCACTGCAAGCTCCGCCTCCTGGGTTTACGCCATTCTCCTGCCTCAGCCTCCTGAGTAGCTGGGACTACAGGCGTCCGCCACCTCTCCCGGCTAACTTTTTGTATGTTTTTTAGTAGAGACGGGGTTTCACTGTGTTAGCCAGAATGGTCTCAATCTCCTGACCTTGTGATCCGCTCGTCTCGGCCTCCCAAAGTGCTGGGATTACAGGCTTGAGCCACTGCGCCCAGCCTAATGATTTTCTTTGTTTAGAGGGATAGTCCTAATTGATTCTAATATATGCTCCCAGGGATATATGCACTTATATATTCCCTTAAACAATCCCGACAAGAGAGCTGGAGTGTCGTAACCCCTGTCCTCAGGGACAGCACAGTTCAGAATCGGAGGCAGCACACCCTACTATTCTGATTGGTGGGGTGAGTGCTAGGTCATATGGTGGGTCCAGAGAAGGAGTAAAGGATTCATTCTGCCTGGGAGGCAAGGAGGTGTCAGGCCTCAGACCACATCACACATTTGAACTGAGCCTTGAAGCATGCCTAGGATTTGACCAGGTAGAGACAAGGCTGGAGGGTTTCAGGCAGTTGGATAAAGTGTTCCAGGCAGAAGGAACAGCTAGAATGAAGGCATGTTCACAGGCACATACTTGTACCAATACACACTCTTACACTCAGCTGCATTCTTCACCCAAGAACTGGGCCAGTACGAAACTGTCTGAAAGATGTCATTGTGTCCACCTGAGTCAGCTCACAGTTCCAAGGTCCACCAGGCCCTGGGGTGCAGCTGTCCTTTGCCCAGGAGGGCATTTAATATCTGCTGTCTCTCCCTGTCACCAGGTTGGACATTCCCCTCAGGGTCCTTACTCATTGCAACTGCGGCTCAAATCCCAGGAGGCTCCATGTGACTGGGCCAGAGATTACTGGTCCTGATGAGGCTTGGGTTTTGCAAGATGTAGAATTTTCCACCTCCCTGTGCTGGGGCCTTTGACGGACTGGCCAAGCTGCAGCTGTGGGGAGGGAGGGCCTCCACGGCACTGTGGACGGCTGATGGTGGTGTAATTCTGTCCAATAGTCAACACATTGCTTAGAAACAGGCCCAAGGTGCTGTCTTCCATCATTTAAGATGAGTATTTATTGATCGTTTAAATTTAACTTTTTAAAAATTTTAATTGAAGTATACAAACATACTTTAAAATGCACATGTCATTAGTGTGCAACCTGATGCATTTCCACCCACTGAACATATCTGTGTAACCAGAACCCTGGTCCAGAAACAGAGCTTGGCCAACACCCACACTCTCCTTCCCCCTCTAGGTGCCACCTTCTCCAAGGGTGACCACTGTCCTGGCTTGTAACAGCATAGATCAATTTCTTCTGGTTTTGTACTTTATACAGATGGAATCATATAGTATGGACTCTTTTGGCACTTACTCTTGAACAAACAGGTTGGTCAAAGACTCTGGAGAGAGAAGGCAAGGGGATATTGAAAGACCGCTCTCATGAGGAATAGGAAACTACAAATGTGGAATGGAGTAAATCACATGTATGAGGGTCTCTGTGGTCCCCAGGAGAGTGGGGAAGGCAGGTGGCCTGGTAGAAAGTGCTCCGGTCCAGGAGTCAGGGACTTGTGCTCACATTTGGTATGTATCCATGGTTTGCTGTGCAGCCTTGGGAAAACTTCTTTCCCTCTCTGGACCCCAGGTACATCCCCTGCAGGGTTGGGGTGAATCAGTTCCTACCTTTTCACCAGAAGAGACACTGTCTTTTATCTGTCCCCACCTCCATTGCTGCTGTGGATGTCATGCTTTGAAAAATGTTTCTAGGCCAGGCGCGGTGGCTCACGCCTGTAACCCTAGCACTTTGTGAGGCCGAGATGGGCAGATCACGAGGTCAGTAGTTCGAGACCAGCCTGGCCAACATGGTGAAACTCTGTCTCTACTAAAACTACAAAACTCAGCCAGGCATGGTGGTGCATGCCTGTAATCCCAGCTACTCAGGAGACTGAGGCAGGAGAATCGTTTTAACCTGGGTGGCAGAGGTTGTAGTGAACCAAGATTTCAAAAAAAAAAAAGAGAAAGAAAAGAAAGAAGAAAGAAAGAGAGAGAGAGAGAAAGGAAGGAAGGAAGGAA
>NW_012114611.1:1010511-1032873 GCF_000951035.1 Colobus angolensis palliatus | reverse complement strand
AGAAAGAAAGAAAGAAAGAAAGAAAGAGAAAGAAAGAAAAGAAAAGAAAGAAAGAAGGAAAGAAAGAAAGAAAGAAAAGAAAGAAAGAAAGAAAGAAAGAAAGAAAAAGAAAAATGTTTCTGATGGAGCAAAGTGAAGATTAATTTGTTTCCCCATTTCTTATTAACTAGGAGAAAGACTCATGGAGCAGACTCAGATTTGCAGCAGATAGCAAGCGGTGCCCCTGGGTGGACAGAATTCCAGTCAAAAGCAGAGGCTCTTTGTGGCTGAGTTACTTGACTACAGCCTCATATCAGGGAAGTATTCAGAGCCTAGTGTACCCAGTGAAATATAGCAAATAGTTTGAGAACACTTAAACTATTGTACAGCCCTGGGCCCTGGGCCCAGGAACCACTGAAAAGACAGACAATCACTAACTTTCTTTCCAGTTCTGATAAGTCAAAGGTCTGGAGTAACCCAGCTCTCCTTGAAATTGACTGCAGAGTTGTGGGGTGTGAAACCCCTCCCTTAATCTAGACCCCCAACCCCATCCTATGCCCTTCACACCAGCAGGCCCACTGCCCAGCCCATTGCTGGAGTCCTAGAGGACCCAGAGCTATCTCATGTTGCTCCGGGGGACTATTGGGAAACTGCTGATGGAGCTTGAGTCAGTAGAACACTTGACCACTGCTCCCTACAGCTCCATGAAGCTCCCTCCAGTCCAGAGAGAGAACCTCGGGGGGCTCTATAGGAATGTGACCTGGCCCCCAGGAGCTCCTCCTCCTGCAGTCCTGGTTGTCCAGAGTTCAGGCTCCAGGGCCTCACTCCCCTCTGTGCACCCCCGAGAGTTCTCTGCTTTCTAGTCCTGTTTCCATTTCTGTCCATGATCCTAGGATAGGGTGAAGTCTGCTTGAGGACATTAAACCCCCTGATTGGGAGCCAGAACCACACCCAGAATAAGTCAGAATCTGACTAGAGCTGAGAACAGGGAGGAAGAAAGCTTAGGGGGAAAGGACTTGGTCAAGGAGAGCTTCTCGGCCAGGCACGGTGGCTCACACTTGTAATCCCCAGTATTTTGGGAGGCCGAGGCAGGCAGATCACCTAAGGTCAGGAGTTTGAGACCTGCTTGGCCAACATGGCGAAACCCCATCTCTACTAAAAATACAAAAATTAGCCGGGCATGGTGGCATGCATCTGTAATCCCAACTACTCAGGAGGCTGAGGCAGGAGAATCACTTGAACCCAGGAGGCAGAGGTTGCAGTGAGCTGAGATCACTCCACTGTACTCCAACCTGGGCAACAGAGTGAGACTCTATCTCAAAAAAAAAAAAAAAAAAGATTGCTTCTTGGAGAAGGGAACTCATGGATGGATGCAGAGGAAGGGGCCAGAGCTCTATGGAATGAGGGTATCCCAGGCAGGGATGTCGCAGCTGGGACAGTCTCCATGCAGTATTCTGGGCAGTATGAGGGTGTGCAGGGGACCCAAGAGGTCACCTCTGGAGGAATGAAGTAGCCAGAAATTCCCTAGAGTGATGAGGTGGGCAGGGGTGGCATGCAATGAGTCTGCTGAGAATTTGGAACTTGATATCAAGACACCCAGAAGCCTCAGTTGGATATTTAGACATGCCTGGGGCAGATAACTGAATGTCCAAGGACGAACAGCCCATCAATCCAGCATCTGATCCATTTTCACTGTCTTCAAGGCAGGTGGTGGGTCTTTGCACAGTGAGATGTAAAGTGGATTGAGGGATGAGGCCAGTGGTGTCACCTGGGGAGGAAGAAATTCTTGCCCACTAGTCCATCTGGGTAGGCTTCTTGAAAAAGCAGCAATTTTGGAACAATGTGACAGGTGCGACAGAGGGTTTGGTTATAGGAAACGGTTATTGAGCATATGCTCTGGGCTGGTGGAGCTCTAGAAAATAAGGGTGAAGAGTGGTGACCCCTACCCTGATCATGCCATTGCACTCCAGCCTGGGCAACAACAGCGAAACTCTGTCTCAAAAAAAAAAAAAAAAAAAAAAAAACACCATATAATGTTTTTCAGGTTCATTCGTGTTGTAGCAAGCATCAGTATTTCCTTCCCTTTTGTGAACGAATAATATTTCACTGTGTGGCTATAGCACAATTTGTTTATCCATTTATGTATTGATGGACATTTAAATCGTTTCTACATTTTGGCTATTGTGAATAATGTTGCTATGAACATGTGTGTACAAGTTACTGTTTGAACACCTGATTTTGATTCTAGGAGTGGGATTGTGGGATCACATGTTAACTCTGTGTTTAACTTTTTAAGTAATAGCCCATACTTCTAATTGCATTACTTAAATTCAAGCAGCAGTAGTAAGACAGGGGTAAAGATGACGTCTGAGAGTTCACACTGTTGTTTTTCAATATTTACAATTTCTTTTCATCTCTTTTTCTTCAGGTTCTTTAAAGTGGAGGAGAACAAGCTGAGATGGGCCATCATCCAGTAAACTGCCCCACAGACTGAATAAACTCCTTTGTACTGTAAGCCCCACCAGGCCAGGGATCTTTGTCAGTTTCAATTCCTGACATATTTCAACTTTAGAACAGTGAACGGCATATGGTTGGCGGTCAGCACATGGCTGGTGCTCAATAAATATTTGTTGCATGAATAAATAAATACAATGAACGGCCTCAAGTGTGCTAAAATCTCAAGAAAACAGACATCCATCAAGTAGAACCAGAGGAGAATGGGCCAATTTTGTAGCCAGAAGTGCATGGTTAGACATGGTAAAGGACTTCCCAGAGCTATGGGGCCCTCAGCCCTTGGGGAAGCCTCAACTCCTATTCTTTTAACACCTGCCATGTGCAGGTAATTTGACATGTTTATACGGAAGCTCTGAGAGCCTGGATGGTTGTGGACTCCACAGCCAGGCAGCCTAGACAGTGAAACCTGAATCCACCCCCAGGCTGCTGGTCACGCAGGCCTTGCTCCCGCCGTGGGGACGGTGGTCCCTCCATCCCAAGGCCAATGCCCAGCCTTGAGAAGGCCTGGGGGTGAGGTTAGCCCAAGGGTACCCAAGAGGCCTTCATAAGAGCCGTGGAAAATACACAGTGCAGCCAGAGGAGGAAGGAAGGATGGCAGCAGAGCGTGCAAATTGGAGGCTGATATTGAATTGCAGCAAAATGAGCAGAGGATTAGACGCCCCACCTGGACCCACCCCAGAGAATACCAAGGCCTGGGCTGGCCCTTGTGAGAAGCCGGCAGGCCCAGTCCCAGGTGGAAGCCTGGCCCCTGGCCCAATGAGCAGGGACAATGAGGCAGGGTGGGTGATCCCAGGCAGGAAGACACCACTGGTTTGGCTGAGGCCGTCCTTCCGGGGCCCTCCACCCTCAGCCCAGGCATCCCACACTCATAGAGCTCCTCCTGGTTCTGGGGGTGGGGAGCAGGATCAGAGCCAAGCTGAGACCCTATCCCAAGTTTCTGCCTTCAGAGAGTGCAGGGGAGAGGGGAATAGGAACACATCCAAATGCCCAGGATTTCTGAGGGGGTTGGGGGAAGGGGAAGCTGCCTTGACTGAGTAAGTCAGAGAAGGCTTCCTGGAGGAGGGTGAAGGGTGTGGGGCTGAGATACAGGAAGATCTGGGTTTGAATTATAGCTTGGCTGCTTCCTAGCTGTTTGATCTTGGACAAACCTTTTGTTCATTTTACATTTTTTGGAGTGTCTACTCCATGCCAGTCATGTGTGAAATGTTGGGACAACAAAGGCGAATTCGATCTGGCTCTCGTCCTCAGAGCTTCAGCAAATCATCTGGGGTGGCGTGACCCGTGCTACGATGGAGGTGAAATACGGGGCTGCAGGGCGGGGCCATGGGACATGGTGGGCAGCTTAACCTCCTTAAGCCTCCCTATCCCTAATTCACGTGATGGGGTTTGTAACCACTTCTCACATCGTTGAGAAAAAAAGGTGAGCCTGACTCAGAGCTGTGGCAAAAGAAGGGCAGGGCAGGCTTTAAGGAGAGGCACAGGGCTGTCAGAAGCTGAGGCTAGGGAGCAGCAGGAGGGAGTGTGAGGCAGGGTGGGAGAGAGCACTGCCCTGTGCAGATGCTGAGCCAGGTCCTGCAGGTCACCCAGTCACTTGAGTCCCTGAATGCTGGAGGCAGGCACTAGAGAGCCAGGGCGGTTCAGCCGCAGCTCCTCCGAGCAGGGAGTCAAACAGGTTTGGGTGACCCTAGTGAGCAATGTCCCGGGGCATCACTAATTTCCACCCCCTTCTCTGGTAATGACCCCAGTGCAGCCTGGCCCTGGCAGTCACAGCTCCTCCCACTCCCTATAGGGCTGAAACAGACATTGGCTCTCCAGGACCAGCTGGTAAGAGCTTCTCCACTGCCCCCCAGCCCTAAGAGAAGGAGTCCCACAGTGTGTATGGAAGCCCAGGGAGCTGGGAGGCTACAGAGGCACCATTGGCTCTGGGGCCTGCAGCCCAGATAGCCCCGTCCAGAGGTAATGGCGGAGGAAGCCAGGGACTGGGAGGAATTCAGAGGTCAGAGGAGGAGCAGTATCAGGAGATATGCCCTCCTGCAACTCCTCCTCCCAGCTGCTCTCCCCTCCTGCTAGTGTCCACAATGGCTCCCAGCTGCCTCCTATAAGGAAGCTTTATTAGCCTGCCGCTCCTCCACACAGCAGAGCTGACAGGACCCCCATTAGTCAGCTTATTCAACCCTTTCCCTGGTGCACAAACCCTTGCCAAGCTTTTCTGGCATTTTGCTCAGCCTGCTTGGACCCTCCAAGCAGGTAGGAATTCACTATTTCACAAATCAGTGTTATTAGAAAGGTTTCCCTGACCCTAGCCCCCCACATCTAATCTTTGTCAAATGTGGGCAGACTTGTTCCCGGCCCCTTATCTCACCAGTTCACACATGCACAAGCTCCCTCTCTCCATCCAAGCTCCAAGAATCAACCCCTCCCCTGAACCAGGTCCCTGAGGACCACCACGTGGCTGCAACACAGCAGGTGTGGGGCAGGGCGCAAGTGGGCCTAGGGGAATATAACGGCTGGCAGTTTGCTCATTGATTCACTCGACAAACATATACTGAGCACCTCTAAAGGGCCAGGGCCTGTGCTAGGCACTGCGGTGCCATAGTGAGCAAATCCAGACATGGACCCTGCCCTCTAGGAGTTCACAGTCCAGAGGAGAAGCCCAACGCTGAACAGAGGGTCACATCTGTGAGCAACACAAAAGGCAAACCCTGGACAGACGCTCCCGGGACTGTGTGTTACGGGCTACAGGAAGCCTCTCCCAATGGAAAAGCAAGTTTTCAGCCAGAACCTCCACCAGTGCCTTTCAAACTGTGAGTGGCAACCCATTCGTGGGTCTTAAAATCAGTTTAGTAGTTGTGACCTGAATTACTTGTTAGTGAAATAGAGAGGAATTTACAACATCACATTTAGGAAATACTGTTTTGTGAAATGTTAGTTTCAGTTATCTAACTATCTGTCTGTCTGAGAGATCATGTTTATTAGTTAGGATATTAAATGTATTTCTCACTACAGGTCTCAATCACAAAGGTCTGAAAGCCACTGGCCTAGAGTTTGAGGAAGAGTTAGCCATGAGAAATGGTGGTGACACGGGTTCCAAAGAGAAGAAACAATAGGTATCAGGCTCAGAGATGAAAGGGCTAGAAGGAGGACACGCCAAGTTCAAGGTCTGGCCTTGTCTCGAGGGCAATGGGTAGCCATGGGAGGTTAGCAAGATCCCATCTTCTTCATCCCTGGGTCTCACCCCATGGGCAGGAGGGAAATGGCAGGAAGCTGTCTTTGTGTCTCCCCAGGAGCCTGGACCTGTGACCTTCCCTGCCTCCACCTGGGCCTCAACCGTCACGACCACCTGGGCTTCGAGGTAGGGTTTGGAGGAGGAAGTCAGCCTATTGTCAAGAGAAGGCTTGAATTTCTATATTCATAGCTTGTTTCTGTCACATACTAGCCTTGTGATGATGGGCAACTTGTCTAATCTCTTTGTTCCTCAGTTTCCTCCTGTGTAAAATAGGTCTCATAGAACTGATTCCCAAAAGTCCTTGTGAAGATTTAGTTTGTAACCCAGAAGTCTGCAGACCTCCAGTGAAAGAATATGTTTTTAGTATTAGTATGTATGTCCCAAACATCGCTTGGAATATGCTTATACTAACAAAATCATTTGTTTTTTATCTGAAATTCAAATTTACCTGGATGTCCTGTATTTTATCTGGAAACCCTACACAGAAATCAAACGGCTCATGCTGTGTCTCAGAGCTGCAAGGATCCAATGCCCTCCATCCTTCGGTGGCTGTCTGAGGCCCCAGCCACGACTCCCACCCTCCTCTCCTGCCAGCCGCAGCCAGGGGCTGCTCTCTTCACTCCGTCCCGCTTTGCCCCGACTGTGGATCTACCCGCTCCCTTCTCCCTCAGTCCCCAAAGCACCAGACTCACAGGCCTGCTGTGTGACCCACTTTTACCGACCCTTCAGGGAGAGTAGAGGGCATTTGTGACTCAGCTCAGAGCAGGAAACACACCTCATGTCAACTGTCAGACAGCGCTGCTCCGAATTCCATCACAGTGCTCCAGCAGGGGGCGTTCTCACCGGCCATGGCCACAGCCACGGGTCAACCAGGCCCAGCTCCCAGACACCCTCCTTCCACCTCCTCTTTTCCACCGCCCCCGTCTCCTCTTTCAAGCCACCAGCAAACAACACCCTAATCCGTGTCTTTATTATTCAAAGAACTTAAGCACTCTTTCCCACCACGTTCCCATCTTGATTATTTCAGGGAGTGAGTTAGGGATTCACCTTTACAATCAAAAAATTTCTCTCAAAGCCAGGTTACTGGAGTTCTAATTCTGCCTTCCCACTTACTAGCTGTGAAATCTCAGGAAAGTTACTTGACCTCTCTATGCCTCATTTTCCTCATCTTTAAAAAACAGGATGACAATAATTAGCTCCTAAGATGGTTGTGAGGGTTTAAGTGAGCTGATATATCCAAGAATGTCTAGAACAGTGCATGGCAGAATGGGCATTGCATATGGGTTTAATCTTGTAACTGCCATGTTTCACCAATTCTGAGGTGTATCTCGTTTCTCATCATAAGAGTTCCTCTGCTCGTGTGGCAGCTGGGAGTGGCCGTCATTGCCTGCGCATACCTAAACTTGGTCAGGTGAGTTCCGCGCTTTCAGCTTAATTGCTGTTTAAAATGTCTTCAAAAAGGTTACACTGTGGTTTAGCATTTAAACACAGTTATTGTGTATGCAGAAAGGCGGGCAAACAGAAGAGTGTAGCAAGAATTTGATATTAGTGAAGCAGTTATCATTGAAGAATGACCACAATTTCATATTTTCTTGCAAAACAGCAGCCAAGTGTTTTATGAGACCTAAGAAAGGAAGAGCCTCGTAAGTAAATGAAACTGTTGTGTTGTTTTATTACCGAGAAAAGGGCAAAATGATTGCTAGTCACACATGAAGCAAGAAAATACTGGCAATAAAGCTTGCAGAATGAGTAGCTGAGGCTTGAAAATAAATGCTGGAAACAATAGTGGACAATCTTTTAAAGAATGGCACATTGCCAATGCTCCTGATGGCACAGAAGGTGATACCATGCAGAAAATCAAGGACTCTGAGTCAAAGACGGTTTCAGGAAAATTGGACTCTGAATGTGAAGAAATTTGGAAACAATTTTAGCCAATTTGTTTTACCTATAATTTCCTTTTATGCATGCAAAAGAGCAATTTTGACTTTAAAGACTGATATCTAAATAAATCTAAAATATCTTTTTTTTTGTGTGTGTGATACAGTATCTCGCCCTTTTGCCCAGGCTGGAGTGCAGTGGCGTAATCTCAGCTCACTGCAATTTCTGCCTCCCAGGCTCAAGCAATCCTCCCACCTCAGCCAGGACTACAGGTGCACACCACCATGTCTAGCTAAAGTTTTGTGAGTACTTTTTGTAAAGACAGGGTTTCACCATGTTGCCAGGCTGGTCTCAAACTCCTGGGCTCAAGTGATCTGCCCACCTTGGCCTTCCAAAGTGCTGGGATTACAGGCATGAGCCACCAAGCCCAGCCTATAAAATACGCATAACATAAAATTTACCATCTTAACCTTTTTTTTGACACTAATTTTCACTCTTGTTGCCCAGGCTGGAGTGCAATGGCACGATCTCGGATCACTACAACCCCTGCCTCCTGGGTTCAAGTGATTCTCCTGCCTCAGCCTCCTGAGTAGCTGGGATTACAGGCATGTACCACCACACCCGGCTAATTTTGTATTTATAGTAGAGATGGGGTTTCTCCATGTTAGTCAGGCTGGTCTCAAACTTCGGACCTCAGGTGATCTGCCCACCTCAGCCTCCCAAAGTGCTGGGATTATAGGCATGAGCCACTGCGCCTGGCCCTCATCTTAACCATTTTTAAGTGCACAGTTCAGTGGCATTAAGCACATTCACATTGCTGTGAATTCATCAGCAATTTTTGTCATGCTCTAATTAATAGTGCATGATAGATGAATAGATTTCCTAAGACACAGCATAGTGACCATTTTAGAAAAAATGCAGCCATCCCTTCAGGGGAGCAGAGCTGCCAGCCAGAAGCACAGCCAAGCCCCACCAGCTTTGATGGGAACACCTTCTTCCTCCCTGGCATGAAGGGCAAATGCAAACACAGGCACGAGCCGGGTCATCATTGGCCCCTTCCTCCCAGACTAGGGGCCAGATCAGAATGTGAGTCCTGACTACTATTGTAAGCTGTGCGGCAGGTCACACTCTCTCTGGAATTCATGTTCTTATCACGGCAACTGAAATCCATGGGCAAGATGATCTCCAAGATCCCATCAGGTTCTAAATGTATGATTGTGTGGCTGGACAACCACACAACACACACACCACAAACATATGCAAATTCGGGTTGGGGCTTTGTGGGCTCCAAGGAGAAGCTGTCATACCTATCCTGGTGTATTGGGAAGCAAGAGATTTTCACCTGACTGGGTTAGCGGCGGTTCTTCCCAGAATCAAGGGTCAGTGGGCCACTCCTTAAGATCCTGAATACCTTGACAAAAGAAGAAGAGACCAGAAAGGATGTGTGGCCCATCCGAGAGCACACAGCAACTAAATGGTTTGGGTGTGGATTTAGAAGCCACTGTCACAGCTTCAGTTCACATGAGGCCCAAAGAGAAGGTTTTCCAGGGACCCTGAGACTCAGTCCTGAACTTGGCCAGTTGGGGTGGACAGTATGTCTGAAGGTCAGGAGAAGTGATACATGAAGCCACAAAAGAAAGGAGTAGGCCAGGTGCGGTGGCTCATGCCTGTAATCCCAGCACTTTGGGAGGTTGAGGCGGGTGGATCCCAAGGTCAGGAGTTGGAGACCAGCCTGGCCAATATGGTGAAACCCCATCTCTACTAAAAAAATATAAAAATTAGCCGGGCATGGTGGTGTGTGCCTGTAATCCCAGCTACTCAGGAGGCTGAGGCAAGAGAATTGCTTGAAACTGGGAGGTGGAGGTTGTAGCAGCAGTGGGGAAGGCATATTCCCTGGGTGGGGGCAGAGGCACACCCAAGCCAGACCCCTCTGAGTCCTTGTCTCTTCCCATGTGCAGAGTCTGGAGGTGGGTCCCAGATGCCCTTTATATGACAGGGATAGGGGTCCCCCTCTGCCTCGATCTTCTCCCAGAGGACCCAGAATGCCTGAAGTTGGGAGGGATGGCTGAGGGAAGAGTGCTACGGTGCCAGGTGTCTATGTGTCAGGCCAGGCGTTAGGCACTGGAAATACACTGGAGAACAAACCCCACAGGAATCCCTGCTCTTTTGGAGCATCCCTTCTGTATGGGTAATTTTTATTCTTTCTTCCTCCCCTTCCTCTTCCCCTTTCTCCTCCTCCTCCTTCACAATAGCAGGAGTCACGAGTCCCCATATATATGTGTATGATACATTCTCAGTTGCAAAACACTTTCCCGTTCATTATCTTACTGCATTCTCAAAACAACTTTATGGGGTAGCCATCTACACTCCCATTGTCCAGACAAGGAAACTGAGGCACAGAGTGTGGCTCGGTAGTGTGAGGTGTGACAGAAAGCTCCAGACCAGGCTCAGTCCCAGCTCAGCCACTAACCTGCTGGAGCACCCTAGATGAGTCACTCCCCTCCCTGGGCTTACGCTCACCCCACATCCCCATGATACAACATGAAGCGGTCCACTCCAGTGTCCGATCTCTCCCAGATTCTGTTGCTGGGACTGTGACTTGCCCAGGGACCTGCTGCACAGGAGCTAGGGCAGGTTGCAGAAGCCCATCCTTCTGCCCCCACTCTGAGCCCAACCCTGCTGTGCATCCCCAGGAGGGGGAGCGAGGCTGGAGGGATTAGGGAAGGGCCAGTGAGTGGGGCTGGGGAAACTTCTAGAGTTGAACGCCTCCAGGACCCCAGTGGCCACAGTGGCATTGATAGCAGGAGGCAGCACTGCCCAGGTGCTGGGCTGAGTGGGCACCAAGGCCAGAGAGCTGCTTATCAGCCATCATAGCCGCCCTGAGCCTGCACAGCTCACTGCCCCACAGAAATGTCTTTCTCCTGTGGCCAGAGTGGCCCTGAGCTCCTCGGGGTTCCTAGGACCTGTCACAGCTTCTGGGACCCCAACACGTGAGTGTGCAAAGATCTGTTCTCCTCAAAGTGTAAATAATACTGTAAGGAAGGGCTGATATTCATTGACCACCTACTGTGGACCAGGCACTGCTCTGAGCACTTGACATACATTGTTTCATTCAATCCAAACCCCAATCCACTAGGTCAGTTTTATTCTCCCCATTTTACAGAGAAAGACAAGAAAGGTTAAGTCACATAGATGGAAAAGGCTGATGTCAGAATGGACACCCTTAGCTTCCTCAGCTGCCCCCAGGTTGACTCCATCACCGAGGGCCAGGGTCCCAGTGCCCCCAGGCTCTAGGAGCTGCTATTTGGCTGGGGCTCCCAGGAGAAGGTGAAGCTTAATGACTTATGGGTGATTAGCTGCAAGAATGCGAACACAGAAGACACAAACCTTTATGCCCTGGAAATTTGTCACAAGCCAATCAGTTGTTTTCCATCCCTGTGAAGCAGGAGTAACTGGAGGTCTGACAGAAGAACTTCCCAGTTACCAGAAGGAGCAGCACTCATGTACTCTCTGAGTTTTGTGTGAGGTATTGCCCCTGCCTTGGTCAACAGTTTGAGTCAGAGAGAGGGGCACTGGGCACAATCCCCACCAGAGGTTCCCATTCACAAGACCCCGTGGGGGCTGGGAGAGGCCCTGGGGCAGCAGCCCTGGGGTAACCAAGGGAACAAACACGGAAAACCAGGGACGTCAGTCCTTATCTGGAGCTCATTAAATGGGGAACATTAGTCAGCTGTGAAGGCTAAGATAGTGTGATAGGCACGTGGGTGGGCTGGGATGGGGCATGGGGGCAGAGGCCGCCATGGAGAAGAGGTATTGACCTCAACGACTCCACCTCCCCACCACGTGCCTAGATCCAGGATGGAAGTACCCTATAAATGCCCACAACCCAGCCTCCCCAGAGGCCTTGAGAAAGAGAGCGGTAGAGAGCAAAAGAGAGTGCCCAGAGCCTCCTGGCCCTGAGACGGCCGGGCCAGCCACGCAGGACTCCGCAGCATGTGGGAGCTCCGCTCCATAGCCTTCTCCAGGGCCGTGTTCGCAGAGTTCCTGGCCACACTCCTCTTCGTCTTCTTTGGCCTTGGCTCGGCCCTCAACTGGCCACAAGCCCTGCCCTCTGTGCTACAGATCGCCATGGCATTCGGCTTGGGTATTGGCACCCTGGTACAGGCTCTGGGCCACGTAAGCGGGGCCCACATCAACCCAGCCGTGACTGTGGCCTGCCTGGTGGGCTGCCATGTCTCTTTTCTCCGAGCCACCTTCTACGTGGCTGCCCAGCTGCTGGGGGCTGTGGCCGGAGCCGCTCTGCTCCATGAGATCACACCAGCAGACATCCGCGGGGACCTGGCTGTCAATGCTGTGAGTAGCCACAACTTTGCCATCCACAAGGGGCAGATCCTGGGGAATCCCTTGTAAAGGATGAGATGGGAGGGATGGGCTCTGGGTGAGGTGGGGAGACAGATGGAGACAGAGGCAGAGAGACAGAGAGAGACAGAGCCTGGAGTCAGGAACATAGCCACCATAGGAGGGTCAGGATGAAAGAAGCAATGATACCAGAGCAAAGGCAGGATGCAGACAGACTGCAGGCCTCTTCCACCCTGACTATCGTGCAGGAAGAGCCTCATCTGGGTTTCTGTTGGACTCAATGCCTACATTACAGTAACGAGCAGGATGTACCACAGCAAGGGTTAGTGTCCCAAGCAGACATGCTTTCCAAGCTGCGGGGAGCCTTGGAGTGCTCATGACAGGGTCCTCAAGAGAGAAGAGGGGCCCAGACTTTCTTCTGCTTTGAGGGTTTGCAGGCCCCATGGCAGGTGCTCCTTACAGGCCAGGCTCAGACACACTACAGCCCCTACAAGCAGCAATGGGCATACTTCCTTCTCCAAACCCTGAGGAGGTCCCCGGAGCCCATAAGCTGGCTGCTGATTACATGATACAGGTGCTAACTGGGCCCTGTGGGCCTTCGGGAGCTGAGGGTGGTGCCACAGTCCCTTCCCCCATGTCCCACCCCCTTCTCCTCTCAGGTCTGTGTGGGGCCTGTGAATCCAAGAGACATGAGTGTGGAGGAACGACCTGTGCTCCCAACAGACCAACTCTCACTCTGTACCCCCATCCTAAGCCAGGACTGCAAGTGCCTCTTTTGTGCCTCAGTCTCCAGTATTTCCTGGCCTGTTCCATCCCTGGGCCACTGGACAAGAGTCCTGATGTCTCTGACAAGTCCTGCACAATCTCTGTGGCCACCCGCGTCTCTGCACAGGTAGCTCTTCCTCATTTGTGGGACAGGGGTATCCCAATTAGGGAACTTCTCTGCTTTGTTTTGTTTTTGAGATGGAGTCTCATTCTGTTGCCCCAAGCTGGAGTGCAGTGGTACAATCTCAGCTCACTGCAACCTCCATCTCAAGTCATTCTCTTGCCTCAGCCTCCCAAGTAGCTGGGATTACAGGCATGTGCCACCATGCCCAGCTAATTGTTGTCTTTTTAGTAGAGACAGGGTTCACCATGTTGGTAAGGCTGGTTTCGAACTCCTAACCTCAAGTGATCCACCCGTCTCCACCTCCCAAAGTGCTAGGATTATAGGTATGAGCCACCACACCCAGCCTCTGTTCTTTAAAGAGGAAAATGTGACAAGGTTGGGGGCCAGGGGCCAAGGAAAGGCTAGGTGGGCAAGCAGAGGAGTGGGCTCATTTCCTCTGAGAACAAAATTAGTTCAGTTTACAGCAAGAAGAGGTCTAGTTAGACTGAAAAAGGAACTTCCTGAGAGCATGACCAGGAAGTTCTTCTGTAATAGCAGGGCACTGGCAGTGAGAGGCCATGGGAAACGCAGTCCTCCTCCTCCATCATTTCACAACGGACTGGGGCCCTCAGAAGAGAAAGGTCTGGGAGGACTCCTCCATGCCACTTCTCAGCATTTACCACCTTGAGGACCTGGGGAGAACCCTGCCTGGATATAATGGGGCAGTGGTGGGACCAGCTTGCCCTGAGGCTAAAGAGAGCCAGATGATCCTCAAGACCATCCCACATGTCCTTTGAGGACACTGAGAGCCAGCCTGGCCACCAGGAAGTTAATCGTTGACATGCACCTGCCCTATGCCAGGCCAGCTATCATCTCATCATTGGTACAATGCTATAAGGGAAATTCTGTGGTTCCCCCCTATTGTGAGTGGCAAATTGAGGCTCAATAGTCAATTGATCCAAGTCACAGAACCAATAAGTCATTTCCGGTCCCCCCACCGTCCGCCAGAATCCATTTTGTTATCCCATTTCGCAGAAGGAGAAACTGAGGCCAAATTAAATAGTCTCATGGCAAGTCAGAGGCCTCTAAAGTGTCTGCTTCCAAAGCTCTTTTCACTGTCCTCTAGAGACTCTGCATTGGACAACAACAGAAGGGATTGAAGTTAGACCCTAGAGAGACCCAAGGGTTCTGACCTGATGTCTCAGACCCAGGCGTGGGGGTTCAGGGCCTGGAGAAAGAGCGTGGGAGCTGAGAGCTGTCACTGTTCCACTCAGTGTAGTGCCCAGTCCCAGAAGGCAGGGCGTAGGGCACAGGGTGACAAAACCCAAGGAGAAATCCAGTGCTGGGTGTGGCCCAGTTATGAAATCACCTCTTTACTCAGCCCCGAGTTCTCTCCTTACCCAAGGCAGGGTCTGCTGAGACCATGGGCAACCTACATGGGTGTGGAGGCATTGTCTGACACAGCTCCAGGGCCCTCACCCCAACCTCCATAGGATGTGCAGGGAGCAAACCAACAGGGCAAAGCTGAGGCCTGAAAGGCAGTGGAGAATAGACAAGGGTTAGGGAAAAAGGTGTGTGGTGGACTCATAGCAGGAAGGGGCACACTAGGACCATCCCCCTAGACCCAAGTCCCTAGACCCTGTCCCTGGGAGCCATTTGACCTCAGGAAGAAAGACCACGGGCCTCTCATTGCACCAGGGTCTGATGGTCTAGAGAGAGGGGAAGGTTTCCTGCTAACCAGTCCAAAGCTTCCTGAGGCAGCTGAAACCTCTTCCTTTCTTGTTCTTCAGGAAACAGAAATTCCGGATCTCAGCATCCTTTTCCTCTCACACTGCAGGCTCCCAACCTCACCCCCCAATCTAATGGGCTACAGAGTCAGTTTTCCTACCTCTGGCAGGGAAACCACCAGGCATCCTGGGGGACCATGGGCTGCCTTTGGGCCAGGGCCCAAGAAGAAGGGATCAGTTGTTCCAGTTAAGGTGTCTGGCAAGCCCGGGTGTTCTGGTTCCCAGCCCAGAGGCCCCCCTGGTGCCTTGACTGCAGGTGGACAGGAAGATGGAGCCAGAGAGGAGAGTGTGCTCAGTGTTCCCCCACCTGCCTCTTTGTCCCCAGCTCAGCAACAGCACGACAGCTGGCCAGGCGGTGACTGTGGAACTCTTCCTGACGCTGCAGCTGGTGCTCTGCATCTTTGCCTCCACCGATGAGCGCCGTGGAGAGAACCCGGGCACCCCTGCTCTCTCCATAGGCTTCTCCGTGGCCCTGGGCCACCTCCTGGGGGTAGGTCATGACCATAGGTCCCAGCCTCCCTGGAGGAACAGACACACAGACCATTCCAGAGACAGAGACAGAGACCCCAAGAGGGACACATACACAGAACTCTCAAGAGGAACAGACACCCCAGAGGTTTGACTCTCAGATACCCCAGAGGGACAGATATCACTCCAGCCCCAAAAGAATATAGAGCTCTTTAAATAAAACGTGAAGTTAATTGTCCATCACGTGGGTTCCCTTTAGGCTGAGGTCAAGCACTGCAGTGCGGGACAAGGACTTTCTGCCCTGTCCTCACCTGCCTTCTCTCTGTGATGCCCTCCTCCCACTGCAGATCCACTACACCGGCTGCTCTATGAATCCCGCCCGCTCCCTGGCTCCAGCTGTCGTCACTGGCAAATTTGATGACCACTGGGTAATGGCTGAAACCCACTGCCCTCCCCTTCCCTAAAAACCCATTTTAAAGGGAGAACAAGAGCTGGAATAGCATGGGATGGGGGCTCAGCAGCGGTACCTCAAACCCTCCACACTCCTGCTGGTCCTGGGGAGCCTTGGGTTCCACCCCTCAGATCTGATGCCAAAGACTCAGTTTCCACAACAGTGAATGAGGATGACAACAGCTTACCTCACTGGCTTCTTGGGAACAGTAAGTGAGGCTACCGGTGTAACCCAGATAATGCAGTGTCTGGCACTTAGAACTCTACAAGTGATAGTATTTAGCACTTATCTGGTGCTTAGTATGTGGTGAGCCTTGTTCTGAGTGCTTTGCAAACATTAACTCATTCAATTTTCACAAGCACCCTAGGAGATAGGCATTCTTATAGTGAAAGGCACAGAGACGGTAAGTAACTTGTTGAAGTGCACACAGCATCTAAGTGGTGGAATCAGGATTCACACACAGGCAGTGGCTTCAAAATTCGCACCCTTAACCTCGCACTGACAAGGCTACTCCAGCAGCTGGCGTTGTCGTCGCTAATTACATAAATAAGCATTTCACTAGATTAATGGCGGGGAGGAGGGGTGCCACCGGGGCCTGCGGGCTCCGCGTGCCGGTGTAGGCTCGGGTGCCAAGCCACTCTCTCCGGTCGCCCCCAGGTCTTCTGGATCGGACCCCTGGTGGGCGCCATCCTGGGCTCCCTCCTCTACAACTACGTGCTGTTCCCGCCAGCCAAGAGCCTGTCGGAGCGCCTGGCAGTGCTGAAGGGCCTGGAGCCGGACACGGACTGGGAGGAGCGCGAGGTGCGGCGGCGGCAGTCGGTGGAGCTGCACTCGCCGCAGAGCCTCCCACGGGGCACCAAGGCCTGAGGGCCGTCAGCGGCCTCTTATGGCCCCGATGGACGCTTGTGAGGCCCGAGGCTGAAGGGCCCACCCGGTCCCTCCTCTCCCCCAGGTCTGAAGTTGGCCCCCCAGCGCAGAGTAGCTGCTTCCTGTACGTGCGCGCCGAGGCCAGTGCTGTGAGCAGGCGTAGAGGAGGCTGCGGGAGGGAGCCCTGAGCCTGGCAGGTCCCCTGCCCTGAGGCTGTGAGCAGCCAGTAGTGGATCCTCCAGCCTTTTGCAGGGAACTGGGAACTTGGGGGACTGAGCTGGGGAGGGAGGCAGGTGGGTGGTAAAAGCGAAACTCTTGAGAGCCTGCACCCAGGTACCGGGTGGGGAGTGTACAGACCCTGCCTTGGGGGTTCTGGAAAGAGTGCAACTGATTTTACTAGTGTGCAAGTGTGTTCATCCCCGAGTTCTCCTTTGTCCTCACGTGCAGGGTTGTGCATGCCCCTGAGTGTGAACAGGTTTGCCTACGTTGGTGCAAGTGTGCACGTCTGGGGACTTCTCACTTCCCCTCGCACCCCTTCCTCCCCAACCTGCAATAAACCCACTTCTGCAGTGGATGAGTGTGGGTGCCAGTCATCCTCAGGGCAAGGGAAGGAGGCCACTTTGAGAGGGCTGAAGGGCGGGCCTTGATTTCCAGCCGCAATCTGGCTCCTCCTGGAAAATGTCCCCCACCTGCAGCGCTGGGCCCCAAGGCTTGCCAAGACTCATTGCTGGAGGTAGAGAGGTGTCAACCAGAGAACAGCTCCCCTAGAAATGGCCTCTGGAAAAAGGAAATCTTTGGTGACCAAAGATTTCCTTTCTGTGGTGAGGGAGAACCTCTCCAAAGAGGAAGCAGACATATGAGTGTGCACGCCTTCATGTGTGTGTACGCTGTGGCTGTGTGTGCCCGGGACACCCGTCTCCAGGGGTGCCCCAGATCCAGAGATTAGCCTCCCACTTCAGCAGAGAAAACAAAAGCCCTTTGTGGGACCCCGGCCTTTGTCTTGGGAGAGGCGGAGATTTGCAACTAGACACTTCTTGAAAGGAGACACTCGGTTTCGCAAGTTAGCCCTCTTGCCCAGCACACACCTATGGCTGGCTGGGCAAGGCACTCACGCATGCAACCATGGGCACCAGGCAACACCCCTCCATCACCCATCTCATTCTCCCCAGTCCTCGGGCAGCAGCTCCTCCGCCCCAGGAACCTCTGTTCCTTCTCTCTCTGCCTCTCCACAGCCTGTGATTCCCTGCTTCTGGCTCCTACCACTGAATAGTCATTGTGGATAGAGCAGCCTGTTGCGCTCAGGACCAGGGAAGAGAAATGACTTCTCCAGGCAGAGGCAGATCTGAGTCTAGAACCCAGGCTTCTAAATTTCTAGGCCAGTACGACTGTTCTCAAATGAGATTAACCGGGATTAAGTGAGATGACGCATGTAAAGATGCTGTGTAAACTGTAATTCTTAATACCTTTAACACGCATTACTAGAATCATTTTCATTATTTCTGCTTCCTGGGGGAAGGATGCAGAAGGAGTTTGATGCTCAACATCCCTTACCTCCTTTCACTGATGGCCAAAGCAAAGGAGAGTCCTGGGAGCCCGCAAGATCCAGGCAGAAGGAGATGGGTTTGGGGCTGGCCCCATCCTGGTCCAGCCTCTTAACCTCTCCTCACCCTGCATGTGTGCCCTATCTTTTCTCCCACCTCTTTCCTCCCACCACCCAGCCCCATCCATTCTCTCCTTCTCTCTCCAGCCTGCTGTATAAGTAACATGTGGGTCATACCTTGAACCCCCCACCCTCATGCTCTCTGTGGCCTCCATGCCTTCAAGACTTCTGTCTGTATCTATCTCACACTGCACCAAGCACCCACTGTGCACCAGGCACTGAGTCTCTAGCCTCTTTCTCCCTTCTGCTTCCATCTAAGAAAGACAGTGTATAAGGAACATCTCTGTAATTGTGTCCCCTCTGATCTATGCTCTTTACTGTCTTCCTTGACCAAAGCTCTCTTTGAGGTCCAAAAAAGACTGCCTCAGGCCATAGGTGCTATGGAGAGGACTCTCCCAAACCCCCAACAGCTAGTGACAGCCACTTGGCCTCACTACCAGAAGGAGGGGGAGTCAGAAACCAAAGTGACCTCCAGAGCTGTCCTCCTGGCACCTGAGTATCCTTGCTCTAGAGGTTCAAAGGCAGCAAGGCAGTGAGCTATGAGCCCATCATGGATGTGTCTCAGGCACCTCGTCCCCACCCCACCTACCCCAACAAACTCCTCTAGAAGAAGCCAAGAATTTATCTCTATGTCTGTTTCACTTCTTGGATTGCATCTCCCCCAAAACTAAATATGAAATCCCTACCACTTCCAGCCTCTATTTCCCATTGGGGTCAGAGGTCAAAAAAGGATTCCAAGTGATGGAACTCCAGGGGTGAAGGGAAATTGGCAATTCCTGGCATTTCTTGTGTACCAGCTGCTGTGCTGAGTGCCTTGCATGCAAGGGTTCATCTAATCTTCCTCAAACTTTAGATAGGTTAGGGAAGGACAAAGGTCCCCAGCCATAAAGGGTTTTGCTATTTCCAAAGCTTCCCCTTATCGTCCCCTGTGATTATCTCCCAACCCTGTGACAAAGGTAGAGCAAATATTGTTCTTCCCATTTTACAGGTTCAGAAACCAAGGCTAAGAGACTGGTCTAAAGTCTCACAGGTAGTATATAGTGGAGCCAAGACTTGAACTCAGACCTTTTTATGCAAAATCCCATGATTTTTCCACTGAGGCAAATCCTAGCCTCCTCCTGGGAGGCCCTTGCAGAAGCCAGAACACATGGCTGGACCTTTCCAGGCCAACCCACTGTCTTGCAGTGGACAGAGAGCCTTGGTGAGGGCAGCAGGGTAGACAGGACAAAGAACATGGGGCTGGTTTCTGCCCTTGAAGAGCACTGGTTAGTCAGAGAACGGAGATCACTCACACCAAACCATACAGGCAGGGCAGCGTGGAGACAGGTGGACAGACCTCCAGGTCCCCAAGCTGGGGACAGAGAAGGTTGTGAGCTGTCCCATACTCCCACTTTGTGCCAAATGACTTTGCACCTGCAAATAGTGCTTCAATGTTGTTTTGTATCTTTAAGCTGTGATGTTGTATATATACAATGCCTCCCAGCTAGACTGTAAGCCCTTTGGGGACAGGGCTGCTTTCAGGTCTTAGATGGCATTCACCTATCTACCTTCCTTTAACTGCTCTGCATATAATAAGCACTCAATAAATGCTCATTTGCCAATAAGTAGTGTTCTTCCACAACGTGGCAGTGGTCAATACAAATACAGTCCAAGGTACCAGAAGACAGGCGGAACTCCCTACCATTTCTACCCCAGCCCTCAACTTCTCCCAGGGAACTCAGAGGTCCCCATATCAGGAGAGGAGGGGAAGGGCTCTCCCTGAGACATTCAAATTCCCCCTGCCAAAAATGGGGAGACCCATCTCTCAACTAAGAAAGGTCCTGGGCATTCCTCTGGAGGTGGCAGGGCAGGGCCTGAGTGCTTGAGCAAAGATAATTCCAAGTCATAATAGAAGTTTATTGTGATGACTTAGGGACAGAGGGATTCTAGTGGTTAGAGAGATGGAGGGGCCTCAGACGCAGGCCTGGGAAACAGAATCAGCTGCCCAATGTGAGTAACCTTGACAGATGAAGTCTCCTTCTTTGGCCTCACCAGGCCCACTTCTGGTGACCAAGTCTGTGTGGCAACCTGTAGTTCCTATCTCAGGTCACTGTGTGATCCTAGGCAAGTGACCTCTGAGTCTGGGTTTCTTCGTGGGTAGCTTGGAATGAAATCACACAGTGGAGGCCAATTATAATCTCTAACTTTGCAGACCATATTCTGAATCTCTAAAATGGCAAGAACAAGGTCTTGGCCTTTACAGTCCCTCATTAGCTTAAGTCTTCAGGTTGGAGCTTCCCCTGGTAGCCTAGCCTCTTGTGAGCACTTGTGAGCACTTGAGAGATGATGAGAAAGCAAGTGGAAGGGTGCAAACTGGAGGCAAGTTCAGCAGCGAAGAAGCCTGGCCCCCAATGACCTCTGGGGTCATCAGGGTCGTTGTCCAGCCCAACCCCCAGACCCAGAAGAAAATCCTGCATACAACTGGCATGATTGGCTGGGGACAGAGCGCTGGGACCCATGGAAGAAAGGACAAACGGACCTCTGGCCTTAAGAGGAGAGACTTGGGGGAGGAGCTGCTCCAGCAGGAAATGCCAGAACTGGGCAGGAACAATAGCGGGGTTTCTTTGGCCCTTGTTTTCTTTGGCATCTTAGCTGCCACGGAGCCCAGAGCCCACTCTTCCAAGTCCTTAGCATTCCTGCAGGCTCCTCCCCTCAGCCCTGCCTGACTGACAGGGGAGGCACCTGTTCTCTGCTCCCTCTGTACCCTGCCACTGGACTCTTCCCCCAAGCTTAGCACCACACTAAACCCTCAAGGGGCTTTTAAAATTAACAGTCACAATGTAAGGAGACTTTACTGAGCCTTATTCTGTGCCAAGCACTGTGCTAAACACACATGGAGATGGATCTCCTTTAATGCAGCTCCTCTCCCGGGATCCTAGGGGTCTTCCCCCTCCTCTAAGCCCTGGAGAGCCCTCCAGCCTCACTCCCACATGCCCGACCTGGAGAGGGTGGGAAGAGGGAGGGGGTGGTATGGAAGGAGGTAGCAGGTCACAGAGGGGCTATAAGCTCAGAGGGAAGGGAGATGGGAACTGGAAGCAAGTGTCACCCAGACCAGGGGTAGAAAAACTTGACTTTGGGGAAACTGAAAAAGACCACATGTAAGACAGAGACATGGAAAATGAGGTAGAAACAGACAGAGACAAAAAAAGGCACGGAAATTAAGAGGCAGAGGAAAGGTGAAAATAGCCAGGAGACAAACTGCAGGATGAGATAAATGAATAGAGAGAAAGAGACAGAGACACTAAGACAGCAAAAGGCAGGAAGGAAAAACAGAAAATGAGAAAGGTGTGAGAGAGACAGAGAGAGGGAGAGGTGGAAAACAGAGAGACTGAAATGAGAAAGAGACCTACGGAGAGAGACCGAGAAGAAGAGGCTGGCAGAGGGAGAGGGACAGAGACTAAAGACAGAGACAAAAAGATAAACAGGATTTTGCAAAGACTGACTGGCAGAAACAGATTTCAAGGGGAGAGAGACCAAGACCAAGTGAGGGTTTGAAGGAGACTGAGGGGAGGTGGAGGAAGAGAAGGAGAGTCTTAGATCTAGGGTGAGGGGCTTCTAGCAGGAAGAGGGGAGACGCCAAGACCGCGCTTGGGAGGTCAGTGGTGCGCCTCTACCCTCCCTGCTCCCCCACTCCAACTCCCACAGTCTCAAGGCTTCGCGTCACACTCCCCTCCTGTCACGTCGACAAGGGGAACCCGGCCTGGGAGAGGGCGCCTCCAGGGGTCCATTGCCTAGTGCAGGTACCGCCCAGCTACCGGGCGTCGAGGATTGCAAAGCATCGGGGCAGGCTGGCACGGTGCCCACATTTCCCAAAACGCCAGCCTTCCAAGCCTAGAAGCTCGCCCGGCCCAGGCCGGGAGAGGCCCACGACGGCCGGCCGGACCGCCCTGCACGACCCAGCCTGGCCGCCCGCCCCTGCCGCCGGCGGTGAGGGAGGTGAGCGGCGCCGACCTGCGGGACGAGCATCACTCCGACCCAGCCGGTGGTGAGGCGGGTCAGGATGCTCCGGTGGCAGGAGGAAAAGGAGGAGCTGGACCAAAAGCCCGAAGAGAAGAAAAGGGGAAGCCCGCGCGCGCAGCGCGGTAAAGGCCGGCGGAGCTAGACGCCCTGAGGTAGGAGCTAAGCGCCGGGACCGAGCCCCGTCTCCCAGGGAGTCCGGGGCGCACGGCACCGAGGAGAGCGCGGGAGCCAACCTGGGCGCATCATGCGCGGGGTCCGGGACGCGGGGCCCGTCTACACCGCCGCCTGGGTCACGTGGCCCGGACG
>NW_012114611.1:988677-1010136 GCF_000951035.1 Colobus angolensis palliatus | reverse complement strand
GGCCGCCGCCGCCGGGCCCCCGCGGCCACCATGAAGAAGGAGGTGTGCTCCGTGGCCTTCCTCAAGGCCGTGTTCGCCGAGTTCTTGGCCACCCTCATCTTCGTCTTCTTCGGCCTGGGCTCGGCCCTCAAGTGGCCGTCGGCGCTGCCCACCATCCTGCAGATCGCGCTGGCCTTTGGCCTGGCCATAGGCACGCTGGCCCAGGCCCTGGGACCCGTGAGCGGCGGCCACATCAACCCTGCCATCACCCTGGCCCTCTTGGTGGGCAACCAGATCTCGTTGCTCCGGGCTTTCTTCTACGTGGCGGCCCAGCTGGTGGGCGCCATTGCCGGGGCCGGCATCCTCTACGGTGTGGCGCCGCTCAATGCCCGGGGCAATCTGGCCATCAACGCGGTGAGTGCCCTGAGGGGCTGGGAGTCGAGACCCTGGGGTGGGCTCAGGACCAGGCCTCTTACCTCACCTGGAAAAAGGGGTGCTGTAGAGTGGTCCAGCCCACACCCTTCACCAGGAAGGCAAGAGCCTCCGGAGGCCAGGAAGGCGACTCTCAGGCTGCCCACCTCTTCTGCCCCTCCCCACATGCTGGCCCACCCTGGTCTCTCTCCAATGTCTGCTGCCCCTCCTTTCCTGCCAGAAACTTCTGCCTCCTCCTGTCTCACCTTTGAGCCCCACCTTCCTCCTGGGCCCCTCACCTCTCCCATCTCCTCAGTGGAGCCTTTGAGTAGAACCACCGGAGAGAAGTGGGCTGTCATCCCGGCTTTGGGTGACCCTGGCCTGTCTGTGCTTCATTGTTCTCAGCCCCTCCATGGGGATGGTCGTGCCTGCCACAGCAAGTGTCAAGGGGCTCATATTTAGAAACCATAGATAGGAACCCCCTAACGTGGTGCCAGTGCAGAGCAGTCTCTGTTGAGTATTGGTTCCCGCTTTCCCCAACCTGTGCTCCTCCCCGCAACCCTGCATCCCTGCCTCCCTCCCACCTCCTGCAGCCCCAGAGTCAGCCCCCAACCCCATGCAAACTGGGTTCATTAATCAAACACAGAGAAGGATTTGCTCGGCCATTGTCAAGCCGTGAGTCAGCCGCACTGGAGAGACGGGTTTAAGGTTGGCACTGGCATGGGGCCAGACACGGGCAGGAGGCAGGGATGGGGTGTGAGGCAGGCAAACCGGGCAGCTGCCCACAGGATGGAGGGTAAATGCCAGCTTATGGGGGCTGGGGGTTGGGCAGAGCCATTGATAGGACCATGTCCAGGAAAAGCTCCCCTGACACTCTGCCCTTTGGCTACAGGCCTGAGCTTCAAGCCTGTGTAAATTGTGAAATGTAGTGTCTTTAACAAATGACTTCGCTGGGGTGATGTCCACGGGGCTTGGCTTCCAGGTGTCAAGCTCCTCTAAGTGTTCCTGAACACCAAAAGCCCTGCTCCCAGAGCCCCTGGCTATACTGCCAGAAGGTGGCCAGGGTCCTAACACGCCATCCCCTTGCAGCTCAACAACAACACAACGCAGGGCCAGGCCATGGTGGTGGAGCTGATTCTGACCTTCCAGCTGGCACTCTGCATCTTCGCCTCCACTGACTCCCGTCGCACCAGCCCTGTGGGCTCCCCAGCCCTGTCCATTGGCCTGTCTGTCACCCTGGGCCACCTTGTCGGGGTGAGCAGTACTGACACTGGGCTGTGGTGAGGGTGGAGCAGGCACTCAAGGCAAATAATGGAGCCCCAGAGCAGAGCCCACTTCAGATTGATGAGTCCAGCAGAGTTTAAGGCCTGGATTTAGGGCTGCTGGACTCTGGCCCTACTGGGCCCCAGAATTGATCCCCCCAGAACCTCTGGGCTGAGGAAAGATGGGAGTTAGTAGGAGGTGGGATGGGACAGGAATCAAACCCAACCTCAGAGCAGAGAAGAGAAGAGGGCATAATTAAGGGTCCATGGTTAACCAGGCAGCTGGGATCCTTGGAGGGAGGGGTTACCAGCCCAGCAATTAGGAGACCTGAGTTTGAGACCTGGCTGAGCCCCTGGACTGCAGTGTAACCTTGGGAGAGTCCAGGTTCCGTGGGAGTGGACTGGGATGTTGCCTTTCTCTCCACCACCCTGTCTCTATCCAGATCTACTTCACTGGCTGCTCCATGAACCCAGCACGTTCTTTTGGCCCTGCAGTGGTCATGAATCGGTTCAGCCCTGCTCACTGGGTGAGTCTGTCCTCTCCCCTGGCTCCCTGGAGAGGAGGGCCTGGAGACCCAGCAGTGGCAGCTCAGAGCTCACCAGATCTTCTGGATTCTGTGGGCCCAGAGCTTGGGGGTGGGCCAGGGAGCAGTGGCTGAGAGAGAAAGGGGATGGGATTCAGCCTTAGGGGCAGAGGTGGCTTTGTATGGCCTGAACCCCCGGGGACAGGGAGTATAAGTATCTGTCCCCTTAGGGGAGAGGTTCTTCCCCCTTAGGGAAGAGGCTGGAGGTGCAGAGGGGCTCTGTGTCAATTCCCTTGAGGATGTGGTATCTGTCACTCTGGGTGTCTGTGTGCTGGTCCTCTCTGATGTTTTATTTATCTGTCCCTGTTGAGGGGTTGGGAGAGTCTTCTTGTGGGTCTGCCCCTGTGGACAGTCTGTCTGCCCCCTCCTTTGAGAGCTCATGGTCACTCTCTCTAGGATCTGTTTCTATCCCTATGTGGAGGGGAGAGGTGCTCTGTTCTCTCTCTCTGAGGACCCACATGTCCCCTCTGAAGGTTTATTAATTTCTCTTTCGGGTGTGGTTGGAGGGGGCCTGTCCCTCTGGGAATCTGTTTGCCTTCTTTGAGGGTCTGGGTGTCTGTGGTCCAGGCCTTTTTCCCTGGGAGTGGTGTGTATCTGTCCCCGTGGTGGGAGGAAGTCTTTCTTCCTGAAGGTCTGGAAGTCTGCGTGTCTGTCCCCTCTCAGGGTCCATGGGTCTGTCCTCTGTGGGGTGGGGGGCATCTGGTCTTCGAGGTCTGGGGCTCAACGCCCTAACTCCTGCCCTGTCTCCACCAGGTCTTCTGGGTAGGGCCCATCGTGGGGGCAATCCTCGCTGCCATCCTCTACTTCTACCTGCTCTTCCCCAACTCCCTGAGCCTGAGTGAGCGTGTGGCCGTCATCAAAGGCACGTATGAGCCTGACGAGGACTGGGAGGAGCAGCGGGAGGAGCGGAAGAAGACCATGGAGCTGACTGCCCGCTGACCAGTGTCAGGCAGGGGCCAGCCCCTCAGCCCCTGAGCCAAGGGGGAAAAAAGAAAAAGTACCTAACACAAGCTTCCTTTTTGCACAACCGGTCCTCTTGGCTGAGGAGGAGGTGCTGGTCCCCCTGGCTGCACAGTTAGAGAGGGGAGAAGGAACCTATGGTGGAACTCCTGGGGTAGGGGCCAGGGGCTAGGGTCTGCTGGGGATGGGTCTCTCTGGGACAGACCTCAGAGATTGTGAACACAGTGCCAAGCTCACCGGCTGCAAGGGCCAGGCTAGAAAAGAGTGGGTCTGCAGCCTGCATCCCCCACCCCTCCTCAAGAGCCGAAGGGATCCCAGCCCCTAGGTGGGCAGCAGCAGACCCTCCCCAGAGCTCCTTAGGAAGAAGACAGACTGGTTCATTGAATGCTGCCTTATTTATTTCTAGTGAGGATGCATGCGTGGGGCTGCTGGTGTTTGGAGTGGGGGCTACCCAATAAATCTCTGATACTCACGTTCCGCCTCTGTCTGTCCCCAGAGTGCCTTGAGACACTCTGGCCCATTGCCTCTCCTCTTTGTTATCTCACATCCTCCACCACGATCTCCGTGGGGTACCAGGGGACCCCAGGACAAGTGCTCCGTGGGAAGAAAGAGAGGCTGAGGCCATGGGAGGCCCAGAGAATCAGAGAGATGGGAACAGAGCAGGGAGAGACCGAGAGAGAGAAGACCGAATATCAAAATAGAGCTAGAGGCCAGGAAAGAGGGGTCCTCACTGCAGTCACCCTCCACCCCTCCCCCTCAGCCATGTCAAGTCCCTGCCACTTGAGGAGGGTTTGGCTGGCACTTGAGGGGAGTGCCAGGGTGTGACAGGCAGGGTGGAGGAGGAGTGAGTCAACCGCAGCCCCTCGAGATGGCAAGGGGGTGACCAGCCAGGTTCCATCACAGCCCTGGGCTCCTTTCTCTGCGCCTTGATGTTACAAAAAGGTGCCCTCCTGAGAGCCTGTGCCCAGAGGGAGCAGCTCCCTGACCCCCCCAAAAGCCACATGTGGTCCAGCCCCCTTTTCCAGGGCTTCTCTCTCATGCCTCGGCCCACCAGTGTCCCCACCGCCCTCTTCTCTGGGCCTGAGCTCTGCCCCAGCCTGCTGTTGTCCCACTGTCACAGACACTCCTTGGGTAATCTCCTTAAACTCTCAGAGCCTCCATCTCTTCGTCTGTAAAATGGGGATAAAATATCACTTTCCTCACAAGATAGTTGTGGAGACTGGATGAGGGCATGAGATGCCCGGGACCGGTCAGTTTTCTGTGAGGAAAAGGCGGAGGTCATACAGTGAACAGCTCTGCACAGCCCAGCTTCGCAGTGAGCCCAGTCCGGAGTCAGTAACTACCTGCATTCCAATCTGGCCGCGGAACTTGGGGCAAAATAAGCTCTCTGAGCTTTAAGGACCTTCCCTGCAAAACAGGGGTGCTTTTTCCGACCTCACGTGCTGTCGTGAGGAGAAAATGAGAATGAGACCATGTCTGGAGGAAAAACCCTTGTACAAACAGGCGCCTTGGAGTGAGTGCTCAGTAAAGTCGTGTGAATAGACACCCACACGTACCTGCCTAGTCTGGGGCCCCAGCCACATGCTTCTGCCCTCCTGGGGGTGTCTGGACCTAAGCACCTGTCCAGCGGGGCCAGGAGACCGACTGAGAAGGGATGGGGGAAGCCGTAGGTCTTGGCCATTGAGAGGCAGTCCCAGGGGCTGGGGTGAGGAGCGGCAGACACCCAGCTTCCTCCACATTTAAAGTCTAAGCATCTACAAGTGAGAGGTCAGCCACTCATGCCCGCCCCATAGGCTTACAGTAAACACCACGTGGCAGTGCGTGAGAACCCCGGGAGCCCAGGGAAGGAGCAGCCCCCGACCCACCGTGTCCCTTCCCACTTCTTCCAACCTGCCCCAGGCTGGGGGAGCCGGGCTGCAAGAGCCAGCTCTGGCCAGTAGGGGGAGACGTCGTCCACCGAATCCACAGGGTGGCGCTTCCTCGTCCACAAGTCCTGGGTCTGGGCTCTAGCCAGATGGGGGTGGGGTGGAGGACACAGGGATTCTCTCATGCTTGAGTCCCCTGGAGCCACCTTGAGGCAGCCTATCCCAGTGCACCCCCGCCCCACTATCCGGGTGAGGCTCAGAAGAGAGGGGGGCCCTTCCCCGCTCAGTCTTCAGGAGACTCAGGTACAGACACAGCCATGACCAGGAGGCTGGGCTCCTCCACCAGCCCAATGGGGACCACGGCAGGGTGGACAGTGAACCCTTGGGAGACAGACCCGCGGGGGTGGGCGAGGCACCCAGTCAGAGGGGACTACTGGCGCTGAGCTTCTTGCAGGTTGCCTCGCCTGGCCCTCGAGCAAGTGTCCAGCTAGGGGCTTGGGGCTGACAAGTGCCGTGGTTGGGGCGGTGTGGCCAGCAGGGGTCGCTGTGTCTGCGTGTCGGATCTTGCAGGAGCGACAGGTCTGCAGGCTCACAAAGTCCCGTGCACACGCGCGCACGCATACACCCCACACAGACCCGGGCTCCCGGCCACATGTTGACCTTCAGTCGTGCCTGAGGGCTGCATCTTCTGGGTGTGTGCATCTCCTTCCCTCCGCACGCTCACTCGAGTGTGCAAAGCCACGTCAGCCCTCCTCCAGCATTCGCTCACAGGGCCACCGTAGGCCCACACCTATGAGCCTGGCTCCACGGGTTCTCAGAGGCACACCTGTGCGCCGTCCAACACAAGCACACACAGGCCCCGTCACCTCTGCTGCACCTAAAGATGGAACCCGGGGAGAGTCTGGATTCTCCTGTGGGAGGCTCCCTTCCCTTTTCTCCCCCTCTTCCTCTCCCCAGGGGCTGCCAGTTCTCACTAGCTGGGAGGTGGACAAGGTGATATGGGGAGAGATGGAAGAGGACCCGGAGGAGAGGTGGAGAGCGGACAGAGGGGGCTGGTTGTTGAGATGGGTGGACAGGAGGAAGGACGGCTGGGAGGACCAGGTCTCTCCGCTCCTCTTGGCCTCAGCTTCCTCCTCCGTCACATGTGGATGAGGACATCAGACCTCCCGACCTTTCCAGGTTTTGTGCAGATCGGTGAGATGAGGCACGGGAAGCCACCTTGAAGTCCCTCCCCATCAGTTTGTGTTCTCCCTCCTCTTCTCTCCCGGTACCTTCCTCCTTCCCCTCCCCTTCAACCCCCTTACTTTCTTTCCCCAATCTCTGATAGGACCTCAGTCAGAGCTGCATTGACAGGCAGCCCTAGGCAGCCAGATATGGAACCTTGGCAAAAGGTTTTTGAGCATGAGTGAGCATGAGTGAGCTTAAAGCTTGGCACTAGAGCCCAGTGCTGGCTGGGTCTGGGCAGGTGCTGTCTAGGACAGGAAGCCAGGCCTGGAGCAAGCCCTGGTCAATGCCCACCTGGCCTCAGGAGGTGAAGGACCTTGTCCCAGGCCCAGCAGAGGTCAGGAGACTCAGCCCCAGGCTAGCTGGGGACAAGGGCTGCTGCTGCACTTAGTGCTTTCAGGCTCCAGGGCCCAGGGCAGGTGCTGAGGTGCCTGTCTTGGAGCGGCCATGCAGCCCCGTCCCCACAGCTGTCTCACAGCAGGGGACGGGGAAGTTACAATCCTAATCATTCACATTTTCTGACTTGGAGGCCCTCTCCTAGGTATCAGCACATTTACTCCTAACTACACACAGGGAGGAGGGCATTATTAGCATCATCCCTATTGTATAAATGAGGATCTTGAGGTTAAGCAACTGCTTAGGGTGCAATACACATGGCAGTGTTCACAGTCCTTTCACTGGCCTCATCAGCAGCTCTCAGGTCAGCGTTACTGCCACTTGGCACCCATTTGACAAGGGCAGAAACTGAGGCTAGATCAGATGAAAGGACTGGTAAGTGCCTGTCCACCAAGCCCTCTACTGGCCCTGCTTGAGGTGAGGGAAGCAGACAAGCACCCTTGAACTACCCTGGAACAGCCCCCAGCCAGGGAACCTTCCGTGCCAGGGAAGAACAGTGCCCACGCTGCCCCCACAGCCATGCCCTGTCATCCCCTGAACATTTATTGAATGACTCCTCTATGCCAGCCAGGGATGGAAGTCTGTGCTAGAACAGTGGAGGCACTGAGGAGGCAGAGGCTGCAACAGCCCCTGGCTTTGCTCAAGTCTTGCTTCTCTAAGAAGCTTGCCCTGATTCTGCTGGAGAGGGAAATCAGGGCAGGCTTCACAGAAGAACTGCACTTGAGCAAAGTCTTGAGAGACAAAAAGGAGAGGCATCCAAACTCCATAGCAAAGGGCTCGTTCTGGGGAACTATGTCTGGTCTGTTTGGAGTAAAGGGTGCAGGGTGGGCAGTGGGAGGGGAGGCTTCCTTACATGTTAAACATGGGCATTCACACCTGATTCTGAGGCAATGGGGAGCCATTGAAAGCTTTTGAGCAGAGGAGTAACGTGATGAGCTTTGCATTTTGGAAGGATCTCTCTGACAGCGAGTGGAAAGGAGTGGTGTGGAAGGGCACAGATGTGTAGTGCAGTCTGAGAGCCCAGGAAGGAGGTTAATGCAGTCATCCTGGAGAGATGATAAGGGCTGCACTGGGCCAGTGGCAAGTGGGGATGGAAAGAGGTGTCAAATATGAGAAAGAGCTACCAGGAACCTGGTACCAGGAACCTGTTTCCTGCGGGCTAGGGGAGGGGGGAGCATCGATGATTCCTGTGTTCTGGTCTGAGTGAACACAGGCAACTGAGTGACAGTGGGGTGAGGAGGAGCAGGCCAGAGGGTCCAGTGAGAGGTGAGTGGGTCTGGAGTTCAGGAGAAAGATCTGGGCCAGAGGCAGTGTTGAGAGTCGACAGTATCTGCAGGGTGTGGAAGTCACAGGTGGAAACAGGGCTGCCCAGGCACACTCATCAGGAGTGAGGGGCCGTTGGCCAGGAGCAGACAAGGCCTGGGCTTAAGGATCAGCAGAAGAGGAGCCAGCCACGGACGCAGAGATGCCCTCACAGAGGTGGGAGGACAGCGAGGAGATGTGCCTCAAAGGCAGGGAAAATGGTGTCAGGAAGGAGATGGCCAGCAGCCACAGTGGGCTGGAGAGGAAATCATGCTGGCCTTTGCCAGAGCAGTTTCAGTAGCCGGGGGCTGGGAGCTGTTGTGCAGCTGATATGTGACTGGAACCTTGACTCCAAACCATGACCTTCCACTGCTCCGCGACTATGCAGGCACATTTATAGGGAAGAAGTCAAGAGAAGGGGAAGCCTGAAAGCCACAGGTGAGACTAGGAATGGCCAAGAGAGGGTCCCAGTCACTCAAAGGGAGCCAGAAGTCCAAGGAGGGTCCCCTGACCCCGACTTGTACACCGGAGAAGGGCTGCCTCTACTTCAAGGCCACAGGGCAGCTGGCAAGGACACGGGGCGGCTGCAGGTGAGTTTGACTGGGAGGGAGGATGGGAAGAAGTCTTGCCTGGTAGCTTGGCTTTCTAGGTAGGGTGGGAGGCAAGGGTGGGTGCTCTGCTGAGAGAAAGCCAGAGTGAGCCGAGTACTTGAAGAGAGTGGGGGAGGTTTAAAGAAGGGGGGAGAGCTGTGGAAGGATTGCTGAGCAGAGCTGCGATCCCTACTGGGACCAGAGACCATGAACTTGTCATGGCGGCAGCCCGCACGGCTGGGCGAGTTTCTCCAGCAGTGCTCAGCAGCGCAGATGGAGGGCAGAAAGGCATGGAAGAGGATGAGAACAGAGACATGCAGCAGGGACGCGGTGGAGAGGATAGGGAGCCAGGACCATGGGGTGCTGGCAAGAGCCTGCTCAGGGTGAGATGCCCAGGAGTTCCCTGGAGAGGACAGGGTGAAGTCGAGACAGCAGGGAGAACAGAAGGGAATGGGTGAGGGATGTTACTGGGACTCAGACAGGGATTGGGGAGGAACAGAGCCTGTGGTCCAGAGTTGAGATGTTTCTCTTGAAGATATCAGAGGGATCAGTCCCAGGTGGGGGAAGGTATGAGTATGAGGCTGAAATGGAGCAGACATAGTCATCTGCCCTGGGAAGTCAAGAAGTGTTTGTTCATTCATTCATTCATTCATTCATTCAACAAATATTTATTGGGCCTTTACTGTGCCAATCTCCGTGCAAGACACTACATGCAGGGGTGAACAAAACTCGGTTCCTGCCCCACAAAGGCCTTCCTGCCTTGCCTCACTGGGGAGACACATTCACACCATGACAGCACCCTGTGGTGACTGCAGTGTAGGAGAATGCTTAGGTGTGGTGGGAGCACGAAGAAGGGTCCCCACCCAGGAAAGGAGCAAGCGATGTCAAAGCTAAACCTTTGGGATGGGAGTTACCCAAGCAAAGGGAGTGCAAGGGATCTCCAAGAAGAGGAGAGAGCTTTCTCCAAGGAGAGGCCAGCAAGAGTGTGCATTTGGTGAAACCAGAGGGTAAGGTGGGGAGAGGTGAGGTAGAGCCGCAGGGTCCCTGAAGGCAGGCACAGAGCTTCCAGAGGGATGGGAGGCTTGGAAAGGATTTTAGCAGGGGAGCAGCATGATCAGATTTGCATTTTAGCACTTGGGCTGCAGTATGGAAAATTGATTGGAACGGAGCAAGGGAGCAGACAGAGAGACTGGTTAAAGGCTGCAGGGCGGCAGGAGTGGCAAAAAGAGGGCACAGTCAGGAGATATTTAGGATTCAAAATCAGCAGGACTTGATGCTTTTCCTGGATGGGGGAAGGAGGGAGAAGAGGGTCAAGGATGCTTCCCAGATGCCACCAGCTGAGCTGGAGAAAACAAGAGGAGAACATGGGGGTTGCGGGGGGTGGGTACCAGGAGACAGGAAGATCACATCTGAAGACAGATTGCATTTGAGGAGCCTGAGAACAACCAGGGTACATCTGTGGGCAGGTAGATATGCCAGGGATGAGGTCAGGACACCCAGCTGTGGTTAAGAGGGGAAGACTGTTATTTCAATAGCTTGGCAGACTCTTCTTAGGGAGGAACACTTTTGTTTGAGAAAATACCTTGCTATCTGCTAGGGTTAAAACGGGAAAACCTAGGGCATGCGTGACCGTAGGGCCAGTGTAGCCACAAAAACATGGTTAAGCTGCCTTGTGTGAGAAAGGAGTGAACTCTGTTTGGCTCCTGAGAGGAGGAGAGCAGAGAGAGAGGGGCTGAGAAGGGAGGGGAGCGCGGGGAGGGCAGGGAGGCAGGAGGAAGTGAGTGAAGGGCCAGTGGACATTCCCACTGGTGGACAGCAGAGGTGCCCATGGCCTTGTGATCTGATGTGGTTTGAGTCACTGTGGAATAAACCCTTTCTCCACCTGCCCCCCTGCAACCCCATAGGCCGCAGTGTCCACAGTGTCCTTGGTAAAGTGGACTCTATTCACATTTGCATTCTGTGAGTGCAGGTATAGGTGGGAGTGGAGGAGAGGACTTACTTTCTGGGTTTACAGGCATGGTGTGGTGTCAGCCCATTTGGAAGCAAAGCCTAGATATGGAGGGGGCCAGACGAACAGGACCTGGGAATGCACAGGACCCCCTGAAGCAGGCTGGGGATCTGAGTGATCTTGCTGTATCTAAGCTGACACTGGAACATAAACAGTCTGAAATCCCATGATCCCCGCTGCCCTGAACCTGCGACCCTCAGGCCAGACCTTGGACTGTCTACAACACGAGTCAGGCCCCACCTGCCCTGGAAATCGTCCTAGGAGGTTCCAGCTCAGTGCCCAGAGACAGCCCCCACATCCCACCCCATCAGGTAAGCGCAGGCTGGAGCAGGCATATGAGCAACACCCCTCATTCCACCCCTCTACACACGCATAACCCTATCCGCCTGCTCCTGCCAGTCTGACCAGCCCATTCCTGGGGACAAGAGCGTGGTGGAGGAGCTGCAGGTGGGGGCCAGAGAAGCCTCCACAGAGAACAAAACCCAAGGTCAGCCAGAGACAGGAGACCAGAAGAGACAAAGGAGATCAGAGACCAGAGGAAGAGACGAGAGGCCTCAGAGCAAAGCAAGGAACAGCCAAGGCACCAGGATATGGATGCAGCGGATCCAGGGGGATGTGGCTGGGCCAACGTGTTGGCATGCAGGCTTTGGAAAGCCATCAGCAGGGCGCTGTTTGCAGAGTTCCTGGCCACGGGGCTGTATGTGTTCTTTGGCGTGGGCTCCGTCATGCGCTGGCCCACAGCACTTCCCTCCGTGCTGCAGATTGCCATCGCCTTCAACCTGGTCACTGCCATGGCTGTGCAGGTCACCTGGAAGGCCAGTGGGGCCCACGCCAACCCCGCCGTGACGCTGGCCTTCCTCATAGGCTCCCACATCTCTCTGCCCCGTGCTGTGGCCTATGTGGCTGCCCAGCTGGTGGGGGCCACGGTGGGGGCTGCTCTGCTTTATGGCGTCATGCCGGGAGACATCCGAGAGACCCTTGGGATCAACGTGGTAGGTGCAGGGAGGGGCACCTGGAGGCTCAGGAGGTGGGAATGTGCACAGGTGGTGAAGCTGGAGGCCAGGACAGAGGCGAGGGAGCAGAGGAGGAAACAAGTCAGCTGCAGGCTCCACATCCCCCCAGGCTGGGCCCCAGGACCCAGAGGACTGAGACTTTGACCTCAGTCTAGGCAGAATAGAAATGGGATAGTGGCACGAAGAACAGGTGGAGAAGGAAGAAGCCACATAAAGGAGAAGGAATAGAAGGACCAGGCATTTAAGGGTAGACGCGGCCAAGGGAGTGTGGGGACTGTGGGCAGAGAGAAAGCCTGAGAGAAAGCAAAATAAGCTTTCTGCATCTTCGCCTTGACTTTGGGAAGACTTTCGAGGGGAGAGAGGACTCCATTTTTCTCCCAGACTCCACCCACGTCCTCTGCTCTCCGATTGCTCCCAAGTTCTTCCCTCCACCTCGAGGCCTGCCTCACTCCCCCCTTCCCCATTTCCTAACCATCTGTGTTCCACCTTCTTCCCTCAAATCTCCTTCCACACCTGCTGCCAGTCTCCTCTCAAGCAAGCCTCCTGAACCACTGGCCCCAACCAACCCACTGGTGGGGTGGGAGGAGTGCCACTCACTTCTACAGGGAGCAAGGGTCCAGAGCAGATATGGATTCCTCTGCACAGACCTCCTGAAGTCCTGAAGCTGGGCGGCAGTGAGGTGTCACCCCCTTCCAGCTGAGGAGACCAGGCCCAGTGGCAGGGGTTTCTCTGTCTGTCCGTGGGCAGAGCCTACGTCTGGTCCAGAGTAACTCCCTCTGCCCAGGTCCGGAACAGTGTCTCAACTGGCCAGGCGGTGGCAGTGGAGCTACTTCTGACCCTGCAGCTGGTGCTCTGTGTCTTCGCTTCCACTGACAGCCGTCAGACATCGGGCTCCCCGGCCACCATGATTGGGATCTCTGTGGCACTGGGCCACCTCATTGGGGTAAGGAGCAGAGGGGACACTGTGCACATGCACACACCGGGTCCATCCCTGGGGAAACTGTGGAGCCCTGAAGGCTAGGCAGTGTCCCTCCCTGAGCCCCTTGTGCCTTGGAGCCAAAGTGGTACCCCCTGCACTCTAGGCCCAGGATATGGCACTACAGAGGCTGTGGCTGCGGCTAAGGCTCTGAGCCAGGACTGAGAAATGGTCCCCTCTCAGGCCTGCCTTAAACCTTCTCCCACCTTGACCCTGTACTTGCTCCCCAGATCCACTTCACTGGCTGCTCCATGAACCCAGCCCGCTCCTTCGGCCCTGCCGTCATCATTGGGAAGTTCACAGTCCACTGGGTGAGCCCCTCTGCCAGCAGCCCTGGGGAAGGGAGAGAGCCTGAGCTGGCGATAGATGGTGGGTTTCACTCGCAGCAGGTCCACACAGATGGGGTGATGGGCGCCCCAGACCTTTCTGAGCCTGAAGTGCAGCCTTCCCTAAGCTCAAAAGGCCAGGGTGAGTGTCCTGGCTGGGACTTCTTTTCTTTTCAGCTTCAGTCGCCCGGGATACCCAGTAGACTGGCAAGAAATGGGCCAGGGCAGGAGCTGCAGCCTTGGCCCAGACTTTTAAGTCCTGCCTGTTTCCTTATTCACTTTCTCCAGCTGGACCAATTTTCAAACTTGGATAAAGATAAAGACAAACAGAAATAGACACACACACCAGCAGAGACAGAAACAGCAATAGCCAGGACTCATGGCTAAAATGGGGGAAGCGAGAGGAAAGAGGCGGGGGCGGGCAAGGAGACTGGCCCCAGGCCCCAGCCATGGCTGCAGAGCCTGGGCTCAGCCCCAGGGAGGGCAGGGAGAGCAAGGGGCAAGGTCCCCTTACGTTGTAGGCTTGGGAAGCATGACTTGTGGTTCTCAAATTTAGCACCTTACAGACAGTTGAGGGAGACCTGGGAGATCAAGTCGGCACTAGGGAAGCAGGCAGCGGTCCCAGAGCCACCCTACGGTCCTGATAGTTCCTGGGTGGGGTGACGACATCCTTCTCCTCAGGTCTTCTGGGTGGGGCCCCTGATGGGAGCACTCCTGGCCTCACTGATCTACAACTTCATCCTGTTCCCCGACACCAAGACCCTGGCCCAGCGGCTGGCTATCCTCACAGGCACTGCAGAGGTGGGGACAGGGACAGGGACAGGGGCAGGGGCGAAACCCCCGAAGAAGGAATCCCAACCCGGTTCGCGAGCCGTGGAGATGGAGAGTGTGTGAAACAGCCGAGGCCTGGCTGTGCCCTTGGGCTTCCTGCCTTGCAGGGCCTGCATGGAGGTTCTCCCTGGGGGTGGTGGGAGGGGGAGGCTTGACCTCTAGTCCTGACCAGGTGGGCCGGAGGGGCAAGCCCTGTCCCTGGCATTACATTTCTAGGTAGAATCTGGGAGTGAATTTGTCCCATTCCCTCTCCATAGGGCTTCCCTGCCTCTCAGTGGGACAGAGCAGAGGAAGACAGGGGACTTAGGACTGCCTTCCCCTCCTCTCACCCATTGGACCCTGTGGGAGTCCTGAACCCCCAGATGCTCAAGTCTTGGGGGAGAAAGGAATGGGAGCCCAGACAGCCACTCTGCTTAGACATTGGAGCTATAGGGATCTCAGGGAACCCCAACTTCTTACCTACCCAGGAAACCCTTGGTCCTGAGGGATAGGCTCTTCTGGAGGAATCAGGCCCTGGGACAGCCTCTGAGCTTCTCGGGGGATTTCTCTGCCCTTGGGTGTGATTTTGGGGGCTGTATTTCCTCCTTCAGACTGGGAGCTTCCTGAGGACAGAGACTGCTCTACCAATAGATCTTTATTTGTTTGGTTTGAGACAGAATCTCGATCTGTCACCCAGGCTGGAGTACAGTGGTGTGATCTCGGCTCACTGCAACCTCCACCTCCCGGGTTCAAGGGATTCTCCTGCCTCAGCCTCCCAAGTGGCTGGGATTACAGGCGCCTGCCACCACGCCCTGCTAACTTTTTGTATTTTTAGTAGACACAGGGTTTCGCCATGTTGGCAGGCTGGTCTTGAACTCCTGACCTCAGGCGATCTGCCCACCTCGGCCTCCCAAAGTGCTGGGATTACAGGCGTGAGCCCCCGCGCCTGTCTTCTCCCGATAGGTCTTTATTCCTCACTCCTCCAAATGCTCTGGAGAGGGCCCCACCCTTGAGAACAGCTGACACAGAGAAGAACATTTTCTCAGGCTGGTAGAGGGGTGGGATAGAGGAAGGGAGGTTTGAGCCAGGCAGGCCTTACCCAGGGAAGCCTCCTCCCAGGTGCTTGCCCCAGCTCCCACCCCACAGCCCACTCTCAGGCAGGAACAATCCTTAGAGGGAAGCGCCTATCTAGCCATTGACTCATGACCTGGGTCAAAGAAGCCATCTCCAGCCTCTCTGTCAGCATTACAGGATCCGCAAAAAGCTGTTGAATAAGCCCTAAGGGTGGTAGGAATCCAGGAGGGACCCAGGAAACTGATATTTGAGATTCAGTGCCTCTGAAAGACTATCAAAGTCTCAATTGGTTTAATATTTAAAGGCTGCTATAGATTTATTCTGCCCACAACTTGGGGGTCCTGTCTGGGTCTCGGCTTCTCCAGCTGTAAAATGGACACAATCCTCCTCCAGGGACTGCTGTGAAATCAAGAAATTGGAAAATACTTTTTGGAAGTTAAAATGCTAGAAAAACAACCCCAATAAATGATGATGACTGTTACTGTTACTGTAATTATTGGGTTTGAAGACAATTGCTGTTGGTAATGAGAGGGAGGAGGGAAAAAGACAGTAAGATGACTGAGAGGGAAGGAAGAGAGACTGGGTTTTCTCTCACATCATTGGATCTACTTAACCAAGGACCTGTCTCCTCTTCTCTGGGTCTGCTGACCTTGGGTCTTTGTGGGTGTGAGGGGCTGTGGGAGGGCCCTGGAATGAAGAGATGAGCCAATAAAATCAGTTCTTATCTCTATGACGCCCATCACCACGGTACCCTAAGATGCAGCAGCCAAATTCATTTAGAAGATGGGTCCTGGCGGCCAGGCACGGTGGCTCACGCCTGTAATCCCAGCACTTTGGGAGGCTGGGGGTGAGATCACGAGGTCAGGAGATCGAGACCATCCTGGCCAACATGGTAAAACCCTGTCCCTACTAAAATATAAAAATTTAGCCAGGCATGGTGGCACGTGACTGTAGTCCCAGCTACTTGGGAGGCTGAGGCAGGGGAATCACTTGAACCCAGAAGGCAGAGGTTTCAATGAGCCGAGATCATGCTGCTGCATTCCAGCCTGGTGATAGAACAAGACTCTATCTCACAAAAAAAAAAAAAAAAAAAAGATGGGTCCTGGCCTGGTGCAGTGGCTCCCACCTGTAATCCTAACACTTTGGGAGGCCAAAGTGGGAGGATCGCTTGAGGCCAGGAGTTCGAGACCAGCCTAGACAACATGGCAAAACCCTGCCTCTACAAAAAATTAAAAACAGCCAGGTGTGGTGGCTCACATCTGTAATCACCAACACATTAGGTGGCCCAAGCAGGAGGATTGCTTAAAGCTAGGAGTTTGAGACCATCCTGGGCAGCATAGTGAAACTCCATCTCTATTATTTAAAATGAAAAATTAAACTATAATACAAACAAAAGATAGATCCTTTTTAATGATATCTCCTGAGGGACTGGGGATGGAGAAAAGGCTGCCTAAGTCTTCCAAGGGCAGCGTGACAGGCCCAGCCTGTGACCAGTGCAGTAGCTGAATCCCTGGTGCTCATGGCCCCCGTAGCTGTGCTAAGCATTCTGTAATATCAATGCAGATGCTACTCCTATCTCTCCAAGCTGGGCCCCACTCATCTGTGTTCACAATCTCTCAGAGCCCAAGGCTGCCTATGTCCTTTTATGAGCGGGGAGAGCGGGGCGTCTGTATGTATGCATGTATGAGAGCGTATGTGTACACAGAGGACATGATTGACTTGCTCAAGGTCACCCGGTTCAGGAGCACAAACACTTAAGGTCTCCCCAGCTCCCAGTTTAGAATCTTCCAAAACAGAGTTCCTGGGGGGCTCATACAAGCTGCAGCCCCAAGAAGGAAGGAAACAGGAACTAGAAGGTTGAAGGGGATGGGGGTGTGGAGCTCCTACAGTAGGCTCTTAAGCTGCTTGACAAATGATCACTGCTTTTTGTCCCCAGGGCCAAGCACACACTGGGTGCTCAATGTAAGTTTGCTGAATGAATAAGGCTGGGCAGTTGGGGAGGAGGGGAGGCAGTAATAGATCAAGAGGAGAAAATTTCAGGAGTTACAGTTCCAAATAAGCCAGTATGACAGCAGCTGAGAAGCCTATGCTTCCAGGTTTGGGCTGGGGAGAGGGTGCATCGCCAGATATTTGCTGTTCCACCCACAATTTCAGAGCAGGCTTCACAACGTCTGTCCCAGGAACTTACAGGTCAAAATATGAGGGGTTGCCTGAAGAGAAAGTTGAGGGGCTATTTTCACTAACAGTTCTTCAAAGCAGTTCTCTGTCAGGACAGAGCAGGAGGAAACAATGTTCCTGAGAAGTGGGGAATTAGGTTAGCCTCTGAAGAGCATCCAAGGTTAGATGTGGAAATAAGTAACCAAAGGTTCGCTTCCCCTTCTCTGGAGCCCTTTAATAGGACAGCAGGCCATCTGTTTGAATGAGGGAAGGGCTGGCCTTTGGAGAGCTGAATCTCAGTGGCTCCAGCTGGGGGAAGCAGGCTTCACTGGCATAGCCCCTGGGCCTGGGTGGGGGCAGGGGACATGGGGAGGACAGAGACCCAACCAGGCCAGCCCTTGGTGTGCATTCCCTTCCTCCTGTTTGTCATGGAAGTTTTTAATTAATGGTGTGTAATCTGATCTGACCCTTCTCCCTGCTGAGCACTGCCTTCAATCAGTGGAGCCATCTGCAATTGCAATTCATAATTCTCCCAAAAGGGAGGGGGACTCAGGCCGGGTGCCTTGGTGATTAATACAATTAGCCTTTTATGTTGATGATTGTCTTAGCAGGAGCAGATGATGCTGCGCTGGGAGTCTGGGCGGTTGCGTCCCGATTGGCTGGCGGGAAGCCCCTCTCCACTTCCCACCCCTACTGCTCATCTTCAACCTACTACCTCCAGATATAAAGAGGACAGGCCTCATCTGGGGCCATACTGTGCAAGGGGGAAAAGGCCAGGAGGGGGTCAGGCTCTGAGCCACATTTGGTCTCCTAGGACTGAAGGAATAGCAGAGTCACACCATGATCTGGGCGCTTTTACATTCCAAAGAAAATCACTTTCACCTAAAGGATTGTGCAGACCAAAGTTAAAAAAAAAAAAAAACTGCATAAACATAGACTAGGGGTTAACAGAGTTTAAATATAGGCTCAGGCACTTAGCAGCTGTGTGAACTTGGGCAAGTTACTTAAGGATCCAGAGCCTCACTTTTCTCATCTGGAGGATGGAGTACAGTCAAAAGGGAGCTGGAAGAACTACATGAGATATGTGTGTGTTTCGCACCATGCCTGACGTGCAGTCAGATCTCAATCAGTGGTAGCTATTTTTACCACCATCATCATCGTGGTAGATTGCATTCTGTCTACCATAAGTTCAGCTACTTCCCCTGCAGTTTCTAATGAGGCCTGGGCTATTACTAAAGAAGGGATCACATCCTTCCCATAACCCAGGCTTAGCGTGAGCTGGAGCGGGGACAAGAGGAGAAAGTGTATGTGTGTATTTGGAGGAAAGGGGAAATGACAGAAGAGGAGTCAAGAATTAAAACATCAGAATTAAACACAAGAAAGAGGCCGGGCTCTGTGGTTCACAACTGTAATCCCAGCACTTTGGGAGGCCAAGGTGGGTGGATCACTTGAGGTCAGGAGTTTGAGACCAGCCTGGCCAACAAGGTGAAACCCCATCTCTACTAAAAATACAAAAATTAACCAGGCGTGGTGGCACACGCCTGTAATCCCAGCTACTTGGGAGGCTGAGGCAGGAGAATTGCCTGGACCTTGGAGGCAGAGGTTGCAGTGAGTCGAGATCATACCACTGCACTCCAGCCTGGGCGACAGAGCAAGACTCAGTCTCAAAAAAAAAAAAAAAAAGAGAGAGAGTGAGAAATAAGGGCCTATCATAACGGAGAAGTGGAGCACTGAAGTGATCACACTGGGAGAGTTGGGAGACTCCAGGAATGGGGGGTAAGAACTCTGGGTGGAGATGAAAAGAGGTGAAAAGAAGCAGAGCTTTGAAGATTTGGAATTTCACATGAAAGCTAAGTAAACAAAAAGGGAGCTGACATCAGAGCTGAGAGTTAAATGGGTAACACAGACCAAAATCACTGTGATCGATAATGAGGTCAAGGGATCTGAAACAAGCAGATCTGGGTTTTGACGGAAGACTCTACCGGGTCAGGGAAGGGGATCAGCTCAGTCCCTCTGGCCCCACAGTGCTGTTTTCTGTGACCTGGAGCAATACCCGGGAGTGCAGGAAACAGGCCCAAGGAGAAGAGAGCTCGATGTTTATACTGAGAGGGATTTTAACCTACAGCTTAGTGCCAGGCCCTCTCAATGTCAGAGAGGAATATGGGGAGGGAAGAAGGGAGGGAAGAAGTTAAGGGCTAATCAAGATGAAGCATCCGGCCAAGCTGTGACCTCTCTGGGCAGCTGTGGCAGGGGGTCAGCTCAGCCAAGATCTGTAATCACTTCTCAGGGAGAGGCAGCTACACTACAGCGCAGTCACGTATTTAGCAAAAGCTGGGGAGGCAAGGCATGGTTAGTGAATGGGATTTATGGGAGTGGGGAGTCCAATAGCACTAATTAATAGGCTGCAGTTAATTAGCGGAAAAGGGGGAAATGAAAAACAATGTTTCAGAGCTCTGATTAAAACCCATAAAGGGGCAGCTATTGCCAGAGCTGCAGGTGGAGGAGGCCAGAGATAGACACAGGGACAAATAACTCCCGCTCCACCCACATGGACAGCTGAAACAAGCTCCAGCCAGGCCAGGGTGTGGCAGGCCAGGTCTCACTAACGCAGGCCTCCATAACGACTGTTTCGGTACTCACTGACTGGTTAAGTTAAATATTAAAAGCTAAGAGAGGCAGTGCCCTTATACAAAGGCTGGAATATAACAAAAGGCCACCAAGAGTTTTGCCTAGGTTGCTGGGAGTGGTGGCTCACGCCTGTAATCCCAACACTTTGGGAGCCCGAGGCGGGCGGATCACGAGGTCAGGAAATCGAGACCATCCTGGCTAACACGGTGAAACCCCATCTCTACTAAAAATACAAAAATTAGCCAGGCGTGGTGGTGCGCGCCTGTAATCCCAGTTACTTGGGAGGCTGAGGCAGGAGACTCGTTTGAACCCGGGAGGCAGAGGTTTCGGTTAGCTGAGATCTCATCACTGCACTCCAGGCTGGGCAACAAGGGTGAAACCCCGTCTCAAAAAAAAAAAAAAGAGTTTCGCCTAGGCCTTTCCTAGGCCTTAAAGCATGACAAAATAATGAAGGAATTCTTAACAGGACCTGTTTAGGATTAAACAAGTTTATTGGGGATCTGAAGGAATTCCCCAAACCTCCATGATTTAGCAGGAGAGAAGGGTAATCACCCCATCACCTGGACCCATTTAGATTAAGTAAATTTACTGACGTTCCAGAGGAAGGTCTTCAGGACTCAGATCTCAGTTGTAGATTAAAAGAAGTTATGTCTTTAGATGAATGCACACTTACAAACAAACATCTAGCTTAGAAGGTACGTAAGTTCTGGAAAACTTTGTAATTTTGAGTCGGTGTGGTGATAATTTCCAGGCCTTCTCCCTGTAACCGGTTACAGAAATGAAAACTCCCTTCTCTCCCAGTTCACCTGCGTCTCATTATTGGGCCACGAAAATAAGCATCCCGACCCTGGGTTTGATTCGGGAACAAGGGCCCAGCCTGTAGTGAGGGAAGAGGCCAGGATGGCAGTTAGGGGCGTTTGGTTCTGCAGCAGCAGGCTGGAGGGGCTTTCTCTGTCTGGAAATACGCTCTGTCCCTCTCTAGCTGCCTGGCACAGCCCGAGTCCTAGCTCTCCTGTCAGGACCTGAAAGCTCTGTGAGCTCCCCCAGCACTCTGCATCACGTCTATCCCGGCACTGAACACTTGACTTCAGAGTTATTTGAACATCTGCCTCTAACAGGAATATCTCCTTAAACAAAATGATATGTTTAGTCTACTTCTAATTTCAGGGCAATATATTCCTTATCTTTACTATCTGTCCTATGAGACAGGCTTCCTTTTTCCCCCAAATCATGGCCTTTCAGTTTCAAAAGAGGAAAGACCTTCCTCTGATATTCTAGACTTGATGAGTAAGATGGTCAAAGGATTGTAGCTTATACTCCCAAAACCCAGCCAAAACAGAAAGTCTAAAACCTCTCATCTGTCATGTGTTAAAGCAGCCTGGCATCCACCAAGATGTAGTTATTTTGGTCAGATCATCACTGATTCACAGTGGCTTTCCCCTGATGGCTCTGGGGTCGACTGGGTCCAATCTTGATGCTGCCCCACACATTGCTTGTCTGCTTCTTCATGCTATGTGTCTTGGACTGAGCCTTGGTTTCTCTGCTTTTCCCATACTGTAACTTCCTTTCAGACCAGGGGGAACTTCCTGTTTTAATCTCTCTTTGACCACAGCAAAGTCGCTGTTTTCTTGGCCTGCACAGCTAGTCCATCCAACAGCCTATCTCACGTGAATAGCTAGATTACAAGATGCACTACTATATCATGAGCTACTGAGAAACAATGCATTATATTAGTAAGATGCCATTGATTATAAGATGTCCCAATTCTCAGAGATATTAACAATATTTTCTAAACTGCATCTTTTCAATCAATGAAATGATCATTTCTTGGCTCTTTTTTTTTGAGACGGCATTTCGCTCTTGTTGCCGAGGCTGGAGTGCAATGGCGCGATCT
>NW_012114611.1:978884-987636 GCF_000951035.1 Colobus angolensis palliatus | reverse complement strand
GGCCGAGACGGGCGGATCACGAGGTCAGGAGATCGAGACCATCCTGGCTAACACGGTGAAACCCCGTCTCTACTAAAAATACAAAAAACCTAGCCGGGCACGGTGGCGGGCACCTGTAGTCCCAGCTACTCGGGAGGCTGAGGCAGGAGAATGGCGTGAACCCGGGAGGCAGATCTTGCAGTGAGCTGAGATCTGGCCACTGCACTCCAGCCTGGGCGACAGAGCGAGACTCCATCTCAAAAAAATAAATAAATAAATAAAAGCTAACCTAATAACAGATCCACTTGCTAGTTTTGACAACAAAAAGACTTTAGGTCACTAACCATAGAGACTCATTCTCCCTTGAGCTGGTTTTTTCCTTTGAGGTCTAAAGCAGTCTTCAGATCCCAGGTACGTATATGTGTGGACACAGCACACTGACCTCCCCTTCTTGGAGAGCACTGGGACCTAGGGTTGATGAGGGAGAACGCTGCACAGCCCTCGGAAAGCCCTGGCGCAAAGCAGGCTATGAAGAGAGATCACTCGAAGACTTGTTACTCAAAGCCAGATGGTGAGCATGAGACAGGGTGAGAGCTAATGCCACTCAGGGGGAAAGCTAGTAAGTTAATCCACTGACACGTTTCTAGAAGCAGGCTGATGGCTTTGGCTGAGACTTGCCTATCCTTGGCTTTGAGCGTCAGAGCACACAGGATGCACAGGGGTGGCCTGGAAACAGAGTGCCACCAAGAGCAACCTCAAGCACTCACACAGCTCATCTTGCTCCTTCCACACAGAAAACAGCCCTACATCACCAAGCCCAGGTCTTCCACTCTCCCAGACAACCATTAGGAAATTCTGCCCTACATGCCTTCTCCAGCAGTCTGGGCCTCCCTGCTCTTTCTGGGAGAATGCATAATGAGAATGCATACTACATCCACATATATACAGACCTCAGTGCAATCTGCGGCTCTAGGTTGGGTGTGACTTAAAAAGTTCTTAGGATAATAGGGAGAACTCCTGCAATGTAAATGATCATCTCTTTCTACAGCCTGCTCATTTTATAGTTGCTCATTTTGCAGGACAAGATCCTTCCTTGCATGGAATGTGAATAACACTGGCTCCAAGCAAAGGCTTGGAGTACTTTACTAGTACTTAAGTACCTAACAATACACTTACAGGCCCCACAATGCTCTCTGAGTCTGAAATAGCAAGCACCAGGGCTAACCTTCAGACTAAGCTGTAACTCCCAGATTCTAACCCCAGGTAAACTACACATTAGTTCGTAGGAGTTTGGGCCAAATCACCTCTCTGAATTTGTTAACCGGGATAGTATCACCTGTCCTGCCCCACCTCCCATTGAGTGAAGTGAGATCAAGTAAGATGATAAATGAAAGCGCTCTGTATATGGTAAATCACCATATTAAATTCCCTAAAGACTTTATGGGGAATCAGTTCCTAATTCCATCTTCAGTGATGACCAGAGAAGATTCAACTGGTGCTTTATTATAAGTCTAAATCTCCATTTACATGTGTTTGAGCCTAGCACACAGATGGTACCCAATTGTGTGAGATATGAGAGTAATGCTGCATAAAAAACAATGCAGCTAAATGAAGCCTGGCAAGAGTTATAGAGGGAGAAAGGTAGACAAAAGGAAAAATTCCTGCTTCCAACTAGGATCCCTGAAAAGTAGCCTCCTTCCCCATCCCACGCAATTGCAGAGGACAAAGCTCCCACATGCTACAAGGTTATTCCTGGTGGCGTCAAGCTGTCTTCCACCTGACTTTGTGAACACAAACCATCAACAAATACAGCTCTGAGAACCAGTGTGTAATAAATTTTACTCACGTTAGGGACCTCCTGGCCTGGCGCCTTCACTTATTTACAAAATATCCCCACTACAGGGGGCATATAAAAAAATTACCAAGTTCTTAGGTTAAGTGGCCATTCTCCAAACCCTGTTTACACTAAAAGCAGAATGGCTAACGTGCCCCAACTCTGCATGCTTGAAAGCTTTTTCCATCAGTGGCTGAAACCAGAGTCATCATCCAGACTATCATCAAAGCACATTGATCAAGAACCTACTGTGTGAGCTGTGCCACCCTCACTTCTCACATCTGGGTATCCACACCAGCTTTTGCCCTGCCCATGCTGACAGCCTAAGAAAAGGTGATGCACGATTGAACTCCTTGGCCTGCCAGGCATAGCAGTGGGGCCTCTAAATGCTTTTCCAACAGGAAATCATGTGTAATGTACGTGTGTGTATGTATGTATCTATGTATTATTCCGTTCTCACACTGCTAATAAATACATACCCAAGACTGGGTAATTTATAAAGGAAAGAGGTTTAATTGACTCACAGTTCAGCGTGGCTGGGGAGGCCTCAGGAAACTTACAATCATGGCAGAAGGGGAAGTAAACATGTCCTTCTTCACATGGCAGCAGCAAGAAGTGCAGAGCAAAAGGGGGGAAAGCTCCTTATAAAACCATCAGATCTCGTGAGAACTCGCTATCAAGAGAACACCACGAGGGTAACTGTCCCCATGATTCAGTTACCTTCCACTGGGTCCCTACCACGACATGTGGGGATTATGAGAACTACAATTCAAGATGAGATTTGGGTGGTGACACAAACCATATCAATCTATCTGAAGCTAGATAGGTGTCCAGGTAGACCCTACCATAACAAAACAAAAACAGCAAGCCTGATACCTTTGCTCCCTGTACTCACTCAGCTCTCTTTGTCATTTTGTGCTGCCTAATAACATAAGCATGCAAGAACTGGCTGGGCACAGTGGCTCATGCCTGTAATCCCAGCACTTTGTTGGGAGGCTGCAGCAGGAGGATCACTTAAGTCCAGGAATTTGAGACCAACCTGGGCATGCCTGTTGTCCCAGCTACTTGGGAGGCATAAAATAAATAATAAAAAGAACACAAGACCACTTTCAATGCCACCGGTTCAGTTCATAACCAAAAATGAGTACTTTTTTCCCCTAGTAAATCAATTGTGCACCCTAAACATCCTCTGAAAAAAACTCACATTCCTTCTTCTATCTCTGCAAGCAATGAATTCACCTTCTTAAGGAAGGCTAAGTTGTTAAACACCCAGTAATAAACTCAAATTGTTGCGGCTGAATCCAACCATGTAATGCTTGCCCAGTTAGATAAACATCAAACTCGGGAATCTTACATAGATCAGGGAGAACAGAGGTAAATGTCACAATTTAAAGATTCTGTTTATTAGCAAGTGTGACAGTAAAATTAAACTGCATTAAAAGAGAGGAACGTCAGAAAGGGTTAGGAGTAAGAGATGGAGTGATGCCTACTTCAAAGCACTGGACCCCCTTCCACAGCCCTCACACTGAGGAGGTATAATTTAATTAAGAAGACCCTGGAAAGTCAGACTGTTCCGCAGGAAGTACTGTTAAAGAAGTTGAAGGTGGGCCGGGCGCGGTGGCTCAAGCCTGTAATCCCAGCACTTTGGGAGGCCGAGACGGGCGGATCACGAGGTCAGGAGATCGAGACCATCCTGGCTAACATGGTAAAACCCCGTCTCTACTAAAAAATACAAAAAACTAGCCGGGTGAGGTGGCAGGCGCCTGTAGTCCCAGCTACTCGGGAGGCTGAGGCAGGAGAATGGCGTGAACCCGGGAGGTGGAGCTTGCAGTGAGCTGAGATCCGGCCACTGCACTCCAGCCTGGGTGACAGAGCAAGACTCCGTCTCAAAAAAAAAAAAAAAAAAAGAAGTTGAAGGTGGGTATATATTTCCCTTTGTTATCATCAGAATTATTTTCATGGCTAAGGTCTCTTGGCCTAGCCCAAAAACTGAGCAAATGGTTGCCAACATTTGACACACAGGACCATTTCCTTTTTCGTTAATGGACCATTGGTTCCTGCATAGGGTAGCCTTGCCTTCACTAATGTTACACAATCCATTTACTTCCTCTACATTAGGGACTTGAAATGCACCTTGGGGAGATACTACAGAACAGCAAATATGGAACCAGGCCAACACTAGGATTGCAAAGACATAAGGTAGCATCTAGGGCAGAGTTTTAAAAAATAAGGCCTAGCCGGCACGTGTGAAAGGGGGTATGGGACCCATCCTCTGTCAATTTGCTGAGGCAGATGGGCCCTGCTGTGAAGCTGCCCCCTCCTGGGAAAAAGCCAGTAGGTTGCCTCCTCTCTCCACAGTTACATATTAAGCCTGCAACTGTTTACGTTCAATCTCAGATACATTCTGTTCACCAGCTTCAGAGTTCCAAGTGCAGGTGCCCTCAGTTAATCATTCCAGCTCACTCCAGAGTCACTTCCAGCAGTGAAGGATGTTCTAGGCAGTCAGCCAGCCAGAGACAATTTTTTTTTTTTATCTGCACCATTTTGGTCCCTAAAGACTTGTTTAAAAAGTTGTTGTTGTTATTTTTTAAGTACAGTCACACACTACATTACGTTTTGATTAACAATGCATCCCATATACAACAGTGGTCACATAAGATTATAATAACCATAGTTTTACTGTACCCTTTTTCTGTTTAGATACATAAATACTTACCATGCGTTACAACTGCCTACAGTGTTCAGAACAGTCACATGCTGTACAGGTTTGTAGCCTGGGAGCAATAGGCTCTGCCATATAGCCTAGGTGTGTAGTAGGTCACACCATCCAGGTTTGTGTAAGGACACTCAGGTTCACACAACAATGAAATCACCTAATGAAGCACCTCTCAGAATGTATCCCCGTCATTATGCAATTCATGACTGTGGGTTCTTTAAACAACACAACAGGCACAGGACAACTCTACAACTCCAGTTTGGATAAAGAAAGACTGATGAGAAATGAAGAAACAAACTCCCGGTGGTGGTAAGGCTGGGGTGGGTCCAGAGAGTGGGAAATGGGGAGTCAAGACACGTTGAAGGAAGTAACTTTTTCTTTTTTTTTTTGAGACAGGGTCTTACACTCTGTCACCCAGGCTGGATGGAGTGCAGTGGCACGATCTCAGCTCACTGCAACCTCCGCCTCCCAGGCTCAATTTTACCACATCAGCTTCCTGAGTAGCTGGGATTACAGGTGTGTGCCACCACGCCCAGCTAATTTTGTATTTTTTGTAGAGACAGGGTTTGGCCATATCTCAAACTCTTGACCTCAGGTGAGCCACCCATCTTGGCCTCCCAAAGTGCTAGGATTATAGGCATGAGTCACCATGCCCAGCCCCAGAAATGATTTTCTAAAAGGCATTGAAAATTACCTTCCAAGACAAGAATACCAGCCTCATGTTCATTTTGAAAAAGCTATTTACTTTTTTTCCAAATATTATCCGTAATAGGTGTTTTACAGGTAAAGGTCAATATGAAGTCAAACATTCTATAGAAAAAAATCATTTTTACAGATATTAAGAATAATTTTAACAGATGAAAAAGCTCACATCTATCTAGATGTGGCTATGTTCCATGGGAAAATTTCAGCATCCAAAGTGCAAAGAAAAAAATGACTGTGGCTTTTCTTACCACATAAAATATTGACAATCTTCCCTTATAGCCTACTCTTTATTGTTAGTTGGGATGCCAAAGGACATATTGACCTTTAGAAGTTGGGCTTCACTGGACAAGGTTGAGGGTATGGGGGTCAAGCATCAGAATGAATTCAATTTTATAAGAAAAACTGGCTTTGACCCCAAATGAACCCAAAGTTCAGCCAGTGGCACATTAGAGATAAATACAAGTTGTACTTTCACATTTACAAGGTGTGCCACTCAACACTATTAAAGATCTAATCATCCAAATTAAAGCTACGCATATTCCCATCACTCGTTCTGTCCTCAATGTATCCCATTTTTATGAAAGCTCCATATTATAGCTCAGTTCATAATGGGGAATGAGAACTTCCGGTTCTTAGGAGGCATCCTAAATCCTCTGGTCTAATCCTTTATTTGCCCTGCCCTCCCACTTCCCACCCTGAGACAAGCCAATCTTATTAGATAAGTAAGGTTTCTGTCATTGTCTCATGGAAATCAGTTCTAAACGAAACTAGAGAAAGATCGTTCATTCTATGAGCAGCATTTGGCTTTAAGCCAAAGGAACAATAACCCCCTTCCCCAAAAAGAATCATAACCAATTCCATACTAACTCTTCTACCCCTGGAAAGATGTCTCATCTAAAAGCTCCCAACAACGACCAGCACAAAGTGCTGGTATTATGTGACTTGAGGAGAAGGAAGGGAAGGTATACATAGTTTTAATAAAACGATCAGGCACAATTAAACTTGAGTAAAAGCCTGGAGAATGCTAAAAGTAGTAATGAGTACAGGAGGCTGCAGAGCAGAGTACAGGTGTGTCCTTTCTTATAGTCAGTCAATGCTGGGAAGTAACAGGAAGATGTGACTTCACTTGAGCATTGGAGAAGCAAAAAAGTTGCCTTGTCTTCCTAGGTTAGTGGCAGACTTGCTTTTGCTCCCAAATCTACAATAAAAAGAGAATGAACTGGACAAGTATTCTATAAAAAATGGTTGAATAAACAACTATAATATTACTTGATATAACCCACTATAAGTAGGAAACCCTAGACAACTATTTTGCAAGGTACTCTTAGTCACCTACAATGAGAGTGGGGAAATAGTAAAGACTTTCAGAACCTTTTTTTTTTTTTTTTGAGACGGAGTCTCGCTCTGCCGCCCAGGCTGGAGTGCAGTGGCCGGATCTCAGCTCACTGCAAGCTCCGCCTCCTGGGTTTACGCCATTCGCCTGCCTCAGCCTCCCGAGTAGCTGGGACTACAGGCGCCCGCCACCTCGCCCGGCTAGTTTTTTTGTATTTTTTTAGTAGAGACAGGGTTTCACTGTGTTAGCCAGGATGGTCTCGATCTCCTGACCTCGTGATCCGCCCGTCTCGGCCTCCCAAAGTGCTGGGATTACAGGCTTGAGCCACCGCGCCCGGCCCGACTTTCAGAACCTTTTTAAAGAAGGAATCCTTATAGCTCCATGTTCCCTTTTATAAAGTCTAGTTGCTAGCTAAAATCTAATGCAATTTTTCTTTCAATAAGCTTCAATATAATAAGAAGTCTAAGAAAGCAGTTGTTTTTTATTTCCTAGGGAGGCCAATTCTGCATACCTGGGAGTGTTCTTGGTGAGGGTGGAACGGACTCTCTGTGACAGGGAACTAGACGAAGGAGTTTTGAGAAGCTGATGTTCAGGAGTGGTCACAGGTCCCAGTAAACTCACTTCAAAGTTCAGACATATTTTTAAGAGAGGTGGGAAAAAAGAAGGCATCTTTTTAAATGGCTAGTTTTAAGCTGATTACCCTCTGAAGCACTTAAGAGCTAAGGTTAGACATCTAGCAAAGTCCCAGAAATAATTTTTGTCATCATTCTGTAACACACTAGTGTATCTTTTGAACTCAATGAATAGCTGACACTTCCTGATTTAGGCCATTCTCTAACTCCACACTTCACAAATCCAACATCTAAACATCTGACTTTTAGCTATACTAGAAGAAACAATATGCTCCCTTAGAATGAACTTGCAATAATGAAAGAATGGGTCTCCAATGACAGTGAGACTGGAGTGAAACCAGCCTATTCATATCAAATTGTTGGTTAGCAATAAAAATTGGAAAAGCCTATAAGAAATTTAAGAAATCAAGTTGGTAAAACATATCAAGATTCATAAAAATGTTTAAGCCATTTAATTCAGTGATTCCCACTCTTGGGAATTTATCATCAAGGGAAAAGAGGATACATACATATAATATTGACTATAGCATTACTTGTAATTATGAAAAATTATAAAATAACGTTAATACCTACTAGAACATTTAAGCAAATAAGATTATATATGAGAAAAAGTTCTCACAACATGCTAAGTGAAATAAGAATGGATTATATTTAAACTATTATTATATCTTTTTTTTGTTGTTGAGGCGGAGTCTCGCTCTGTCGCCCAGGCTGGAGTGCAGTGGCGCGATCTGAGCTCACTGCAAATTCCGCCCCCTGGGTTCCAGCGATTCTCGTGCCTCAGCAGCCCAGGTAACTGGAATTACAGGCACGTGCCACCACACCCAGCTAATTTTTGTATTTTTAGTAGAGATGGGGTTTCACCATGTTGGCCAGGATGGTCTCAATCTCCTGACCTCGTGATCCGCCCGTCTCGGCCTCCCAAAGTGCTGGGATTACAGGCTTGAGCCACCGCACCCGGCCAGATATATACTTTTCAATCGTGGATGTGAGATTTGAACCTGACCCTAAAAGCCATACATTTTTACACAATATCACACTTCCTCTAAAAAATACTCAATTTTTGCCATGTTTTTAGTTTTATGATACTAGACACTACACATTAATAGAAGCAAATTAAGTGATATTAGGTGACAGCAAGAAGCCACAGCTGGATGTAAAAGAGAAGGAAAAGCTACCAACTAACCAATACACAAAAGTGTGGGACAATTTAGTGCAGTTTCTAAGAGCCTATAAACTTCAACAATCTCAGAAGGGAATTCAATAGCACAGTACGATAAATTGTGCAAAAAAATAAATTCTAAAGTCGATATTTCCCACATCATTTTGGCTAAATTAAGCAGGGACTCCATTTAAGAAGGGCAGGAGAAATTATTATAATACATCTTACTTTAAAAATGACATTTAAAATAACTTACAAAAAGATTTTGACTTCTTGCTAACTGTATAACCTTGGGCAAGATATTGAACTATTGTCCCTCTGTTTTCTCATCTGTAAAATAAGAATAATACTCAGAGTAACTATCTCTTTTTTTTTTTTTTTTTTTCTTTTT
>NW_012114611.1:965564-978684 GCF_000951035.1 Colobus angolensis palliatus | reverse complement strand
CGTGCCACCACACCCAGCTAATTTTTGTATTTTTAGTAGAGATGGGGTTTCACCATGTTGGCCAGGATGGTCTCAATCCCTTGACCTTGTGATCCTCCTGCCTCGGCTTCCCAAAGTGCTGGGACTACAGGTGTCAGTCACCATGCCCAGCCTATTATATCTATATTTAAAAAACATATATCCATATGGATAAAGAAAGGAGAACATGGAAAAGCGAAAAAAAAATTACAATGGTAGAATTATACACATTTTCCTTTAATGTTAGAATTTTCAAACAGCTCTAGCAAAGGCAGGAAGAGGGCACATGACTAAAACTAAAGAGGGAGCCAAGTCCCTGAAGAAGCACATCTTGGGCCTTACCTTTAATATCTGGTGTCTGTGGTGTTGAAAAGGCATTTGAGTTTTCAATGACATGTAGGGGGTCAATGTTCTCTTGCTCTACCATCATGAACTGACTCCAATACTCCAGGGGCAAGGAAAGCAGGCGCTCAACCACCTAAAAGCCAGCAAATCTGTTAGCAAACTTCCAAAGCTCAGGGCTTCTCGACTTTCTTTTATGTTATCACATTACACAAGTTCACACACACACACACACACACACACACACACACACACACACACCCCGCACCTGCCTACCTTGGGTTGACGCTTGATGTCCTGTAACATTGTTACTGGGTCTGGATTGGGCACAGCATGGGCCACTATTGTAGGGCCAAAGACTTTAGCCAGATTGGCAACATCCATTTTAGTATGTGGACTCTGAGCCACTCTAAGCAAAAGAATATTAAATTAGAAGTCTTGCTCCTTGCTTAAATGCAGATCAAAATATAGATTCTATAAGAAAAAAATTCATCCCTCATACTCCCAAACACTCAACTCACATTATCTTCCCCTTGGAAAAACAATTCCCTAACTCCCAGAACAAGTTTCTGCGGTACTCACCTCTGCAAGTGAATCATGAGGAAAGCTAATGTGTCCCTGTTGGCCTGGGGCAGTTCACCAACAGCCTGGTACATGGCAGCTATGCTGTTGTCTTCATCTGTGATTTCTGTAATTGAAAAGAAAGCACCAAGAGGTCTAGACTTCTTTCCCTTGACAGCGGGCTTCCAAGTTATCGACCACAAAGTCTCATCTATACAGTAAGCTTCTGAAACTCCTGATTAGTTCATGACTACATCAGACTCTGGTTTCATTAACAAGCAGGATACTGGCCAAAAGCTCAATATTAGAAGTCAGAACTTTTAAAAAATCTGCCTTTGAAGTTAGGGAAAGCAGTTGGCAACCGATATGCTAGGAAGACAGGCATACAATTGCAGTGACTACAATTACCAAGAAGGTATTCATTCATAAAACATATTTAAGGGCCTACGATGTGCCAGGTACAAGTGTCGAGGATAAAGGAGAAGTAAATAAAGCCCTTACCTTATGTAACCTACATTCTATTGGTGGAGTCAGTCAAAAAGCAAATACCTATCAGGTAGAGTGATACATAAATGAAGAAACAAGGCAGGCAAGAAGCTAGAAAGAAATGAGACCCGTTAATCTAGACAAGGTTGTCAGAAAAGTGTTTCTGGGGACAAGATATATGAAGAGAAATATGAAAGAAATAAAGGAGCAAACCATACAGTATCTAATGTAAAAGCATTCAGGTTGAGACAACAAATGTGAAGGCCTTATAGTAGGGAGTAAGGTTGGTATAGTCTAAGAACTGAAAAAGCTCCAGCCTAACTGGAGAGGAAGGAAAGAAAGGAAGAGCATTGTGCACAATAACATAATGAGAAAGGAAGAGGACAGGCAAAGGTGACACGCATACAGTTACCCATCCATCAAACTACTTGAGCACCTACTATGTTTCAGGCACTGTACCAGGGAGGAGCTAATAAAAAGAGTAAGGTGGCCAGGCGTGGTGGCTCATGCCTGTAATCCCAGCACTTTGGGAGGCCGAGGTGGGTGGATCACCTGAGGTCAGGAGTTTGAAACCAGCCTGGCTAACATGGTGAAATCCCGTTTCCACTAAAAATACAAAAAATTACCTGGGCGTGGTGGTGCATGCCTGTAATCTCAGCTACTCAGGAGGTTGAGGCAGGAGAATCTCTTGAACCCAGGAGGCGGAGGTTACAGTGAGCTGAGATAGTACCACTGCACTCGAGCCAGGGCAGCAGAGACACCGCCTTAAACAAACAAACAAACAAAAAAGAGGCCCGGCATGGTGGCTCACACCTGTAATCCCAGCACTTTGGGAGGCTGAGGCGGGCGAATCACGGGGTCAGGAGATCGAGACCATCCTGGCTAACAGGGTGAAACCCCGTCTCTACTAAAAATACAAAAAATTAGCCGGGCGTGATGCCACACGCCTGTAATCCCAGCTACTCAGGAGGCTGAGGCAGGAGAATCGCTTGAACCTGGGAGACAGAGGCTGCAGTGAGCCAAGATCACGCCACTGACCTCAGCCTGAGCGACAGAGTGAGACTCCGTCTAAAAAAATAAAAAATAAAAAAATAAATAAAAAGAGTAAGAAAACTACTGCCATGGGGGAATTCATATTCAAATGTTACATCTGCCCTTACCTGCTGCTTCCATAAAGGCTTTGTTTAGGCGAAAGGTCAGAAGAGGTTCTTTGAGGTTTCGAAGAAAGTCTTTTAGAAGGCTACAGACAGCATGGATATCATCCACTTTGCTGAGGAGGGGTACAGTTTTCACTCTGAGGAATTTCTCTTTCAGCTCTTTTACCGTGCGGTCACAGCCGGAGATCCTATACAGGCCTGTCTATTATCAAGATGACATTTTTATTTAAAAACTTCCCAATTAACACAAATAACAAATTCACCATCTCCTACGGTAGACTCTTACCTCAGTCAGACCTCTTTGCTCAATCTCATTTACACAATGCACAACAATGGAGGGGATCATTGGAGAAGTCTGGGACACAAAGTCTGCCAGCATTCCCTGGAAAAAAAGAGTTTTAAATTATTATTTACACCATGAAGACCAACAGATGAAGACGACATGCGAAGAACGACCTCCAATCTTATTCTCAGACTGGGACATCATGTCTACTTTTAAATTCCTATTCCCAAAGCATATATTAAAACAGAGACTATCAATTATTTTTCCTACCTCCATGCCAGGACTGATTTATTATCATATATACCACACTTTTTTTTTTCTCTTTCATATATACCACACTCTTATGTGAACAAGGAATAAGACCACCAGCTATAACTAACTCCTTCTCATTCACTCAAGGACAGCAGAAAAAAGCAATAATGAAGTTACAGGTATAGCCTTTAATATGAAATAATTTATTACTCTAAATGGATTTTTTTTTCTAACAGAAGAAATCTGGAATAAGAGAAAAAAATTTTTTATACTTTCATTATTCTCAGTAAAAAAAATTACTTAACACATCTTATCACAGTTGATCATGACACAAACCTACCTGTAGGGGAGAACTCCATGGTTCTATATTAGAGTACAGAACATGTATAAAAAAAAAATGTACAGGTGGCCAGGCGCGGTAGCTCATACCTGTAATCCCAGCACTGTAGGAGGCTGAGGTGGGCAGATCACCTGAGGTCAGGAGTTTGAGACCAGCCTGACCAACATGGAGAAACCCTGTCTCTACTAAAAATACAAAATTAGCCAGGCGTTGTGGCACATGCCTGTAATCCCAGCTACTCAGGAGGCTGAGGCAGGAGAATCGCTTGAACCCAGGAGGTGGAGGCTGCGGTGAGCTGAGATTGCGCCATTGCACTCCAGCCTGGGCAACAAGAGCAAAACATCCTCTCAAAAAAAAAAAAAAAAAAAAAGTACAGGCATGGATAAGAACTTGTAAGATTAGGGGAAAATAACATTTGATTTGCTGAAAAGTAGGTAGGAAGGTAGTCATTTTGATTCTTGATAATGTTGCTTACATAATAATTTTTTTTTTTTTTTTCGAGATAGGGTCTTGCTCTATTCCCGAAGCTGGAGTGCAGTGGTGTAATCACAGCTCACTGCAGTTTCAACCTCCCCACCTTAAGCAATAGTCCAATCTAGCTTCCTGAGTAGCTACAAACACAGATGCACACCACTAATCTGGCTAACTTATTTATTTATTCTTTGTAGAGATGGAATCTTGCTTTGTTGTCCAGGCTGGTCTCAAACTCTTGGGCTCAAGTGATTTTCCTGCCTCAGCCTCCCAAAGTGCTGAGATTACAGGCATGAGCTACCATGCTCAGCAATAAATAATTTCTTAATGGATTTAATCAGTTTGGATTAAACTGGTTAAATATTTGGAAATAAGCAACTTAATCTTGATACCCTATTATGAAGTATGTTTAACATAAAAGCAAGAATAAAAAGATAATTTTATCACAGATAAAATTATATGATAGCTGAGATTTGCTTCCAAGTAATTCATTGGACAGAGTTAGGAAGAGGCAACGACAGTATTGATAAATCAAGAACAGACATAAAGGCTGGGTGCCGTGGCTCACACCTAGAATCCCAACACTTTAGGAGGCCAAGGCAGGCGGATCACTTGAAGTCAGGAGTTCAAGACCAGCCTGGCCAACATGGCAAAACCCCATCTCTACTAAAAATATGAAAAAATTAGTTGAGCATGGTAGCACACGCCTGCAGTCCCAGCAACTTGGGAGGCTGAGGCATGAGAATCACTTGAGCCCAGGAGACAGAGGCTGCAGTGAGTCAAAGTTGCAATACTGCACTCCAGCCTGGGCAACATGGAAATTCTGTCTCAAAAAAAAGAGACATTAAAAAAAGAATGGACATGGCCAGGCACAGTGGCTCATGCCTGTAGTCCCAGCACTTTGAGAGGCTGAGGTGGGCAGATCACTTGAAATCAGAAGCTTGAGACCAGCCTGGCCAACATGGTGAAACCCCGTCTCTACTAAAAATACAACCAAAAAAAAATTAGCCAGGCATGGTGGTGGTACATGCCTGTAATTCTAGCTACTTGGGAGGCTGACGCAAGAGAATCACTTGAGCCCAGGGGGGCAGAGGTTGCAGTGAGCTGAGATTGTGCCAGTGCACTCCAGCCTAGGCAGCAGAGGAAAAAAAAAAAAAGAGAGAGAATGGACACAAGTTAGTAGTCATGGAAGTTAAGTGATAAGAACCAGGGGTTAGTTACACTAATCTCTTTAGTTTGATATATGTCTGAAATTTTCCAAAATGAGATGAAGGGGAGGAAGGAAGGGAGAAGAGAAGGAAAGGAGAAGCAGGGAAGAGGAAAAAGGAAAAAGGGGAGGGCAAAGAAGTTTGGTTTAGAAAGGTATTAGACAGACAAACCCAAATAGGACTCTTCAAGTAAATATCTTACAATTCTATTCATTATTTGTGGAAAGAAATATATTTGAGATCATTAATTTTAAAACAAAAACTGATACTAAGCCTTTGAAAGGCGAATAAAGAGGCTGTAAAACAATGACGGCTCGTATAAGTCATACCTCTCCAATCTTGACAGGTGTTCCTATCAGGGTAGGAATGCAGGGAAGGGGACAGCGGTCCCGACATTCTGGATGAGATACCACACGACAGTCTCGGCACTTCAGAGATAATTTGCCAAATTTTATCCGCTTTCCACATGGAACACAGGATTCAGGTTTAATAACCTGGGATACAACAGAGCACAGGAAACAGAGTGATATGAATTAGAAAATTATCATCATAATCAACCTTTTTTTTTTTTTTGAGACTGAGTCTCACTCTGTCACCCGGGCTGGAGTGCAGTGGTACAATCTCAGCTCACTGCAACCCCTGCCTCCCGGGTTCAAGTGATTCTCCTGCCTCAGCCATTCAAGTAACTGGGATTACAGGTGCCCACCACTACGCCCAGCTGATTTTTTGTATTTTTAGTAGAGACGGGGTTTCACCATGTTGGCCAGGCTGGTCTCGAACTCCTGACCTTGTGATTCACCCACCTCGGCCTCCCAAAGTGCTGGGATTACAGGCGTGAGCCACTGGGCCTGGCCTTTTTCTGTCTTTTTTTGAGATGGAGTTTCACTCTTATTGCCCAGGCTAGAGTGCAATGGCGTGATGGAGGTTGGCTCACTGCAACCTCCACCTCCCGGGTTCAAGCAATTCTCCTGCCTCAGCCTCCCAAGCAGATGGGATTACAGGCATGTGCCACCACGCCCGGTTAATTTTTATATTGTTAGTAGAGACGGGGTTTCTCCACGTTGGTCAGGCTGGTCTTGAACTCCTGACCTCAGGTGATCCACTTGCCTCAGTCTCCCTAAGTGCTGGGATTACAGACGTGAGCCACTGCTCCCAGCCATAATCAACTAACATTTATTGAGCACTTAGTATGTGCCAAAACATTTTCTAAGCCCTTTACACATATTTACATATGTAATTCTCACAGTAATCCCATAAGATAGGTTTTGTTTTCTTCATTTTAAGATGAGGAAACGGAAGCAAAAAGAGTTTAAGTAACTCGTTTAAGGTCATCCAGCTGGAAGGCAGCAGTGTGAGGTAGTGAAAAGAACTTGCTTACAAAGAGCAGAAAACCTGGATGTTGGATGTTGGCAAGGCATGGTAGCTCATGTCTGTAATCCCAGCACTTTGGGAGGCTAAGGCGGGAGGATCACCTGAGGTCAGGAGTTCGAGACCAGCCTGGCCAACATGGTGAAATCCCATCTCTACTAAAAGTACAAAAATTTGGCCGGGCATGGTGGCGGGCGCCTGTAATCCCAGCTACTTGGGAGGCTGAGGCGGGAGGATCATTTTAACCCAGGAGGCAGAGGTTGCAGTAAGCCGAAATCACGTCACTGCACTCCAGCCTGGGCAACAGAGTGATACTCCATCTCAAATGAAAAAAAAGAAAAAAAGAAAATCCGGATGTTAAATGTGTCACTTACTATCATGTGGCTCAAAAATGTCAACTGCTCTGAGCCTCAGTTAATTTGCTTGGATTTTTATAAGGAAATCAAATGGTACAAAAGCAAAACATTTTGAAAATCTTAGGTGATACATTCAAGAAAAAATGTAAACATGTGTCACTAAAAAGTACTAACAATGGGCCAGGCAGGGTAGCTCATGCCTCTAATCCCAGCACTTGGGGAGCTGAGGCAGGGGGAGCACTTGAGCCCAGGAGTTCGAGACCAGCCTAGGCAACATAGCAAGACCAGGTCTCTACAAAAAATTTAAAAATTAGCCGGGCATGGTGGCACACATCTGTATCCCAACTACTCAGGAGGCTGAGGCGGGAGGATTGCTTGAGACTGGGAGGTTAAGGCTACAGTGAGCTATGATCACACCACTGCACTCCAGCCTGGGTGACAGAGTAAGACTCTGTCTCAAAAAAAAAAGTACTAACAATTGCTTCAGAAAAGGTTGGTCTCTTTAATTTAGTATTACTCACAGAATGGAAAGTAACTTACCTCTGTAACCAATAGTTACTTCTGGAGAGTAAAATTGGAATGAGGAAGGAAATTTGACATTTAACTCTATAACACTAAAGTATTTAACTTTATTCCTGGTATTTATTACCTTCACAATTAAAAAATTAAAACATGCCTAAAACAAAACGAACAATCACAGACTTACCGTCTTAGAAACAAAGTCATGCAGGCGCATCCCTCCATTACTCTGTGGCGTGCCCACACTGTCTGTCTCAGTTCTTGGCTCCAGCTGCCTGCTGTTCAGGGTGGAGTCACTGTTCCAAGGTTGTAAAGTACCTAGAAAACAAGCAACTTTTAAGCTTTGTTTCTTAAGTATTTTGTTGCTTCTAAATTTTAGCTCCAATTTCAATTGGGAGATAAACAGTAATCTGTCATCATAGCCAAAAGTGAGTACTAATGGCTATGTAAAAAAATAGTTTCAAGAAAAACTAAAGTTATGCAAGTGGGCTAGCAATTCAAAGGTAAAGCATGACAAAAGCAGTTATCTGGTCCTCGGTACGCAGCAGTAAGAAACTACCCAATACATCCAATCCCTGCCTCAGGAGGGTTCTAAGAAATCAACTCTCCAAAATTTTACTAGTTGTTTTACACAGGCCAGTTTAGTCACAAATTCAATGGACCTGTTTTCCTTCGGCTCCTGGTCCAATATGGCACAGTCTCAATAGTGGACACAGCTTCGATGGGCCCACCATCATTGGGAACAGTCACTGTAGTTTTTGCAACTATGGATTCATTCCCCTGCAACAAAAGTAGTAATGAGAGAAAGACAAACAAAGCATCTAACTTACCTTCTACTATAGGGTATTTTGGAGCAGGTTAAAAATTCCTTAGTCTTAGTCAAGACTTAAGACCCCAGTCTAGACAGAGTTTTTCACTCTATTGCCCAGGCTGGAGCACAGTGGGGCACGATCTTGGCTCACTGCAACCTCCACCTCCCAGGTTCAAGGGATTCTCCTGCCTCAGCCTCCTGAGTGGCTGGGATTACAAGCGTGTGCCACCACACCTGACTGATTTCTATTTTTTTGAGACGGAGTCTCGCTCTGTCACCCAGGCTGGAGTATAGTGGCCCAATATCAGCTCACTGCAAGCTCCGCCTCCTGGGTTCATGCCATCCTCCTGCCTCAGCCTCCCGAGTAGCTGGGACTACAGGCGTCCACCACCACGTCCAGTTAATTTTTTGTAGTTTTAGTAGAGACGGGGTTTCACCGTGTTAGCCAGGATGGTCCCGATCTCCTGACCTCGTGATCCACCCGTCTTGGCCTCCTGAAGTGCTGGGATTACAGGCATGAGCCACCGTGCCTGGCCGACTGATTTTTGTATTTTTAGTAGAGATGGGGTTTCACCATGTTGACCAGACTGGTCTCGAACTCCTGACCTCAGGTGATCATTCACCTGCCTAGGCCTCCCAAAGTGCAGGGATTACAGGTGTTAGCCACCACGCCCGACCTGAAACATTCTTATGTTGAAATCTCATGTTTGGCTGGGTGCAGTGGCTCATGCCTGTAATCCCAGCATTTTGGGAGGCCGAGGTAGGAACATCACATGAGCCCAGCAGTTCGAGACCATCCTGGGCAGCAAGGAGAGACGCCCTCTACTTTAAAAAGTAAAAATTAAGAAATCTCATACTTAAGAAGATAAACATAGGTGATGAGGGCATATATTCAAGCAACTAAGACTCACTCTGACAGTTGTTTACTTAATCAGAGTAATTCCATTCACATGGATAAGGATTCTACTGCATAGAAAAACTTTAACCAAAGCCAGGTGTGGAGGCTCACGCCTGTAATCCCAGCACTTTGGGAGGCTGAGGCGGGCGGATCACCTGAGGTCAGGAGCTCAAGCCCAGCCTGACCAATATGATGAAACCCCTTCTCTACTAAAAACACAAAAATTAGCCAGGCGTGGTGGCATGCGCCTGTTATCCCAGCTACCCGGGAGGCTGAGACAAGAGAATCACTTGAACCTGGGAGGCCAAGATCACGCCATTGCACTCCAGCCTGGGCAACAAGAACAAAACTCTCTCTCAAAAAACAAACAAAAACTGTAACCAAACATCATCTCTCTCAAAACAATGTTGCAATGCTGACTCAGAGGAGTTTTAATGCTCCGGGCCTGTAATCTCTGTTATCTTGGCCTGACTATTCTTACCTGGTCTACTGTGGAGCCAATGGAACGAGTTTTCTTCACAGGTCCAGGGGGACCATCAACAAACTGTCGGCTACTAGAGCGCTAAAAAGGAGACAAAGACCCGTAACTTTAGTGCCAAGCAGAACTGAAGCACAGAAGATAAAATTATTCCATCAGACAACTTGGATACAGGTCGTAGGGATTAGGGCTACAGTAAATAACAATGTGCTCTCTCTCTCTCTCTCTCTTTGCCTATTTCCACATGAAGAATAAGCTGTTCCAAAAGAATATGTTGTACAAAAATGCTCTCAGTGCCCTAGAAAAAATGAGCAAGCTGTGGAGAAATTTAGATGACACTACCAGAAAAAGTACAGCTGTAATCCTAACTAAGGACATGAAGTCTTGGAAACACATTAAGTACCCTAAACAAGCATACACAGATAGATTTCTATATATCCCATTATACACGCATTTCATCTGAAGCTTATATTAGAGCACAAAAGTTCTGTGTAAAAATTCACGACAATTCAAAACAAACTTAAGTTTATCCTTTTCCACTGTACGAATGAATTGAAATGCAGCCTAAACAGTGAAATGGACAGTATTCTGTCCTAAGTTACTACTTCAAAGAGTACCAATACTGGTTAGGAGCAGTGGCTCACGCCTATAATCCCAGCACTTTGGGAGGCCAAGGCAGGTGGATCACCTGAGGTCAGGAGTTCAAGACCAGCCTGGCCAACACGGTAAAACCCCATTTCTACTAAAAATACAAAAATTAGCTGGGCGTGGCGGGCACCTGCAATCCCAGCTGCTTGGGAGGCCAAGGCAAGAGAATTGCTTGAACCCAGGAGGCGGAGGTTGCAGTCAGCCAAGATTGCGCCATTGCACTTCAACCTGGGCAACAAGAGCAAAACTCCATCTCAAAAAAAAGAGAATATCAATACTGTCCCCACAGCATGAATTCATTTGTACTATGTGCTTAACAATGGCTAGAGCAACATGTCAGGAATGCAGTATTATGGCAAAATTTGCAAAAATAACTCTATTACTACTATGTTTACAAAAAAGACTAAACAAACCATACATACCCTCTTTTCTCTCTTCTTCAGTTTGAAAGTCTTCACCAAAGAAGAGTCCCAATCCTGTTGACAATTACACTGTATTAATTTCTTTTTTTGGTTAGGCCTTCCCTAAACCCTGTACAAATAAACTTACAGAGAACTTTAAAGGCTTCGTCAGTCAGGCTACCTAATGTACAATTTGGGGAGAGTTAAAGAAGGGAAGGTCTCAAGTGTTTGAGCTATAGAGCTATAGTAAGTTAATGTGCTTTCTTTCAAAAATTGAAGCTATTATTATAAAATCAGGAATCAATACCACAGAGGCAAGAAAAGGTTAAAGAATCAACTTCTGCCATGATTATTTCCGGTGGCTGATCCTTTATTTCTGATTATTTTTGTAATTAGTTTTAAAACTTACAGAATGTTAGGCACTATACTGATCGTGTTAGATGTGATTCTTGCCCCCAAGGGACTGCCATTGTCTAATCAGATGCTCTGCATAATGTGGCCACTTAAAAAGTTCTACAGTTTAGGAACCTGGGCCCTAAAACATGTTCACCACTAAAGAACTATTTGTCTTTTATTGTGGTCACATTTCAATTCACCTATTTTAACTATTTGCATTCATTTTAGTAGTCACCTGTGATTTCCTTACTCCTGATTATCCCTGAAAACAGTTATCTAGAAATAGTGGTATACAGCAAATAATAGCTTAGCTAAATAAATTTAATTTCCTCAATTCATGGTCCAGTAATTTAGTTACTGGTTGTTTGATTCAGCTTCAGTTACAACAAATATCATATCATACATAGGTCTAGCTCAAAAATCAACTGATAATATGATCTAGTTTTATTATATATTCGAGACCTCCACTATATCATTCCCTATTTGAAAAAGATGATGCCTAATATTTTTATCTATAAAATGGCCATATATTCCCTTGTCAAACACTGAATTTGAACAGAAAACTCCTAGCCATGTAACAAGTAGTTGTCACTTGTTTTGCTATATCAGAAAACCAGTCACCAAAAACTTCCTGATTTGTTTTGTTTGCTAGTTTTCAGCTAGCAACAGAAAAGATGCACAAATCAATGAACTATATCAAAGACTGTATCAGGAGATGACCTTTTATGCAGAAGCATCACTATACGTAAAAAGAAGTGTGCCGCCCCATAAAAGCAGGGCAACAAATAGTTTAACATGTTAACCATTGTTGATGAAAGCATTATATAGTGCCTAGAAACTCTAATCACACTTTTCTGGGTGAAATCCCAGGACCTTGGTGTCCTTCTAATTGTAAAGTACGACTATGCTTTCCCCAAGAACCAAACTAATTCAGAAATAAGGCACAAATCTATTTAAGAGCAGCAGCAAATAAACGCTGCCGACATACAGTCTTGCTAATATTTTTATTACTAGCTGGGCTTTAATAAGTCAAAATATAATCAATTAGTACAAGTGGCACACAGAGATCTATTAAATGAACTCAACTCACCCCAAATTCTGAATTCTATATTCTCACTTCAGAAACTAATACAAAAGCCAGTCTCTTATAGCTCATGTGGATTTACATTTTAAATTGCTAGCTCAGAATCTGTAACACATCAACTAATAAAATAGTAATATAAGATGTTCAGAAGAGAGGACAGGAGAGATATTCCTGGGGAAGCAGAGGTAAGAAAAGTAGGTAATTCTCAGAGATCAAATGTTTATTACCAGTGATTCATCAGTCTTGTCAAAGCTGATATCTGATAAAATGGAACCAGATTCATCAATGGTTGATAGTCTAGATCAGTGAAACAATACAATGTTAGACATAGTAGACCGTGGAATGTAAAATTCACCAACATTCAGAACAAGTCCTACTGGTCAGGTAATCAGTTAATTTCATAGCAAAATCTTCACTATGGAGACAACTACAATCTCAAACCCTGTGGTAGGCTACTTTGTATGGTTTCCACGGAGGAGTGTGTGTGCATGAGCACAGGTGCAGCACAGTTGCTTTTTCAGCAAAGACCTTATAACAGCAGTTGAAAGTTAGTCAGGGTTATGGGTGCTATTCTCTACTGAGTTTGTATTACAGGTTACTCAAAATTCACAAAATCAAGGGAAATGAAGTTTAATTAGATCCCAACTGTGCTAGTTTCTACAAACGAGAGTATTACCCAACACTGACTTTTTAAGAAATTAAGCCTGTACGTCTTCTTAGTTATAAAGATTCCCCATAAAACAACCAAGCAACAAAACAAATAGCTGACCTTTCCCTGCGTGTTGTACTGGGAATGTTAAATTCAAAGCCTGGTTGAGACTATTTTAAACAGTGGTGCAGTGGAACCAAAATTATTGTCTCGTCTTGACTCACAGAGGCCTTTCTAAACCAGAAGAGCTATAAGAGCTCTCTGGAGAGTAAACACTGAAAGTATTGCTGAACTGCCACTTTCACCTTTGGGTTTCTTAGCAATGCGCAGGATTAGTTATTGGTGCACAATTTAGCACCAATATCAAAATTTTATCCATGGTGAAACAACATCC
>NW_012114611.1:955728-960184 GCF_000951035.1 Colobus angolensis palliatus | reverse complement strand
CCTGGGCGACAGAGCGAGACTCCGTCTCAAAAAAAAGAAAAGAAAAGAAAAAGGAGGAAAGAGAAGGGAAATTTCCAAATTGAGGGTTATCTTTGATTTATTTAAAATTTAAAAATCAGGATTTGGTTCATAGCTCAGCAAGCAGATTTAAGTGGGTCCAGAAATCTTAATTTTTTTTTCCGTTTACTCCCCAAGGCCTTTGAACAGGCTCTTCCATTTGTCTTCCCCACTACCCTCTCTAAGTTTCTTAAGGACAAAGACCCTATGTCTCCTTTGTTCTTTTATCTCCAGTGTTGTAACCTGCCTAACACACAGTAGACACTTGAAATATCTGTTGAACAAATGAATGAATGAAAAGCCACTGTTCAAATTAAATTTGCCAGCATCCAAGACCACCCTACCAGTTTAAACAAACTTACCTCCCACCACTATGCAATACCCACCTAGCTAAACCGGTCTGCCCCTGCCCACAGAACAGAGGCCTTCTCACTTGTGACCAAGCTATGCACTCCAAATGGAATGCCCTACCTACTCTTCTTAACATACCCATTTACCAAGTCCCATCTGGTCTGTGAATCTTTTCCTAATCAGTTTGCAACACATTAAATTTTTCTAGATTACCCAAAAGCATGTATTTTGATACTTGTACTATCTTCTGTTTCATGAGAAAAAAAATCCTGTCTCTGAAACTAAAATACCATAATCTTCAAGACAGGCAATATATCATATATACTTCAGTATTTGATACTGTGCATAGTGTAGTACAAACCTAGTATATCACTGGTACACAATAAGCACCTGATAAATGTTAAATTATACTTATTCCTAATTTATACACCAATGATATTTTTTTAAAAAGCTCAGGCAGCTTATGACAAATTAAAAATAGAACATAAAAAACTGTGTGGACTGGAGAAAACAAGATAACAAAATACGCTATTAAAGTCATCTTTTTTAAAATATTAACTTTCATTCTGATCTTCCTGTAACTTGGACTTAGCTCTCTTTTTTTTTAGAGACGGAGTCTCACTCTGTTGCCCAGGCTATAGTGCAATGACATGATCTTGGCTGACTGCAACCTCCACCTCCCGGGTTCAAGTGATTCTCAACCCTCAGTCTCCCAAGTAACAGGGATTACAGGTAAACACTACCATGCCTGGCTAACTTTTTGTATTTTTAGTAGAGAAGGGGTTTCCCCAGGCTGGTCTTGAACTCCTGACCAAGTGATCTGCCTGCCTTGGCCTCCCAAAGTGCTGGGATTACAGGTGTGAGCCACTTTGCCCAGCCCGGACTTAAGCTTTTTAAAAAACAATACATGCCGAGCATGGTGGCTCATGCTTGTAATCCCAGCACTTTGAGTGGCCAGGGCAGGTGGATCACCTGAGGTCGGGAGTTAGAGACCAGCCTGACCAACATGGAGAAACCCCATCTCTACCAAAAATACAAAATTAGCCAGGCGTGGTGGCACATGCCTGTAATTCAGCTACTCGGGAGGCTGAGGCAGGAGAATGGCATAAACCCAGGAGGCGGAGCTTGCAGTGAGCTGAGATCCGGCCACTGCACTCCAGCCTGGGCGACAGAACGAGACTCCCTCTCAAAAAAATAAATAAATAAATAAAATAAAATAAAATAAATAGGGACGTCCCTGTGCCTTTGTTCCTCACCTACTCTTCCCCCCAAAATCTTTTTCTGCCTTTTTAAGCACACATTCTAGAAGCAGTATATTTAAGAATTCAGATAACAAGAATATCTGACAGCTGTGTTGCTTGTGATCGGATAACAACAGATGCAGTTCCTCCACCTTTTGTTCCCAGCATTGCTGCTGGATGGTTGGCCTCTGTTGAGAAAAGCCAGAGCTGATTTTTGCTCCTCGCTTAGTTGAATGCTGCCAGATGTGTCACACATGAGCATCTCTCGAATCAGCTGAATCTGTCGTTCCTACAGACCAAAGCAGAGTAAAGCATCATAACTAGCCAGGGGAGAAAGCTTCACCTCAAATTTATGGGACAGGCAGACCAGAAGACATTAAAATACGAGCATTATGCAAATAGGCCTTCAGGAAGGCTGCTACACCAATAGCATATTAATTCACATCAAACCCAGATTGTGTCTCTGATTTCTGACTGGCAAAATGAACTACATCTAGAATAGCAAAGTTTCTGCTACAAGACTTTTGGATTAACCTGCTAATCCAAGAGGAGAATAATGCAAAATGAGAGTCCCAAAATAGATTTCACATAGCAAAAACACTTTAGTGTCATTTTATCAGAACAAATATTGGCTTCTATGGATCAAAGCAGCCACCCACCTAAGTAGTGGAGCAAAATGCATTAAAATGGATACAAAGCTACAAAGCACTAGAACCAGACAATTTGAGTTTACTGAGGCATCTAACACTGTATACCAAGATGGATTGGTCCCTCCCAGTAAAGGCTTTCCTTTGCACTATGACCCACTCTGACACATAAAAATGGTAGTGTTCTGTGTCAGTCACATTGCTCAACTGGTTGAATACATCTAACCTTTTACTCTGAATTAGAGAGCGGTGATGAAAAGAGTCACAGCTGTTTTGTCTGTATGAATGACAAAGTACCAGCTACTCATATATATTCCGGGTAGCACTTAAAATAAACAATGGATGGCTAATATCTTGTGACAGATCAAGTACGTTAGGATCTCCCTCCCTCCCTTTTCCTCTAATTCTTTAAGTTCTCATTTGAAATCTGTCTGTTAAGTAATAGTTTCAAGTCTAAATGACAAAAACATATAAATTTCAAATTACGAAGAACAAGATTCCTAGTCTGCAATTTCAGCTCTAATCATGGACAAGCTGTTAAAGAACAGGTCACTTTCAGTTCTTTAATGTGGAAGAAGAAACTAGGTATATCTGGCAAGTGAAAACTGTCAGACAATGCTTTCCCCCTCCCGCATCATCACTGTTCTAGCATGGAAAACAATACACACCAGCTTTTCGCAGTCAGCCTCAGCTCTCTGTCTCCGTTTGATCTCTACATCCACCTGATTACGTGCATGCTTCAGCTTAACGTCCAGAGCACTTCGCTCAGTCTCTGCTTTCATCAAAAGATCCTTGTATTTCCCCAGCTCATGGTCAGTCCTCTGCCACTTTTTACGGAAATCCTCAAAGTCCTTCGCCAACTGGATAAATTCTGAGGAAAGGGGGAATCTTTAATAATTCAAGCACCAAACAGTATAATTGCTCTAATAAATGAGTCCTACAGTTAGCTTTATTTGAAATTCATAATTAAGGAACCAGCTGAACTATGGGCAAATCCAGCTGAAAATAACCGGGTGCAGATCTTGGATATATTTGTCACTCTGATGAGAACTTTGTGGGTAGCAATTCCTATTTCGATAGGCCACTTACTTTTGGCTTAGCCAGTGGCATCTGCCATGGAATATGTAACTCATTAGTCACCTAGCTCCAGATGTAACACTAACACTGAAAGCTCCTGAACAGAAGGCAATCAAAGGGGGATACCTTTGAGGCAGCTGTCACACACCAGGACAGTTATAGCTATAAAACAAAAACAGCTTCCTTTACAGTCACGCATTGCTGCACCAGAGAGATGTTAAACAGCAAATTCAAATGTAACTGCTGTAACATGCTCCAGTAGATGTAGATTAATATTACAGATGTCTAGACCTACAATTCCGTTTGGCTATATAATTATACAAATATTGATTTGAAAGTAAAAAGCCAATTTGCTTTTGCTGTTTAACACTGCCCTGAAGGGTATGTAAACATTCCAGTTGAAAAAAAAAAAAAAGAGGAAGAGAAGATCATACTAGCTTTTGGAACATCCCTGATAGCACAATGTGAAGTCTCTTCAAATGTCTGCAAAGAGAGCATCACTTCCAAGGCAGCATCTCAAAGGAAGAAGATAACCCTGGTGGCATTCATTCTTATCTCCTGCTATTGGCAAAGCTGTTCTTCTGCAATGTATTTGCAAAAGTGCCTTACAATTTTCTAGTTAACCTCCATCTATCTCTAAGGATCACTCTCCACCAACATCAAGGAAGAAGGTCTCAACGTGTACATCTGCTGCTAGTAAAACTAACCCAGTTTATAGCGAAACTAGGCCAAATTCACACACAGTTAGCAGATTCTTAGGTAGTAAGGGCACTTTTCCCATATGAATTTAACCTAAGAGCATAGAAACAATATATAGTCCTTTTTAAACAATTTTAATAATTTGACCAAATATCAAACTTACAAATTAGGGTACCAATTTGTTCCAGAGAAACCAAGTCATTAAGGAAATTTTCGTTTTTAGCAAACAACAAATTTCAGCAAAATAGGTTATTATGACCTAGCTATCTTAAACAATGCAAATATTGGGAGGCTGAGGCAGGAGAATGGCATAAACCCAGGAGGCAGAGCTTGCAGTGAGCTGAGATCCGGCCACTGCACTCCAGCCCGGGCGACAGAGCGGGA
>NW_012114611.1:936843-952048 GCF_000951035.1 Colobus angolensis palliatus | reverse complement strand
AGGCAGACGGATCACCTGAGGTCAGGAGTTCGAGACCAGCCTGACCAACATGGAGAAACCCCGTCTCTACCAAAAATACAAAATTAGCCAGGCGTGGTGGCGCATGCCTGTAATCCCAGCTACTCGGGAGGCTGAGGTAGGAGAATCTCTTGAACCTAGGAGGCAGAGGTTGCGGTGAGCCGAGATCTCACCATTGCACTCCAGCCTGGGTAAAAGTGAAACTCTTGTTTCAAAAAATAAAAATAAAAAATAAAAAAAGCCAACATTCCAAATTAGAGATTTGGAGAAGGAGGTAAAATGTACCTCTATAAGAGAAATAAATGGGAAGGTAAAAATTTGCTTATATAATAAAATCAGGATTTCTGTAAAAATAAGTATTTTGGGGGGGGAGATTTCTGGCATAATCATTTCCCAAAGTATTTTCACAACATCTCAATTTATGCCCAAATCCTCATAGCACTCCCACAAAGAAAATAGAGATGTTTAAATTCCTATTTTATAGGTGGAGAAACAGACACAGAAATAACAGGTAAAAGCTAGCACTAGTTATCAACACTCTAAACCACAGAGTCTTCCCTCTGCCCCCATATTTTATCAGTTGCCTCCTTCTATAGGTCTTATTATCACAATCTCTTCTACCCATTTCTCCCTACTTCCATCTTCACAACCACCATTCCAGTTAGGGCTGTTATTGCCTCTTTCCTAAGCTATGACAACCATGTCATTCCTAGTCAGTCTCCCAGCATCCACCTCTAATGCAGCCTACACCTCTGCCAGGGTAATCTTCCCAAAGCACAGTTCTGATTATGTCACTCCCCCTTACTCCTATTTCCCTCAAGTCCCACATCCTCTTGCCTCCACTCAGGCTGTCGCCTGATCTAAAATACCCCCTTTCATCTCTGCCTGTTGGGATTCTACCCTACAGCTAAAGCTCAGCTCAAACCCTTTCCTCCATAACACCATTTAGTCATCCCTTTCCCTCAATTCAAAAATGCTAAAAGCCCTGATAGGTTCTCACAAAATATTTGCTGAATGAACCTGAGTATTAAGATCTCTTATTCCACACTCTAGTCCCCACCACACTCTAAAGTAATCCATCTTCTGAGATGATGTGACCTCAAAGAGAAGCCTAATTAGTATGCCATTGTGGTTACTGAGCTGGTACCAGATGATAGGGTCATGCAGCAGCTATTAGAGAGAGAAAATAGAATATTGTTTTGAAAGGCCTGTAAGTGGATAAGAGCTATTAAAAACATCAATCAATTCAAAGAAAATATTGAATGGCATAAGCAAGACACCACAGTAAGTACTATAGAAATAAAAAAAAGTTCAAGACACAGTTCTTACATTACTTTAACACCAGTAAGGCTGACTTGAGAACAACATTTACTAAATTAGGTATTAACGAAAGTCTGAAATAGGAGAGGATGGTAATACAAAGAGAAGCTGGTATAGAATAATTCCCTTAGATCACATGTCAGTACCATCAGCCCCATTTTTCTTTCTTGCTAATTTATTTCCCAGACGGTTCCTCTATTAGCACCTCCTTTTTCTCCCCAGTTCGCCACCCCATCTCAATCCTTTATTCTTTCCCCTGGGGAGATGGAGTCTCACTCTGTCACCCAGGCTGGAGTGCAGTGGCACAATCATAGTTCACTGTAGCCTCAAACTCCTGGGCTGAAGCGATCCTTCAGCCTCCTGAGTATCTGGGACCACAGGCGTGTGTCACCACACCCAGCTAATTCTTTTGTTTTTGAAATAGGGTCTCGCTCTGTCCTAGGTTGGAGTACCCGAATGTGATCTCAGCTTACTGCAACCTCCGCCTTCCCAGTGATCCTCCCACCTCAGCCTCCGAGGTAGCTGGGATCACAGGAGCATGCCACCACACTGGCTTTTTCTTTTTCTTTTTTTTTTCTGTAGAGATGGGGTTTTTGTGGCCAGGCGCTCACACCTGTAATCCCAGCACTTTGGGAGGCTGTGGTGGGTGGATCATTTGAGGTCAGGAGTTCAAGACCAGCCCGGCCAACATGACAAAACCCCATCTCTACTAAAAATACAAAAATTAGCTGAGTGTGGTGGCGGACGCTTATAATCCCAGCTACCTGGGAGGCTGAGGCAGGACAGTTGCTTGAGCCCAGAAGGTGGAGGTTGCAGTGAGCTGAGATCACGCCACTGCACTCCAACCTGGGTGACAGAGTGATATTCCATCTCAAAAAAAAATAAAACCAGAGATGGGGTTTTGCCATGTTGCCCAGGTTGGTCTCAAACTCCTGGACTCAATTGATCCACTCATCTCAGCCCTACAAAGTGCTAAGATTATAGGCATGAGCCACTATGCCCGACTGCTAATGTTTTCAGAGACAGTCTTGCTATGTTGCCTAAGCTGGTCTCAAACTCCTGGCATCAAGTGATTCTCCTGCCTCAGCCTCCTGAGTAGCTGGGAGTACAGGTGCAAGCCACCAAACTTGGCTCTCAATCATTAATTACTCAGCATCAAATATATGAATTAGGTGAAAGCAGATGCCTACTATCTCCTTCAAAAAGAAATTGTCGACTGGGCCTGGTGGCTCATGCCTATAATCCCAGCACGTTGGGAGGCAGAAGTGAGAGGACTGCTTGAGGCCAGGAGGTGGACACCAGCCTGGGCAAAATAGGGAGACCTTATCTCTACAAAAAATTTTGAAAAAGTAGCAGGGCATGGTGGCACAACCTGGGAGACAGAGTGACATTCTTAAAAAAGAAAAAAAAGAAAAAAGAAGAAATTATGACTTTTTCCCATTTCAACTGAAAATGCTTTTATAGAACAAAAGAAAATCCAGGATAAAAAGTATAGCCAACTACTACTCTAAAGAAAAAAGCAATATCCTAGTAAATTTTTCCCAGTTCATGGCACAGAAAATAGTGCCAACTATTCAGCGGAAAAAGAATCTTGATAATAAAAAAGCGGCTGCGCACAGTGGCTCACGCCTGTAATCCCAGCACTTTGGGAGGCCGAGGCAGGCGGATGACCTGAGGTCAGGAGTTTGAGAACAGCCTGGTTAACATGCAAAACCCTGTCTCTACCAAAAATACAAAAAATTAGCCAGGCGTGGTGGCATGTGCCTGTAATCCCTGCTACTCGAGAGGCTGAGACAGGGAATCGCTTGAACCTGGGGAGCAGAGGTTGCAGTGAGCTGCGATGTCGCCACTGCGCTCTAGCCTGGGTGACAGAGAGAGACTCCATCTCAAAAAAATAAATAAAGATAATAAAAAAGCCTGGCTAAAACCTGTTAAGAGCAGCTATAGAAAAGAATTTTAGTGACCATTTAGAATGAGTGCCTGTTAGGCTTTGACCACGTAAGTGACCACTGCTTTATTTTTAGGTAACCCAAATGAAAAACAACTTTAAGACTGGAAAATACTTCAGCTTTGTAAAAATCCCAAATTTGAAATCTGTTTTTCCTTTTGGACAGGCCAGCTCAGAATGACTTACGGAGTTCATTTCCTTCACTGAGAATCTCTGCCCGGCGCACAAGCTGCTCAAACAGATTCCGCATATTCAGCATCATAGTATCCATCTTTCTGCCAAGAAATCAAATATACATTAGGGGTCCTGCCTTCTCACCCACGACAGAAGATTCTATAGCAATCCAGCCATCAGTGACCAACATCTGGACTCTTCCATTTATAACTACCATTGTAAGAATCTCAAGCTAACAACAGATGTTTTGTGTGATTCTTATTATAAAAACAAACTTGGAATATTTAAGACTCATCTGAAAATTAGAAAACCATTTCAGACCTTTGAATATAACAGCCCCTCCAATCACTTTGTAGCAGAAAACAAATAGGAAAGAGCATGTCAGTTGATTACTAAGTGACTGACCAACAACAAAATGTGGTTCTTCAAGTCAAGCCTATTGATTAATATAATACTTTTGCCAGTTTATTCCTTGTGGGCCTTGAAGACCTACAATGTAACTTGAAATATCTGTTTTTAATTTCATTTTTAGCTAATGCCCCTGTTGCAACTGCCTTTTAAAATGCAGGACATGGTCAGCACATTTCCTACCAACAGCACAGATGACGTCACACGAATGATTAAGTGGGAAAATCGCCAGCTCAGCAGCACAAGAATTATTTCTGTAATGCAGGGCTCTCTGCTGGGCTGCGTGCAGGAACTACGTCTAACAAATTTATACTAAGTAGAGTCAAAGGATTATGTTGTACCACATTCTGGCATCAGAGAGACAATACACCACCTTCACAGTTCGAAGGGCAAAGCAAAAATCATTTGCTACTGTGTTCTGTATAGTGAATTTCAGGCTTCGTATTTCCCCAAAGGCCTGCTGATACTATAGAAAAAACAGTGTCGTTACAGGCAGTTATATTCCAAATAGACTTTAACTGGGAACACTTTGAGGAAATAAGATCTTCACTTAACAGTCAAGAAAGAAAGACATTAACTGGATGTTATGAAAACTATCAAGGAAATGAAATAAAAAGTCAAATTTCATTAGAAATATAATGTCCTCAGAAATACCATTAAAGGATTCTTATGTTTCTCTTAACCAATGCTTCAACATTCTAGTCCAGGTCCTTATTTCCTAAACAAAATTTTAAGAACTCTTATGAAGGGTTAATGATTTTGCAATGTTTATAAGATTGTACCACAAGCTATGAGAGCAAGAAAAAATATATTAAAAAGCACAAAGAACAAAGAATATATGAACATAGGCTGGGCACGGTGGCTCACATCTATAATCCCAGCACTTTGGGAGGCCAAGGTGGGCGGATCACTTGAGGTCAGGAGTTCGAGACCAGCCTGGGCCAACGTGGCGAAACCCTGTCTCTAGTAAAAACACAAAAATTAGCTGGGCACAGTGATGTGTGCCTGTAATCCCAGCTACTTGGGAGGCTGAGGCAGGAGGATTGCTTGAACCTGAGAGGCAGAGGTTGAGCTGAGACTGTGCCACTGTACTCCAGTCTGGGTGCCAGAGCAAAAAAAAAAGAATATATAAACATAAGATATTTTCTATTAAGTGCTGCAGAATTATTCATTTATACTCATATGATAATTGCTGTAATAGAAAAAAAGTTTTCAGTTCCAAGCCTGGATGCAATATATACCTGAATCAGGGCCGGAAACCAAGATTTTCAAATGGCAAGTATCTGTTCCAAGCTACATAATCACAGTAAGCTGCTAAGCAACCAGACCAACAAATGTATTACAAAGATCTTTCTCTAAACTAAGAACAAAACTAAAAGGATAGCATTAAAACCGGCAGGAAGAGCTGTGGAATTCATGGAGACTCCACGGATTTAACAATATAACGAAATAAGCAACATACCCCAAGTGCTACAGGACAGAAACGGGCAGGACATTGGGTAGTCAATTCAAATGTTGATTTCCTTTGGCTCTCATGAGGTAAAAATGGAAGACTCTAATCAATAGTTTTAATATGAGGTATTGCTTTCTATCATCTCGGCACTCACTCACATATTGTGAGACTGTAAGACAGTGAGCTCAATACCACAGCAAAACTTCTAATCTGTCTAAGAATTCAAAAAGGAAAATTTCATGGTGCTAGGATGTTGAAAACTGGTTGTTTAAAAAAAATCTTTTTTTTTTTGGAGGGGGGTGGTTAAGTCTTAAATTACAATATAACCTGTTCTTTTGTTCTTTTTTTTTTTTTTTTTTTAAATTTTTTGAGACAGAGTCTTGCTCTGTCCTCCAGGCCAGAGTACACTGGCGCCACCTCAGCTCACTGCAACCTCTGCCTCCCGGGTTCAAGTGATTCTCTGGCCTCAGCCTCCTTACATTGTTCTACCCTTCCTGTTTATGTACATCAACTATCCTACTCACCGACCTACCCTATCCCACACCCTACTGACTTCCAATTTTGATTTCCCTATTTTTATCATTCTCTCAGTCGCTCGGTTCCAAACTTCAGAATCACCTCTAGTTCCTCCCTTTCCCACAGCATAATCACTAAACCTTGTGTACTCTTCTCTCATGTATCTACCATACCCACCCACTCATCACTTGCAGGTTGTCACCACTCACTTCAATTGTGCTCCCTGCCTCCAGTCTTTCCCCCACTGCTTCAGGCAGTTGCCACTCAGATACAAACTCTTTGCACTTGAATTAAACTTTACCATATGATTCTGTCCTGTGTCCCAAGTAGACTGTAAATTTGAGGGGGAAACCCTTACATGTAGCACTTCTATATTACACACACAAGCATGCAAGCATGTAGTATTTAATACGATGCTCACAAAAAAAATTGATATATATTAATTCAGAGAGGAAACACACACAGATATCTGTGATGCTATGGTCAAAAGAATTTCCATTCTCCCTCAACATCAACGTGTAATATAGCTTAAAGCAAAAAGAAGAGTTAAAACGGGGAGAGGGAGCAGAAGTCCTGGGACAAGCTGGGTGTGGTGGTGCTTGCCTGTAGTCCCAGCTACTCAGGAGGCTGAGGCAGGAGGATCACGTGAGTCTAGGAGTTTGAGACCACCCTGATCATCACAAGACTCCCTTCTCTTAAAATAAATAATAAATAAATAAATAAATAAAGGTCCTGGGACAAACCTTTAGCTCTTCTATCTACCAGTAGTATAATCTTCAGTAAATCACTTAAATTCCAAGACTCATCTATGAAGTGAAAACAATAACACTTGCTTTATTTACCTCATAGAGTATTATAAAAATTTTAAAATGTATAAGTTGAGAATCTTACTACCAAAATATAAGATATCTTTTAGTTGGTATCAAGTGAGTTTCTTTTGTTTAGGTTTGGTTTTGGTCTGATAGTTGTTACTTCCATCCTAAAACAGTGATTCTCAAATCTAGGTGTTTTTTCCCCCTAGGCTGTCTCCAAATAAGGATATCACTAAATTCAGAATTTTAGACCACTTTTTAAAATAGTGCCATACAATTAGAAAGAAAAGAATCCAGTATTTACTAGGTGCTTTGAAATGATTCAGGCACTAAACTAGACACTTCACATATACTTTTTAAGTGAATTTGACTTCTTTTTGAGATGGAGTCTTGCTCCGTCACCCAGGCCGGACTGCAGTGGTGCCACCTTGGTTCACTGCAACTTCTGTTTTCAGGGTTCAAGCGATTCTTCTGCCTCAGCCTCCTGAGTAGCTGGGATTATAGGTGCCCACCACCATGCCCGGCTAATTTTTTTTTGTATTTTTAGTAGAGACGGAGTTTCACCATGTTGGCCGGGCTGGTCTCGAACTCCTGACCTCTAGCAATCTGCTTGCCTCTGCCTCCCAAAGTGCTGGGATTACAGGCATGAGCCACCATGCCTGGCCTCACTAACTTAATTATTTCCATTTTACAGACAATGGGCAACTAAGGCCAGAGACCTTAAATTGACAAATGTCGAGCTCCTACTGAAACCCAGGTCTGAGTCCAAAATCTATATTCTCTCCAACCCAACACATGGAAGAGATGATATGTTACAAAAATATCAATTAGATCATATATGTTGTAGACCTACTCAGAGACCTCCCCCACATCATGTCATACAAACAGCAACACATATAAAACATAAATTATAGCTGGAATCCAGACCAAGAAGAATCAAGGAAACAGAAAAATTCGACCAGGTCTGGGCTTTTAAACAAGCTATTCTAGATGAGGTTTGCTGTTTCTGAAGAGTTATTTTTTCCTCTAACATAGATTTACTTAGGGTAATCCAAAAATTGCACTAGCAGAATATAATCCTCTTCTCTTTATATGCTAGGGGACCATATATTTTTATTAACATTCTGCAGAAGTGACTCTCAGGAATTATTTATAGATGACAAAAATATCTTTCTATATCAGTACTAACTCTGATATCTCAGCCAAATTGTAACTCAAAAAGCTAAAATGTACTCACCCTATTCAACGTCAATTGAAAATAGTTGTAATTTTCCTGCTGGGTCACATTTTCACCCTCATGAATACTTGTTTATTTCCCCCCATGTATTATTTAGTCCATAGCTAGGAGATACACTAATGTGAAAGGAAACAAAAACAAAGTCATATTGTAGTACATTGCTTTTGCAGCTGTAAAACAGCTGTCACTTTCCACAACAGAGACTGCTGCCTTTCGGGAAAGCTGAAACTATCCCTGTGTGCAGCAAGAAAATCAGTTTGTGGAGCACTTTAAACCAAAAGGTGCTAGAGAATCTCAGCTGTTATTGATGGGGAGCCCCAGCGGTGGAGAAGTCACTATGTTACAGATTCCCAATCTGTGAGTATCCCTAAGGGGGCAATTTGGCAACACCATCAAAGAGTCTCAGCTGGATGTGATTGCTTTGAGCCCCCAATTTAATTTCAATCACCCAGCCAAGAGACAGATATCGTCCTTCAGAATAACAGACTATTACAGATCTTACTGCAGGGTATCCTGGGAAAAGTCTCTATCCTCTTCTTCCTCCTCCTTCAAACAACATTATTAAGAGACCTATATATCAGGTTTTTTAGATGCATCAAGGGTGTTAAATACTTTAAGACAAAGAAATGAAAGGCTGCTGGAGTTTTTCAGGAAAGTGTTTTAATGAAAAACTTTTCCACAAACATTGCTAAATCTGGAGATTTCCAAGAAATCAACAATATAGATTCTTTGCTGTCAAGGAAAACCATTCTCAAAGATAATCTCAGTACTTTAAGATCCTGTCACAGGAACATATTTGAGGACAATGTGAAGACAATTCTTTTCCTGAAATGTCCAGCTTCTGCTTCACTGTATCAAAAGTCTCTAATACAACTGGCGGGCAGAAGGATTATCTTGAAACCAAATGTTCTTTATAAGCAAATCACTTGCAGAGAGTAAACAAAATATTCTCAATCCAACATAAAGACTAAGGAAGGGAAGATTTGAATTGTGATTTTTCAGAAAATTACTATCAGTTCAGCATACTAAATACCTCTTTTTTTCCTTGTGAATTCTTCCTATTCTGGTCTTCCGTCCTTCAAGGTCTAGAATAAGTCTCACCAATTCACTGAAGCCTTCCCTAACCATTTCAGTCCAAAATGATTTCCTTTATTATCTGTAACATTCATTTAGCAGATACAAAAATACTGTTTATTATTAATCCTCTATGTTCAAAAAAATTAACAGTAAAACAGGCCAGGTGCAGTGGCTCACACCTGTAATCCCAGCACTTTGGGAGGCCAAGGCAGGTGGTTCACCTGAGGTTGGAAGTTCGAGACCAGCCTGACCAAAATGGAGAAACCCCATCTCTACTAAAAATACAAAATTTGCCAGGCGTGGTGGCACATGCCTGTAATCCCAGTTACTCGGGAGGCTGAGGCAGGAGAATCGCTTGAACCCGGGAGGTGGAGGTTGCGGTGACCCAAGATCACATCATTGCACTCCAGCCTGGGCAATAAGAGTGAAACTCTGTCTACCAAAAAAAAAAAAAAAAAAAAAATTAATAGCAAAACAAAAATCTCACTACCCTAAACAACTATATGTACCACCTGATTTAATCTTTGTCCATTATACACTCATATTTCATGGTGTTACAATCATACATTACATATAATTTTGTGTTTTGCTTCTTTCTATCATGTTTCCATTAAGTTCTAAAGAGTTGATAAACAACTGTTTAACTATTCTCTTCTTTGGACGTTTAGGTCATTTCCAGTTTTTCACTTACCTCTGCCTGGAATCTCTTGCATGGTCATTCTCTCACCTCAAATATCTTTACTCAAATGCCACTTTCTCAGTAAGGTCTTTCCAATCATCCTATTGTAAATGGCAAGCTTTCTCTAACATTACCCAGCTTTACTTTGTTCCAAAGCACTTCTCTCCATCTAACATATTTACATATTTATTCAGTTTATTGTCTGTTTCCCCTGTAGCTTAAGTTCCAAGAAAGCAGAGATTTGTGTGTTTTCTTCCCTGATGCTTAGAACAGTACCTGACATTTGGTAAATGACTAATAAATATTTGGGGAATAAATGAATTGAGCATTCCTATGGACAATATTTTTCTTCAGGTGACTGTGTTCCTTAGAATAGATTTCCAAGACTAGGATTGCTATATTAGGGTGTAAAAACCATTATATGGCTCTTAATAGTGCCAAAATGTTTTCTAAAAGGGATGTACTAATGTACAGTACTCTCAACAATGTATATGTAGGCTTACCAGACTCACCAGTTATCTAAAGTTCTATTACCCCAAATTAACTGCACATTCTTTAAGACCAAATAAGACTGTCTTCCACTTACACTTTGCACTTAAGAAATACCTATTGAATGAAAGTAAGCAGACCGGGTACGGTGGCTGACGCCTCTAAACCCAGCACTTTGGCAGGCCAAGGCAGGCTGATCACATGAGGCCAGGAGTTCAAGACCAGCCTGGCCAACATGGTGAAACCGTATCCCTATTAGAAACAAAAAATTAGCCGGGCATGGTGGTGCACACCTGCAATTCCAGCTACTTCGGAGGCTGAGGCAGGAGAATCACTTGAAACCGGGAGCCAGAGTTTGCAGTGAGCCGAGATCGCACCACTGCACTTCAACCCGGGCCACAGAGCAAGACTCAGTCTCAAAAAAGAAAAAAGAAAGTAAGCTAGTACAACCTTTATGGAAAACAGTATGGAGATTTCTCAAAGAACTAAAAATAGAACTATCATTCGATCCAGCAATCCCACTAATGGGTATAAGGGTAAGAAATCAGTATATCAAAAAGACCCCTGCACTCATATGTTTATCGCAGCAGAATTTACAATAGCAAAGATACGGTATCAACCTAAGTGTTCATCAACGGAGGATGGATAAAGAAAATGTGATACATAGACAGACATACACCACAGAATACTACTCAGCCATAAAAAAGAATGAAATCACATCTTTTGCAGCAACATAGATAGAACTGGAAGTCATTATCTTCAGTGAAATAACTCAGAATGTCAAATACCGCATGTTCTCACTTATAAGTGGAAGCTAATCAATGGGTACACAGACATACAGAGTGGAATAATACACACTGGAGACTACAAAAGATGGGAAGGCGGAAGAGGGAGCTGAGGGCTGAAAAACTACGTATTGGGTACAATGTTCACTATTTGAGTGATGGGGACACTAAGAACCCAGACCTCACCACGACGCAATATATGCATGTAAGAAATCTGCACCTGTACCCCCTAAATAAACAAAAAAAATTTTTAAATCCCCTCCCAAAAATAAATACCTATTGAATGATTAAGCTACAGGAAAGGCGCCTTCTCTAAACACCTACAATAACTCGGAAAGCTTATTTACCCGACACATTCGAGAGAAAGATAATGCTTAAAAAAAAAAAAAAAAAAAAAGGCTTATCTACCCACCTACCCCCACTTTTCCTACACACACCTTTCGGCCTACGAATGAAATCCTGTGAAGAGAAATATACGTGAAAGTGCACAAGTAAGGCCTCGTTGTTACTGAGGCTAAGAATTAGGAGAAGGACAAGATGTCATTGCCTCGGCCTGCATCCCTAGACACACGCGACCCACTGAGGACAGGGGCTCCACTGCAGGCCGCCCGGGTCTCTCAAACACCAGGGAGCTTCCCTTCGAAAAAGATGGGGTGTCATTCCAACCACTCTTAAACTCGTATTTGACTGAGAGACTCTTCTTTGGGATGGCTCCTGCCCTGCTCCAGCCATCACCTCAAAAAGACGCCCCCGGCTTTCCACAAAACCCGGCGCCAAGACAGAAGCTCCCTACCCTCCCAGGCTGCGTCCATTCGGCCTGCCCCGACCCCCGCCCCAGAAAAGCCCCAGTGGAGAGGCTGTGGCTGCCGGCCTGTCCCGCTGTCCCGGACCCCCGCGGCGTCCACGGCTCACCACACGAATGCTCTGCTTCCTACCACAATCCAGCGCCAGACGCACCTGGTCTGGCACCCCCACTACTCACTTCAGTCAGCCTGGCCCCACCTGGGCCGCCCTTCACTTCGCTCCCCGCCTCACCCAACGGCAGAGCCGCGCCGCGCCGCCAGCTCCCGTTTGAAATCCTTCACCAACCAATCACAGAGAAATTTATTCCTCCCGCTACGTCCCTCTACGGTGTGACGTACGCGTCAGGGACACGCAGAGGTGACGGGAACGGGAATGGGCATGCGCATTCTGACAAAGCGAAGCCAAAGATGGCCATTTTGACTAATGTCAAAGGGTTGGTTTTTTTTTTGCGGTGCCCTTTCCTGAAGTCATTCAGGATGCCATATTGCCTAAGGGCAAGTGGTACTTCTTAAGTGCAAATTATTCTTGGTCTCACTGTCTGCGGGACTAGGGCCCTTGGAAACGATTAACTGAATAATGTTAAGTCTCAGTAGAATCGGAAGAATACCAGGAGTTAGAACAGCAGTTATTTTCAAGCACATTCACTGAGCTATATTATCCCTTCCATTGATGTATCCATTCAGACTTTCATTTGACACATATTAAGTGAGCCCACATCATCACAAGCACTCCACTGGGAATCGGAAAAATAAAGATGGTATGGTCTCTGCTGTCCAGTAGCTACGAATGGAGGCGATAGCTCGAGGAAACAAAAATAAATACAAAATGAAAATAAAATACTATAATTCCATTTAATAAACGTTATTTAGAACTTGGCATTGTGCTAGCACAGGAGCTTTCATGCTTTTTAAAAAAATCTGGACCCACAGCGTGAAATACACTTTACATTACAACCGGGCAATGAAAACTCTGCTCATCCTTACTACGTGCAACGTACTCAGAACTCACTACCCAACAACGCATGGCTACCCGCAATTTGGAAAAATACTGGCTGGAGCATACAAGAAGCGCTGTGGTTTAAAGGAAAGAGCACTTACTGTCACATTGGTCTTTAAGCTAAAAAAAAAAAAGAAAAGAAAAGAAAGAAAGATCACAGATTTGGGGGAGGGAGATTAGGGAGATATTGGTCAAGAGATATAAAATTTCGGTTAGAGGAAAATTTAGCTCTATTGTACAACACGGTGACTGTAGTTAATAACAATGTATAATACATTTGAAAAATTGCTAAGAGTAGATCTTAAATGCTCTGATCACACACCCCAAAAAAGTATATGAGGTAATGAGTATGTTAATTTGCTTGATTTAGTCATTCCACAGTGTATACGTATATCAAAACATCACCATCAATATATAAAATTGTATTTTATCAAAAAATACATCACAAATTTTGTAACCCGAAAACTTGACTCCACTTTTATTTTAGAGCCAGGGTCTTACTCTGTCACCCAGGCTGGAGTGCAGTGGCACAATCATAGCTCACTGCAAATACGAACTCCTAGGCTCAAGGGATCCTCCCTCATACCTAGGACTACAGGCACATGCTCAAGGTAATTCTGTTTGCTTGTTTATCTTTTGTAGAGATATGTTGTCACTATGCTGTCTAGACTAGTCTTGAGCTCCTGGCCTTAGGTGATCCTTCCACCTCAGCCTCCCAAAGCACTGGGATTACAGGCACTAGCACTCCATCTGGCCTTGAACAATAGCAGGCATTCCACTGACCCACCTGTATTATCACTTTTTAATGCTTCTGTACTTCACTACCTCCAAGTATAAAATAGAAATAATAATCCCATCTCTATCTCAAAGGTTTATTCCCAGATCAACTGAAACACAGTGTAGTACATTATCAAAGTTTATACTTGGTAAATTGTAATACAGATTATTATTACTATTATTATGAAAGGGATGAAGAAAGAAAATATGAACTGTAATTTATTACCCATTTAATCCTCCTAACAACCTTTCAAGGTCAGGAGCATTCACTGATTGCATTAGCCTGTGCCTCCTTAGATACCTATAATACAATGAAATAAGTACTAGGACAAAGACATGTGTAAAGTGCTTTAGGAATACAGACAAGGAAGCAATTAATCCCATCTGGGGAGTGGGAGTGTTAAAAAAGCCTATGGAGACTTGATATCTGAGCTGGGTCTTGAAGTGTGAATAGGAATTTACAGGAGAGAAGGGAGTGGGAAATTACTAGCAATAGGAAGATCATGTGACCTCTGAAGAATGAGGCAAGCATATATTTAATAAATACACAAGGCCAGGCGCAGTGGCTCATGCCTGTAATCCTGGCACTTTGGGAGGCCAAGGCGGGTGGATCGCGAGGTCAGGAGTTTGAGACCAGCCTGGCCAACATAGTGAAACCCCGTCTCTACTAAAAATACAAAAATTAGCCAGATGTGGTGGCAGATGCCTGTATTCCCAGCTACTTGGGAGGCTGAGGCAGGAAAATCGTTTGAACCCGGGAGGCAGAGGTTGCAGTGAGCTGAGATCGTGCCATTGCACTTCAGCCAGGGCAACAGGGCGTGACTCTGTCTCAAATCAATCAATCAATCAATCAATACACAAGAAAGCATTTATGAAGGTTTAAGCTGTGAAGGAACATTTACCTCAACTTTCAGGTGATGTTGGGGGTTCAGTGAGTATGATGCTTCTTGAGTAGCTTTGGCCTGATAATGAAAAGGAGAGACTGGCAAAGTAGGATGAGACCACACTAGGAATGGATTGGACTTGATCCTGTAATAGACTCAGTGACAAGACAATGGGACTTAGTCTGACTTGACTGATTTGTCTTTGGATAGAACATACACTAAAATGGCAAGCAGGATTGTCTGGAAAGGGAAAAATGTAAAGGTAGACTATTTAGGCCAGTGGCAGTGGGGATGACAAGGAGGGGACAGGTGGGAAAGATATTTATTAAATCAATCAATGAAATGAAATGGATGTATTAAATGATTGGACCTCAGGGGTGAGAGAGAGAAGCATGGGAGTGTAGAATGCCTCAGCTTTCCCTCTTTCCCTTACACCTCAATTACTGAGCGAAACTCCTAAGTACTGATCTCTTGTGTGTGCCCACTTTTCTCCTTCCCCCTGTCACCACCCTTGTCCGATTTGGTAGTCCAACCCCAATGAAACTGTTCGCCCTCCCTTGCATTCTTTACTCTTCAAGTGATCTTTTAAAAATGCAATTATGGGCCGGGCGCGGTGGCTCACGCCTGTAATCCCAGCACTTTGGGAGGTCGAGGCGGGCAGATCACGAGGTCATGAGATCGAGACCATCCTGGCTAACACGGTGAAACCCCGTCTCTACTAAAACTTCAAAAAATGAGCCGGGAGTAGGGGCGGGCCCCTGTAGTCCAAGCTACAGGACTCGGGAGGCTGAGGCAGGAGAATGGTGTGAACCCAGGAGGCGGAGCTTG
>NW_012114611.1:919361-936404 GCF_000951035.1 Colobus angolensis palliatus | reverse complement strand
GGTTCATGCCTGTAATCCTAGCACTTTGTGAGGCCAAGATGGGCAGATCACCTGAGGTTAGGAGTTCATGACCAGCCTGGCCAACATGGTGAAATCCCGTCTCTACTAAAAATACAAAACAGCCAGGTATGGTGGTGCGTACTTGTAATCCCAGCTAGTCAGGAGGCTAAGGCAGGAGAATCGCTTGAGCCTGGTAAGCGGAGGTTGCAATGAGCTGAGACTATGCCACTACACTCCAGCCTGGGCAACAGAGTGAGACTCCGTCTCAAAAAAAAAAAAAATTAAAAATTAAAGTGCAATTCTACCACAGAAATGATAACTATGTGAAGTTATAGCTTAATTAATGAGCTAGATTTGGCCAGACATGCTGTGGCTCACGCCTGTAATCCCAGTGCTTTGGGAGGCTGAGATGACAGGATCACCAGTGGCCAGGAGTTCAAGACCGTCCTGGGCAATATATTGAGACCTCCTCACTACAAAAAACTGAAAAATTAGGCTCCTGTGCCTATGGAGTAGCCATTCATTTATTCCTTTACTTTCTTAATAAACTTGCTTTCATTTAAAACAAACAAACTAGCTGAATGTAGTGGGCTTGCCTGTAGTCCAGCTACTTGGAAGCCTGAGGCAGGAAGATCATTTGAGTCCAGGGGTTCAAGGCTGCAGTGAGCTATGATTGTACCACTGCACTTCAGCCTGAGTGACAGAGCAAGATCTTGTCTCAACAAAAAAAAAAAAGAAAGAAAGAAAGAAAAGGAAAAGAAAAAGAAGCTATATTTAATCATTCCATAATATATATACAGCCCGGGCACACACAGTAGCTCATGCCTGTAATCACTTTGGGAGGTTGAGGAAGGTGGATCACTTAAGGCCAGGAGTTTGAGAACAGCCTGGCCAACATGGTGAAGCCCTGTCTCTACTAAAAATACAAAAATTAGTCAGGTGTGGTGGCAAATGCCTATAATCCCAGCTACTCGGGAGGATGAGGCAGGAGAATTGCTTAAACTTGGAAGGCAGAGGTTGCAGTAACCCGCGATCGCGCCACTGCACTCCAGACTGGGCGACAGAGTGAGACTCTGTCGCAGAAACAAAACAAAACAAAAACAATAATATATACACATTATACTTCAAAACATCATGTTGTACATGATAAATACATACATGTTTATGTCAATTTTTTTTTTTTTTTTGGAGTTTTGCTCTTTCACCCAGGCTGGAGTGCAATGGCGTGATCTCGGCTCACTGCAACCTCCGCCTCCCAGGTTCAAGAGATTCTCCTGCCCCAGCCTCCGGAGTAGCTGGGATTACAGGCACCCGCCACCACACCTGGCTACTTTTTCTATTTTGAGTAGAGCCAGGCTTTCACCATGTTGGCCAGGCTGGTCTCAAACTTGGTGACCTCAGGTGATCTATCTGCCTTGGCCTTCCAAAGTGCTAGGATTACAGACGCCACTGCGCCCAGCCAATTTTTAAAAATAAACTTGAAAAAAAAATGTTTAAAGTAAAAATGTTATTCTAATCATATATCTCCCTTACTTAAAATCCTTAATGACTTCAACTTGCCTTCTAATAAAGACCAAAATTCTGCCGTGCGCAGTGGCTCATGCCTGTGATCCCAACACTTTGGGAGGCTGAGGTGGGCGGATCACTTGAGGTCAGGAGTTCAAGACCAGCCTGGCCAACATGGTGAAACCCCGTCTCTACTAAAACTACAAAAAAATTAGCCGGGCATTGTGGTGTGTGCCTGTAATCCCAGCTACTCAGGAGGCTGAGGCAGGAGAATTGCTTGAACCTGGGAGGTGGAGGTTGCAGTGAGCCGAGATTGCGCCACTGCACTCCAGCCTGGGCAACAGAGCAAGACTCCATCTCAAAAAAAAAAAAAAAAAAATCCTTCACAAGGCCCTCCTGGGCTGCTTTTGCTTGCCCCCTTAGCTGCACTGCCCAATCCTTGTTTGCAGTTCCTCTGCGCACCTGGCTACCATTTCCACCTGGGGCCTTTACCCTTCCCTGCGTCCCAGCACTCTCCCGAACTTCTGGTGCCTCTTCACTAGGATAAGTTCTACTCACCCTCTAGACAGCTGAAACTTAAACGCTGATGCCTAGGTCCGTGCCTTTACTATAAACTCCCGCAGCACTGTGTTCTCTCCCTTTCATACTCCTGATTCATTTAGTCTTCCTGGTTCTTCCAGTCACTGTTACATGGCCTTCCACAAGTCAGCTGTGGCTTGACTCGCTCATCTATAAATGGAAATAATAATAATAACACCGTACTTTGGGAGGCCAAGGAGGGTGGATCACAAGGTCAGGAGTTCAAGACCAGCCTGGCCAACATGATGAAATCCTATCTCTACTAAAAATACAAAAATTAGCTGGGCATGGTGACATGTGCCTGTAGTCCCAGCTACTTGGGAGGCTGAGGCAGGAGAATTGCTTAACCTGGAAGGCAGAGGTTGCAGTGAGCCAAGATCATGTCATGGCACTCCAGCCTGGGTGACAGAGTGAGACTCCATCTCAAAAATAAATAATAACAATAATAATACCTATTTCCTGGGGTTGTCAAGAGAAATAAATGAGTTATCCTTATAAAACATTTAGCACAGTTCCTGGCCCACCCTAAGCACTCTGCAATGCCTATTTTCCCTACTAGACTATGAACTTCCAGAGAAGAAGGGATGGTACTCCTTCCATGTACTAGTCTTGCTTTTGCAGCTCCAATAAATAGCTGTGTAATGGAGGTGAGTTAAGTTCAGTAGGATGGTGTCCCAAATAATGGATGGGGGTTGGAGACGTCTCTTACACCTCCCTCTACCCCAAATACCACCCACCCTTCCAATACCTCTCAATCTCCTTCCCCGCTGCACCTGCCCCAGCGAGAAGGCAGCAAAGGAAAAGGTGTGTGTGGGGGGTGGGGGGCGTCTGGGGGCGGGGTCGCGGGTTCCTAACTCCCTTTCTTCCCAAACCGTAGCTCCCAGGGTAGGGAGGGATCCTGGGGCTGCACTTGTAACCGGAGAAGCTTGAGAGCTTTGAGAGCTGGTGCCAGAAAGCTTGGGTTCGACTCCCGGCTCTGCCACTTAGGAGAGATGCACTCTCCGGTTATTTAATCTCTCGCATCTGGCGAGACCCGCGCTCTGGGTGCTTCCCAGGTGCGGGAGAGGTCAGGCTGGAACGCGCCTGTTATCCCGCGCGGAGGCAGCAAGCGGGGGCGCCCGCCTCCCACCTGCTCCCCGGCGCCCTGGCACCAATGATGGGGTTGGTGCTAATAGGTGTTTGCGGGTGACCTCCCGAGGGCGCCAGTGCCCCACCGGCCCCCACCTCCCCAGGGGCGGCCGCCTGATCCGATGTCCCGACTGTCATCGTTGATCCCTGGACACGGGCGTCCTGGGGCAGGGAGGCTCGGTTTGGTCCCTGGCTGCCACCCGTCTGGCCACAGCCCGATGCGTGTCTTCATTCTCTCGCCTTCGCTGGGTTCCGCCTCCCATGGCCTTCTCACTTGCCTTCTGGAGGTCTGGCTCCCTACCTCCCATCCGGGATTATCGTTCCCCCTGTGAATTACACCAAGAAGCTTTGAGCCCTTCTGCTTTCCAGGCTGTGCGCTAAGCCCAGGGGCGGGGAGGGGGCGATGCGGGGTGCAAGGCCAGGGCCTGCAGCGCAGAGTGCGGAAGTTGGGACTGTGTTCTGGGGGTCTAGGGAGGGAGGGCCCACCTCTGGCTGGGACTCAAGACTGTCAAAGAAGAGACCTCTGAGTTGAGCTTTGAAGGATGAATAGGACCCCAACAGGCAGGAAGCTGGGGACTGAAGTTGGCAGGAAGTGCTGAGAGAAATGGGGAAGTCAGTCCAGCCTGACTGGAGTGAGAGGATCTTTTGGTTGGGGGGCGGGTGAGGCTGGAAGGACTCTTTTTTTTTTTTTTTTTGAGACAGAGTGTTGCTCTGTTGCCCAGCCTGGAGTGCAGTGGGGAGATCTCAGTTTTCTGGAACCTCCACCTCCCAGGTTCAAGCAATTTTCCCACCTCAGCCTCCTGAGTAGTTGAGATTACAGGCACGCACCATCACGCCCAGCTAAATTTTGTATTTTTAGTAGAAATGGACTTTCACCATGTTGACCAGGCTGGTCTCAAACTCCTGACCTCAGGTGATCCTCCCACCTCGGCCTCCCAAAGTGCTGGAATTACAGGCCTGAGCCACCACAGCCCACCAGCTGGAAGGACTTTTGAGAGCAGAGCTGAGGTACCTTGAATGCCAGGCCAGATGAATTCAGTGTAATTCCTGAGGCGCTAGTGAGCCATTGAAGGTTTTCTTCCTATTTCTCTAAGAGAAGCGGTAAGCATAGCGGGTAAACACACAGGTCTGGAGTTATTTTGGCCCTGGGTGAAGGTCTACTTCCACCACTTATGACCTGTGTAGTGGGCAACTTAACTTCTCTGTCCCTCCATTTGCACATCTATTAAATGGTGATGATAATAATAGTGTAAAGCATTGTTGGGAGCAATAAATGAGAGAGTGTTTGTAAAACTCTTAGCATAGTGCCTGCCACATCGTAACTCCATGAGTATTACTTATAATTATTTTGCATCCCTCTGTCTTCCTCTCTGTAGAAAGTAAAAAGTTCCTCTTCAAAGTTTCCCTTCTTGTTAAAAAAATAAATCATAAGTGTTAGAAATAATAGTTTCTTTTAAAGACTAACTTCCTTTAAGCCTCCTTACTTTATGGTAATAACTCTTTGTTTTTCCTATCCAATGTAGCTGTTAAACATGCTCACAGGCATATAGTACATTCTATGTCCTTGTACTTTAACCAAAATATTTGTGCTGGATGTGCTCACAGGCAGGTACCAGCTCGTAGCCTATGCCCCTTCCCTATTTGGCATAAGCAACTTCCTCTTTTCCTTTATCCTTCCATTACTTTTACCTATTTAGAAAAGTTTTAAACTGTTAGCCAACCAGGTTTTAAATTGTGCAATCTGGCTCCAGCCAATGGAGACAGGACACAGTAGCAGGAAAAAACTGCATAAGGAATAAAAATTGCTTCCCTCCTTTGTTCAAATGTGCTCTTGCCATTATTCCACCTGTGATGAGCACCCTTTCTGCAGAAAGTAAAAATGGCTTTGCTAAGAGACTTAAATTTATGTTTAAGTGCTATTTCTCTGTGGCACCGGGGAACAAGCATTTTATTTCTAAATAAGCATTTACATATAACACTGTCTGTTTCTTTCCTCTTTCTTTTGATGTTCTCTCTCTCTCTCATAAAAAAAAAAAAAAATCAAAAACAATGTTTCCCTGCCCCATGCCTAGGAATCACCCTCTCACACTAAATAAAGTATTGAACTAAATCAAACTGTAATAGACAAAGCAAGACTCTGTTTCAAAAAATACAAAACAAAACAAACCACTGACAAAACAACAATGACAACAAAACTCTAATAGGAACAAATAGAAACAAGTCCCCCTTTAGAAACACACCTGTGTCTCTCCTGGGTGTCCAGGCTCTGGGGAGCCCTGCTTGGAGGAGGGGGTGTAGTTACTGACATGCTGAACTCATCTCTGCTAAAGTCCAACCTCTTTAAGAACAGAGACTGCCGGGAGCGATGGCTTATGTGTGTAATCCCAACAATTTATGAGGCCGAGGCAGGTGGATCACCTGAGGTCGGGAGTTTGAGACCAACCTGACCAACATGGAGAAACCCTGTCTCTACTAAAAATACAAAATTAGCTGGGGGTGGTGGTGAATGCCTGTAATCCCAGCTACTCAGGAGGCAGGAGAATCGCTTGCACCCAGGAGGCAGAGGTTGCGGTGAGCCGAGATTGCGCCATTGCACTCCAGCCTGAGCAACAAGAGCAAAACTCCATCTCAAAAAATAAAATAAAATAAAATAACAAAAATAGAGACCATAGGCCAGGCACGGTGGCTCACACCTGTTATCTCAGCACTTTGGGAGGCCGAGGTGGGCAGATTACCTGAGGTCAGGAGCTCGAGACCAGCCTGGCCAACGTGGCGAAACTCTGTCTCTACTAAAAACACAAAAATTAGCTGGGCATGGTGGCATAAGCCTGTAATCCTAGCTACTCGGGAGGCTGAGGCAGAAGAATCGCTTGGACCCGGGGGGCGGAGGTTGCAGTGAGCCGAGATCCCCCACTGAACTTCAGCCTGGATGACAGACAAGACTCCGTCTCAAAAAAAAAAAAAAAAACCAGAGACGGTAGCTTATTCACCCCAGCCCGTCCCCTGCCTAACAATGTGTCTGATTCACAGTAAGTCCCTGTTCTACACCAGTGCTTCTCAAACCTTAGCGTGCATCAGAATCCCCTGGAGAGGTCGGTAACATACAGATTGCTGGGGCCCATCATGGAGTTCCTCATTCCATCTGTCTTCCATGGGCCTCTAGGAATTTCAAATGCATTCCTAGATGATGCTGATGCTGCAGATCTGGGAACCACATTTGGAACCACCGCTCTATAACAACATGTTGAATGGCTCTATAACAACATGTTGAATGGCTATATCTAAGACAGTAAAGTAGCCTCACCGACCCCTTCCCAAACTCAGCTGGTCATCAGCATTGAAAATACAGGTCCAAAGCTGAGAATCACAAGGTGTAGGCTAAGGGATTTTCCAAAAATCATCTTCCCAGGTGTTATGTGCAAATAGGTTTGGCATTCTACTGCCACACACAGTCCTGTACTCTGCCCACCTCAGCTAACTCCGCCTCAAGCAAAGGCCACTGCCTGTCTGCACTTTATTCAGGACACACTTTGCTGCTCTGGGTTCAAGATGGCTGGAACTATAGAGGAATGGGCAGCCAAGAGTGAGAGGAAAGTAGCTGGTTCTAAAAAGCAGACCAGAGATTTATATAAATTGTAACAAGTGCCACTTCTAACTGTTAACTCTGAAAGACAAGCTAGGAGTTAGTTCTCCCGAGTCTGACCTGGAGTCAAATTCAGCTCTCTTCCTATTCAACTTCCCTCCGTTTCTGTTACACTCTGCTTCTCTTACCTCCAGTGTGAAATGAAAATAACATAACCTACTTCACAAGGTTGAGCTGAAGATTAAATAAGAGGTTATGGGGCCAGGCACGGTGGCTCACGCCTATAATCCCGGCACTTTGGGAGGCCGAGGCAGGCAGATCACCTGAGGTCGGGGGTTCGAGACCAGCCTGACCAACATGGAGAACTCCTGTCTCAACTAAAAATACAAAATTAACCAGGCATGGTAGCGCATGCCTGTAATCCCAGCTACTCAGGAGCCTGAGGCAGGAGAATCACTTGAACCCAGGAGGCAGAGGTTGCGGTGAGCTGAGATCACGGCACTGCACTCAGGAGAATTGCTTGAGCCTGGGAGGCAGAGGTTGCAGTGAGCTGAGATTGCGCCACTGCCCTCCAGCTTGGGCGACAGAGCGAGACTCCATCTCAAATAAATAAATAAATAAACAAACAAATAAAAAATAGCAAAGTGACTGGGGAAAGGAACTTGGCATCCATAATCTTTTTTTTCTTTTCTTTTCTTTCTTTTTTTTTTTTTTTTGAGACGGAGTCTTGCTCCATCACCCAGGCTGCGGTGTGATCTCAGCTCACCGCAACCTCCGCCTCCCGGGTTCAAGTGATTCTCCTGCCTCAGCCTACCAAGTAGCTAGGATTACAGGTGTGCACACCACGCCCAGCTAATTTTTGTATTTTTAGTAGAGACGGGGTTTCATGATGTTGGCCAGGCTGGTCTCAAACTCCTGACCTCGTGATTCACCCGCCTCGGCCTCCCAAAGTGCTGAGATTACAGGCATGAGCCACCACACCCAGCCATCACTTTGCTATTTACCAAAACTTCCATACATATTTAATTGGGTTTTCACAACAGTCATGAGGAGTAAGAAAGACATTATGATTCACTCTCATTTTGCCATTGAGAAAGTTGAGTCTCAGACAGGTTAAGTGACTTGCCTAGATGGGTGGATCACCTGAGGTCAGGAGTTCGAGACCAGCCTGACCAACATGGTGACACTCCGTCTCTACTAAAAATACAAAATTAGCTGCGCATGAGGAGGGGCACCTGTAATCCCAGCTACTTGGGAGGCTGAGGCAAGAGAATCGCTTGAAACTGGGAGGCAGAGTGAGTCAAGGTCCTGCCACTGCACTCCAGCCTGGGCAACAGAGCAAGACTCTGTCTCAAAAAAAATAAAATAAAATAAAATTACTTGCCTAGAGGTTAAATGACTCTTTTTTTTTTTTTTTTTTTTTTTTGGACAGAGTCTTACTCTGTTGCTCAGGCTGGAGTGCAGTGGCACAATCTCAGCTCACTGCAATCTCCGCCTCCTGGGTTCAAGTGATCTTCCTGCCTCAGCCTCCTGAGTAACTGGGATTACAGGTGCCCACCACTACGCCCAGCTAATTTTTTGTTTTTTTAGTAGAGATGGGGTTTCACCATGTTGGCCAGGCTTGTCTCAAACTCCTAACCTTGTGATTCGCCCACCTCAGCCTCTCACAGTGCTGGCATTACAGGCGTGAGCCACTGAGCCCAGCCGAGGTTAAATAACTCTTAACCTAGAGGTTAAATGACCTGCACAGTCTGGGTATGTAGGGGAAGGGGCTTTAAGCAGAGCTGGTTGCTCCTCTCCACTCATCCCTGTATTTGTTCTTTTGACATCTCCTTCCCATAGGTCATTTTTTTATGGGCATATCTTACCTGAATCTCAATGGTAAGGAAATAAGATGAGGGTTCCCTGCCCGTATTGGAGACAGCCCTGTTCTGCTGCCCCCTCCTCCGAGCCCTGTCTGCTTCCTCCCTATTTAAGCCCCTGTGGTCCCTTTGACAAACATCTATCTTGAATTCAAATTCTGGCGCAACTTCTGCAGCTGTGTGAATTTTATTAGGTCTCTTCCTCTTTCTAGGCCTCATCTGTGACATAAGAAGAATATAGATCTGTGGTTCCCAAACTGTAGTAACCTTGGAGTGAACATGAGAGACTCAACCCCTGGCCTCCACAAAGACTGAGTAGCTCATCTGTGTGTAACTGACTGTGTAACTGTGTGATTGCTGGGAGATGAGATCCAAATGAGCTTTCATGATGTGATCCAGAACTCAATCATTCTGTATTTTCTCAGTTAAAAGATAACAAAAGTACAACTATTCCCATATGGTCATGGTCAGGGAAATTTTTTTGGAAATAGAAAGGTTAGGCTGGATTCTGTAAGTTATCTAGAATAATTAAAAATAAAAAATAAATAAAAAATTTAAAAGGTTGGGCCAGGCATGGTGGCTCACGCCTGTAATCCCAGTGCTTTCAGAGGCTGAGGCAGGAGGATTGCTTGAGGCCAGGTGTTCCATGGCAACACAGTGAGACCCCATCACTGCAAAAAAAAAAAATTAAAATTATTATTATGAATTATTATTATTGAGACAGATTCTTGCTCTGTCACCCAGGTTGAAGTGCAATGGTGGTATCTCAGCTCACTGCAACCCCTGCCTCCCGGGTTCAAGCGATTCTCCTGCCTCAGCCTCCTGAGGAGCTGGGATTACAGGCAAGTGCTACCATACCCAGCAAATTTTGTGTTTTTAGTAGAGATGGGTTTCACCATGTTGACCAAGCTGGTCCGGAACTCCTCAGCTCAAGCGATCCGCCCGCCTCAGCCTCCCAAAGTGCTGGGATTACAGGAGTGAGCCACCGCTCCCCACTTAAGTTAAAAAAATAAAAGAATAAAAAGGTTGGAAGCCTCTGGTGTAGATACTCTCTAAAGGCCTTATCAGCCACATGGGAGAAAGGGCTTTGGGCCACCAGGGGGCGCTGCAGACCTTGTGCAACGTGGAAGCTGAGGCCCATGGTGAGCAGGCTGCTCTAAACAGAAAGAGGGTTGGGGTCAAGGTTCATGGCCCAGGCTGTATAGACCACAGTTGAGACCTGTTAGACCTAAGCACTCTGTAAGAGAGGTGACTCTCCAGAGCTGGAGGAGGTAAGGGGCCCCGGGTGGGGTGACCTGTCCTAGGTCTGAAGCACTGGACTCACACCTGCATGGGGGCCCCTGTGGCAGCCGGTGGTCATTCCTGTCTGGTTGAACCTTGGAGGCATAGAAACAGAGAATTTCTCAAATTCCACTTCAGCTATCCTCAGACAAGAAGGGACTGAGAGGAGGAAAGGTTCCTAACAGGGCAGGATGGCCATCCCAAGTGGCTTCCCATGAACTTCGTGAGTGCAGGGAATGGATGGAGACCTATGGAGTCAGGGAAGCTGTTCTGAAGGTGGAGCTGGGGACAGTCAGAGGAGAGAAGGAAGATCATGCCAGGCAGGAAGGTCTGTCTAGAAAGGTAATAATTCTGAGATCTTTGCTGACATGCAGGGCCTGCGTTGCCCAACAGTAGAAGGCAGCAGCTTACTGCCAGAAGGGAGGACTGGGACACCAGAACCCTCCTTCCATTCCCTTCCCTCCCCTGCTGAACCCTGGGCAGAGCTCCACCAAGCTCTGCTGCTCCAGCCAGGACTTTCTCCCTGGGAGGGGCCAGAGAGCCTCAAAGGAAGAAGGCAGCTCACACCTACCCACTGCCAGAGGCTGAGACCTTCTCCATTCATAAACCATCAGGATCCAGAAAACTTTCTGACCCAACCCGAAGATACACTCAGACAGAGGGATACCCACCATGATGGGGCACAGGGACTCTACCCTCCCCTGGGAGAGACAGACAGACACACACACACACAAACACACACACACACATACACACGCTCAGGGCTGATTTTAGCAGAACAAATGAAGTAGGATCCAGGGCCTCTGGCCTCCCAGCTTCTCAGGCCAGAGCACTGGATTCTGCCTGCCTCACTCCTGCTCTAGAGGTGCCACCCTTCCCCTTCCCAGCCAAGCTCCACTCATCTGCTCCTCCCTTCTCATGGACCCCAGCTGGCTCTGAGCTGCTAATTCTTTCCCACAACCCCTCTGCCCTATCTGCCCCTCCACCCCTTGCCTGGGCTCTGGGCACCATCCCTGTCCCTCAGGCTGAGTGCTTCCCAGGACTCTTCCTCCCACCCTCCCACACCTCTGATTCTCCTACAATGCCTGTCTGAGGTTTGCCAAGTGAGTGCTTCTCAGCAGAGAAGGCCAGAAGGAGAGGCAGGCAAAAGAGCAGGGCCATTCATGTTGGCAAGGCTTCCTGGGTGGCAGAGGACAGCGGGACAGGCAGGCAGGCCAGCCACTCTGGAGAGGGTGCACACACACAGCCTACCCCCTTCTCAATAGGACAGTCCCCCAAGCTTGGAATTTTGGCTCCAGCATCCACCCCCACACACCCATACACACCCAGCCTCATCTGTTTCTCTGGGGCCCCAGGGCCTGCTTCCTTACTGCCTACCAAGCTTTTCCCATCTGCTTTCCCTGGGAAACCCTCAGTCAGGGAATGCAGAGGAACTGACTTCCTCCAAATTCGAAGTATCTTCCAGCCTTGTAGAGACAGGCCGTATGAAACCTGGTGCGTCTGCCCCATTTACAGCCTGAGCCCTGCTCCTCCCTCCTATCTCATTCCTCCTGCTCCCCCGTGCCTCCCTCCTGCCTCTGTGAAGCCTTCAAGGCTGGGAGGGAGGTCAGAATGGAGCCCATCCTGGCAAAATGAGAAAAGATTAGAGCAATACATTTGCTGTCAATGGCAATAAGCCTGCCTGAGCAGGGGAGGAGGAATATTTGATTTCAGACTCTCCGGGGGTCTTGATGGAAGAGCACTGGCAGCCTGCAGCCCCAGGCCTGACAGTGAGGAGGGTTGGTCCCAGGCCCTGCCACCTGAGGACCCTGGGGTCTCAACCCTTCCATTTCTATATCGACCCCATCCTCTGCAGTCACCAGCAGGACCCAAGCTCCCTCCTCCTCCCCTCCCCTCCTTTCTCCCTCTTGACTGCCACACTTGTTTCCCCGCAGCAGTTTTTCTACCCAGTGCGGGGTGATGGAGCAGAAGGAACACTGCTCTGGGGGCTGGAGAGGAGGCCTGGGTTCTAACCCCCTACCGCTTCCGAGTGCAGGGATTTCTTGCAAGTCACTGAGCCTCTCTAAGCTTTGGGTCAGTGGGGGCGAGGGACAGAACAAGGGCATTCGGCATCCCTAGACCCTAGCGGATGCTCAGCCACTCGCTGCTTCACTGGTCTTGGGCAACATCATTTGACCTCTCCGAGCTCTGGTGTATTCATCTATAAAACGTGGGTGACTCAAATATAAGGCCTGCGTCCTAAGATGATAGTGAGTATCAACAAAACCGGAGATAGGAAAGTTGTAAACGATTGTGCTGATAGCATTGTCCTGTTACAAGACAATGGGATTCCTGGTGTGTTCCCTGGCTGAAGGCTGGGCCTGGACATGGCTCCACAGGGTTCCTTCTTGTCTTAGGATCCCAGTTCTGGGCCCTGCCCTCCCGAAGTGGGGTGAGGGCACAGTCTGTCTAGGAAAGGAGATAAGGCAATTTCTTGGACAAACAATCCTGAACTGAGAGGAGTAGCTGTCAACTCTCCTCAGACCAATGCGGAACGACATTCTGGAAGGGGAGGTTTGAGAGGTAGTTGGTCAATAGTATCTCCCTCCTAACTCCTCCTACCCTCATGTCCCCCTGTGAATGGTGCCCCCCGGAGTGGTGCAGGGTGGCAGGCCTGCCTGGATGCAGAACGAGACAACTTCCACCCAGCCTCCAGTGAGTGGACATCTCCATCAGGGAGAGGAGACAGTGGAGGGAGGCTAAGGGATGGATTAATATTTATTACCAGGCTGCCATGTGCCAAGCACCATGCAGATATAGGAAGTGTTTTTCATATATCCGGCCCATACTACAGCCTGAGAGGTAGGTATAGTTGATGTGGCCATTGAATAATTGCCCGTTGTTACCAGCTGGAAGGAACTGAGACACAGGTTGGATGGATCCCATCACTCCACATTGCCTCCTATTGGAGCAGAGGGTTGGAGGCCTCAGCCCCAGGCCTGTCTCCCCATGCCTGAGCTAGAAACTGGACAGATCTTTAAATTGCTCTAAACCATAGTTTTCTCATCTGTTAAAGAGGATGGCACAGAGAATGCTCTGGAAAGTATAGAGTCATGCACAAACTTACAATGCATTATACCTTCATATGCTTCTTTTCTGGTTCCAACCTCATCTCTCACTGCTCTCCTGCTTGGCCTTCCCTTTGGCTAGATCTCCTCACTTCATTTTTCACATGAACCATCAGGCTGACTCATGTCTTTCCCTTCCTCGTCTGCCTATCCAGATCTGTTTGATTTCCTGGATTTGAGGTCCCTTCCTCCATGAAGCCTTCCCTCCCACTCTGACCCACAGTGGCAGTAAGCGCAGGCTTTCTTGACTTACCATTCACTTTTTTTTTTTTTGAGACAGAGTCTCGCTCTGTTGCCCAGGCTGGAGTGCAGTGGCATGATCTCGGCTCACTGCAGCCTCCGCCTCCCGGTTTCAAGTGATTTTCCTGTCTCAGCCTTCCAAGTAGCTGGGATTACAGGCACCTGCCACCAGGCCCAGCTAATTTTTTTGTATTTTTAGTAGACACGGGTTTTCACCACGTTGTCCAGGCTGGTTTCAAACTCCTGACCTTAAGTGATCTGCCTGCCTTGGCCCCCTAAAGTGCTGGGATCATAGGCATGAGCCACTTTTTATGAATGTGTTTTAATCTCTTAACTAGAGTCCCTAGCTGATTCTCTGAGGGCACAGACTATGTCTTTTGCCTCTTTATAACCTTGGGGCTTACATAACTGGCACAAATTGGATACTAGGATGAAGTTTGCAGCTAGTGATGATGATTGTGGTCATGATGCTCATGATAGAATCCATATTTGAGTATGAAGTAGTGGTGGTGATGGCTGTGATGGCAGTTTTGTTGGTGAGTTTGAGGGTATGGTAGTGTTGGGAGTGGTGATGGTGATACTGATGATATGAACTGGAAGATGGCCGTGGTGATGGTGGCTGTATCAGTTAACTATTGCTGCATAACAAATTACCCCCCAAAACTTAGGAGCTCAAAACAACATATATTTATTGCTTCACAGTTTACATAGGTTAGAAATTGGAGCATGGCTTAGGGCTGAGTGCCTCTGGCTCAGGGGCTCTCACAAAGCTGCTATCAAGGTGTCAGCAGGGGCTGCAGCCTCATCTGTTGTCTCAACTGGAAGCAGCCTTCTTCCAAGTTCACACACATGATTATTGGCAGGATTCAGTTCATTTGAGGCTCTTGGACCTTGATGAGTGTTGGCCTGGGGTCTTCCTCAGTTCCTTGCCATGTGGGCTTCTCCATGGGGTAGCTAACAACATGGCAGGTGACTTTCCTCAGTGCAAGTGAGAGAGTAACCAAGACGGAAGCCACAGTGTTTTTGTAGCCTAATAATGAAGTGACATCCCATCACCTCTGCTGAAGTCTATTCACTAGAAGTGAGTCATTAAATACAACCCACACTCAAAGGGATAGGATTGCATGAATGCAATGCAATGAAGGGCATGAATGCCAGGAGGCAGGGGTCACTGGGAGCCATCTTAGAGGCTGCCTACCACAATGGCGATGGTGGTGATGACGATAGTAGAGAAGTTGGAGAGTGGTGATTAGATCAGAGATGCTAGGGTATTTGAGAGTGAAAGCACTGGTAGCCTATTAGAATTGAAAAGTGGTTCCTTCACACTGGATCTGAGCAGGGTATTCAGTTGGCCCAAGCCAGATGTACGAGACCCACTTTCCCCCACAATGTTCTAGTCCCATTCTAGGTCCAGGCCCACATCCATTCCCCTAGAGTCCTCGCTACCCATTGCTTTCTCTGCCAACCACTCTCACTCCAGGCCGCTCTTCTCCTTTACACAATTAATGAGCTAAGTAATGGCCAAATGGAGAGCAATTACCTCCAGCAGTCCAAGGGGGGATGGGGGAAGAGTAGTCAGAGGCCCAGGGGGGGATGAAGAGGTGCTGCCAGTTTGGGGGCTGGACTGTGGTTCTTTCAACTTGGATAAAGCCATCTACCCTATTCTATACTGAACCCCATGTCCTTGGTCTACCACAATGCTGTAGACACCGCCCACCCCACCATCACTTTATCTTCCCTCTCTCAGTCCTTCACATAGGGTTTAGATCAGAGCTTCACAGAGCCAAAGGGAGCCCATCCACTCTAGCCCCAGCTTCTATCTCCTGCCTCTAATCTCTCCCTACTTCTGATGATCTCCTATTTCTTGAAATTCCCCAACACCACTGCTGGTTTTTGTTGTTGTTGTTGTTGTTTGTTTGTTTTTTGAGACAGAGTCTCGCTGTGTTGCCTAGGCTGAGGCTGGAGTGCAGTGGTGTGATCTTGGCTCACTGCAACCTTCGCCTCCTGGATTCAAGCGATTCTTCTGCCTCAGCCTCCTGAGTAGCTGGGATTACAGGGACCCACCACCACGCCCAGCTAATTTTTGTATTTTTGGTAGAGACAGGGTTTCACCATGTTGGCCAAGCTGGTCTCAAACTCCTGACTTCAAGCGATCTGCCTGCCTCAGCCTCCCAAAGTGCTGGGATTACAGGCATGAGCCATTGGGCCTGGCCCACCCCTGTTTTTGATAAGCACAGAAAGTGGTCTTCTTTTCTTTTCTTTTCTTTTCTTTTCTTTTCTTTTCTCTTCTCTTCTCTTCTCTTTTCTCTTCCTCTTTTCTTTTCTTTTCCTTTTTTTTTTTTAGATGGAGTTTTGCTCTTCTTGCCCAGGCTGGAGTGCAGTGTTGCAATCTTGGCTCTCCGCAACCTCTGCCCCCAGGGTTCTAGCAATTCTCCTACCTCAGCCTCCTGACTAGCTGGGATTACAGGCACCCGCCACCATGCCCAGCTAATTTTTTTGTATTTTTACTAGAGACGGGGTTTCACCATGTTGGCTAGGTTGGTCTCCAACTCCCGACCTCAGGAGATTCGCCTGCCTCGGCCTCCCAAAGTGCAGGGATTACAGGCATGAGCCACCATGCGCAGCCAGGGGTCATCTTTTCTGAAGGCTTATCCCTGCAATGATCACCATGAGTCCCTAATAAGACCCCAGTGCCAGGACTTTTAGGCCTGGCAAGCCATAATAAGGACTAATTATGTAGAAAAATCTCTTCAGGCAGCCAGGTGATAATGGGTAATACGGGGGCCAAGTTCTCTTGCAGTAGAGTCACCGGGGGAAAAGATATTAGACAAGGAGTCAAGAGAACAGGATTCTAATCCCAGTTTGGTCACTAATCATGCCTGTGATGCTCTCTGGCCTCAGTATCCTTGTCTGTTAAATGATAAAGGTGAAAGATGGATTAGACCATTTCTTTCTATCTTTTTTTTTTTTTAGACATAGTCTCGCTCTGTCACCCAGGCTGGAGTACACTGGTGTGATCTCGGCTCACCTCAAGCTCCGCCTCCCGGGTTCACACCATTCTCCTGCCTCAGCCTCCTGAGTAGCTGGGACTACAGGCGCCTGCCACCACGCCCGGCTAATTTTTTATATTTTTAGTAGAGACGAGGTTTCACCATGTTAGCCAGGATGGTCTCGGTCTCCTGACCTCATGATCCGCCCACCTTGGCCTCCCAAAGTGATGGGATTACAGGAGTGAGCCACTGCGCCCGGCCTGGATTAGACCATTTCTAAAGACCCTGCCAGTTCCATAAACACATGCCTGTAATCCCAGCTACTCAGGAGGCTGAGGTGAGAGGATCCTTTGAGCCCAGGAGTTCAAGTCCAGCCTGGGCAACATAGAGAGACCCTGTCTCAAATACATACATAAATAAAGGAAGGAAGGAAAAAAGGTTAATACTTACATAGGTAACCTTGCAATTTATACCAATGTTTTTGTTTGTTTGTTTTGTTTTTGAGATGGAAACTCGCTCTGTTGCCCAGGCTGGAGTGCAGTGGTGCGATCTTGGCTCACTGCAGCTTCCACCTCCCAAGTTCAAGTGACTCTCCTGCCTCAGCCTCCTGAGTAGCAGGAATTTACAGGCACGCACCACCACACCCGGCTAATTTTTGTATTTTTAATAGAGACAGGGTTTCACCTTGTTGATCAGGCTGGTCTCAAACTCCTGACCTCAAGTGATCCTCCTTCCTCGGCCTCCCAAAGTGCTGGGATTATAGGCAT
>NW_012114611.1:908056-918886 GCF_000951035.1 Colobus angolensis palliatus | reverse complement strand
TAAAAAAAAAAGGAAAAAAGAAAGAAAAAGAAAAAAAATAAACTTCTATTATTCTGCTTCCCAGGAAAAGGGTGGAGGTTGAGAGAAGGTGCTAGCTACACTAGAAGGCTGAGGGCCGCATGGTTGAGATAGTAGTTTCTGTTTGCAAAGGAGAGTCAAGCCTAGTCACAATAGGGTGCCTTTTTTTCTGTGTATTGTAGGAACCTAGGGCCACCCCAACCATCTTTCTCTGCACCTGGCCAGGCCCCAGGTACATGAACTTACAATTGCCAGCTTCCCCTCACGCTCATCAATGCGTCCAGTCAGCCACCATCTGCAATTCCTCCTAAGATATCCCTTTGTTTCATCAACTGCTAAGACCTACAGCCCAGGTGTGTCCCAGGAGACATCCTAACACACTCAGATGGTTCCCACCTAGCTCAGGCCTTCACCACCTTCCTCCTGGGCCTCTGTAACTATTCCCTTGCCTCCCACCCTCTTGGCCTAAGGGACATTCCTCCCCTCCTGTTTTTCTCCCATGTCTTTGGTCAATCTTTCTCAGGTCCCTTTGTCTTTCAGCCTCTTACCTGCCTCCCCTTTCTGTTTACCCCTTAAATTTGGATGAAGCCCTGATGGTTTCCTCCTTGACCATCTCGTAATAGTAACATAACAAAAGCAGAAACAACTAGGACTTAATGGCGCTTATAAGGTACAAAGGACTTCACATGTGTTTTCATTTGATTCTATGAGGTAAGCTATTATCCCCCATTTAATAGAAGTCAATGTTGCCTTCATGGAGTGTCTGAAAACTGTCATTTCCTTTTTATTTCCATTGCCACTGCCCTAATTCGAGCTCTTAATACCGCGTCTTAGACCCTTGCTTCAGCGCCCTAGCTGACAATATTGTAGGTCTTAGCGGTTGATGAGAAGGAAGGGATGTAGTTCCAGTTAACCAATTGACCAAGGGCTTTCGACTTAAGTGAACCAGACCAGGCTCCACTCAGAACAGTGGTTACGTGGTGGGCTGTGCTGTAAAGATAAGGTACTCAAAACTAGAATTATTTGGAGAAAAGATTAGGGTCACATGCACACAAAACTAAAACCTATGATTGGTCTGAGCATAAAGAGGACAATTTCTGATGAAATAAGTGAAGAGCTGCATAATGAACTCCCTGAGAGTCTCCTTGGAAGCCCCACCCTGCCAGGATTTGTGTGCCTAGTTCCCAAACCATCTCCAATCAACCCCTTGTGCAGCCTCAGCCTGTTGGAGAAGGTAAACCTGTATGCCCTAGTTTAAGTCACAAAAAAGTCCTATCTCTGAAAAGAAAAAAGAATAAAAATAAAGAACGTAATATTAGAAATATTAAACAGAGAGGGCTGGGCGCGGTGGCTCACACTTGTAATCCCAGCACTTTGGGAGGCTGAGGCAGGTGGATCACGAGGTCAGGAGTTCAAGACCAGCCTGGCCAACATGGTGAAACCCTGTCTCTACTTAAAATACAAAAATTAGCTGGGCATGGAGGTGCGCGCCTATAATCCCAAGTTCTCTGGAGGCTGAGGCAGGAGAATCGCTTGAACCCGGGAGGTGGAGGTTGCAGTGAGCCGAGATCACACCACTGCACTCCAGCCTGGGTGACAGGGTGAGACTTCATCTAAAAAAAAAAAAAAAAGAAAGAAAGAAAGAAAAGAAAAGAAAAGAAATATTAAACAGATAAATTTAAATTCATAGTGGGTGGGGTGGATTTTTTTGCAATAATTGTATGTTTTGTCTGCTTTTAAAGGTGTTTAAAGCTTATAAGCAAAACTGACACAGGAGGATTGCTTGAGGCCAGGAGTTTGGGCAATATAGCAAGACCTGTATTGCTCGATTGACCTGTACTGACCGACCTCTATCGGGCAATACAGCAAGACCTGGTCTCTACAAAACACACTAAAATTAGCCAAGAGTGGTGGCACACATCTGTAATGCTAGCTACTTTGAAGGCTAAGGAGGAAGAGGAGGATGGCTTGAGCCCAGGAGCTTGAGGCTGCAGTGAACTATGATTATGCCACTGCACTCCAGACAGGGCAACAGAGTAAGATCCTGTTTCTGAAAAAAAAAGAAGAAAATAAAAACAGATAAATTTATGAAGAGTTTGATGTTTGATTTCATTTGCAATCAGTGTTTAAATATTTGAGGAAACATAACCTGGTAAATTTGTGAGGTTTTGATTTACTGGTTGTATAAATAGTATGGGAGTATTTGGGGAATATTACTTCAATAGAGATTAATAAATTGGACATCAGGGCCGCGCACGGTGGCTCACGCCTGTAATCCCAGCACTTTGGGAGGCCGAGGCGGGTGGATCACGAGGTCAGGAGATAGAGACCATCCTGGATAACACGGTGAAATCCCGTCTCTACTAAAAAATACAAAAAACTAGCCCAGCGAGGTGGCGATCGCCTATAGTCCCAGCTACTCGGGAGGCTGAGGCAAGAGAATGGCGTGAACCCGGGAGGCGGAGCTTGCAGTGAGCTGAGATCCGGCCACTGCACTCCAGCCTGGGCAACACAGTGAGACTCCGTCTCAAAAAATAAAAAAATAAAAATAAATAAATTGGACATCAAAGTACAAAAAATAAATATTTTTTCCATACCCAAAAGCACCTGGGATATTAAAGAATTTATCCTAAGCTTCCTGTCTCTGATTTCTGGGTCTTCAATTGATCCCCATTGTGTTGCTTGCATCTCTGTGACTCTATTTCCTCATCTATAAAATGGGATGATACTGCCTAAGAAGGTGGCTGTGAGGATTTAATAACTCCTTCTGAAGCACTTACTACAATGCCCGCACATACTTGCTAAATAAATGTTGGCTGTCTTTATTTTATCCCAATACTACCTTGATTATGCCACCTCCTGCTCAAAACCCTTTAATTACTCTCCAGTGACCCCAGGGCAAATCCAAGTTCCTTTCACTTATGTCCTCACCTCTTCCTGCTTCCCAGCCTTGGCCCCCACTATTTATTCCCTGCCACCTCCAGCCCACCAGACAGATTAAATTCCTCCCTATGCTTCACCTGGTCCCCCATCATCATCATTTCTTTCATACCATTCCTCCACCTGAAATGCCTTGCCTCCCTCCCATGCCATTATGGCCAGTGCAAACTCCTATTATCCTTCAAAACCCATCTCAAATACCACTTCTTCCAATATGCTTTCATGGTCATCTCCAACTCTCTCCTGCCTCTGAACTCTTTATTAGTACCTCTTTCCCGGCAAGCATCACATTCTTTCCTGCATCAGAGCCAGTCACCTACGTGTCTAGTCATCCCTGCTGACCCATAAGCTCCTTGAAGGCAGGACCCACTTCTGATTGATCTTGGGAAACACAGGGCTGCCTGGCCCAAGGCCTGGCATGTAATAGGTGCTCAGCTAACAGATGGTGGATTCTACTCACTCTGGGTAGTTGTGTCATCTAAGCAGAAACAGCAGGAACCTGCAGGTTTCCCAGGCCACCCTCACTGACCTGTGTAGACCACGAGGGCACAGAAAACCAAGGAAGCCAGCAGTCTGCACATGCAGGGTCCACAGAGCAGATGCAAGAAGACGGCAGAGCTAGATTCCAGCAGCATGTGGAGCTGTGTGTGCTCAGCTCATCAACATTCTGCCAGACATTTAGCCCCTCAGTCAGTCAACTTTTTTTTTTTTTTTTTGGTCTATTCTGTGCCAGGCACTGTGTGAGGTGCAGCAGACACCAGCCTGGTGTCAGTTCCCAAAGAGGTATGCCTATGTGCCCGGAGCTCCTGTGTGTGCACATACATGTGCCCACGTGCACGCCCCACACGGCCTCGAGTTCCAGCTCCGGACAAGCTGAGCCGCCTGTGTGCCCAGGCTGAGAGGGCTGCCTATTACCCTGTTTCCAAACAACTCCCCTTTCTGCGCCAGCGCCGCTGCCTCTCCCGTCTGTTTGCCCCTCGCCGCCTCCTCCCTCTGTTGGGGCTGCCGCTGATGATGAAATTTGGCTTGCAACACCCTCTTCCTCCCCTTCCTGCAGGCCTGGGAGAGGATTAAGCCGCTGGAGTCTGAAATCGGAAAGATCCCAGCTTCTGCTCCCCAGCACCTCCCCTCGCCCCCTCCCCCTCCCCGCCCATGCAAAACCAGAAAATTAATCTCCCCTTCTGCCTGTGATATGGCGGGCTGCATTACAAGCTGGGCGTCGAGATAAAGCGGGGAGCCGCGGGACGGCGGCCCAGTGCCGGGGCCCCGGGTGGGGCCGGCCAGGGAGATAAGGGCCTCCCAGTGCCATGAATTATTCACCGGCACTGCCTCCTCCGGCTCGGCGGCCGCCATGGGCGCTGAGATTGCGCCTTCCAGAGGGGCCTGGGTAGGGTGGGAGAAGGGTCCGTGGGGAAGGACAGCAGGCTATAGAGAGGTCTTCCTATGGGGGATGGGGAGAGAGGAGGACTGTACTTAGCTGGGGGACAACTCAGAGACACAAGCGCTTTGAAGAGCCAACTGATGCAGGGGAAGAAAGTGTCCCCAGGTCCTGGGAAGCCCAGGCTCAGCCAGAACCTCCGCAGGGGTGCTCCTTGTTATACAACTCACTAAACGCTATTGAGAGGCTACAATTGCCAGACTCAGGCCAGGTCCCAGCACCTCAGAGCTAGAGAGCCGGTCCCACCTGAGGGCGCCCTCAATGCAATGCACCTACAGAATGCGGGCTGTGTTTGGACCTGGGCGCATTCCACTCACAGGGCCTGTCTCAGCCACATTCCTCCCCACTCCCCTCCTCTGGTAGTCAAGACAGCCGCTGCTTGCTCTGGGGGGAGCACCCTGACTTGAGGGGGTACAAGAGGAGAGAGGACAGATCTGCTCCCAGGCCAGCCAGAGCTCCCCAAACAGAGAAGCCAGGGCAGGTGGTGTAGGGGGAAAGTGGTGGTGTAGGGGGAAAGTGGGGGTCAGTGCTAGGGTAGGGAGATAACCAGGGAAGTTTCCTGCGAGAGGAAATAACCCCAGGCACTATGTGAATCTTTTGTTTCTCTCCTTTCTTGCTTGGTCTCAAAGACCCAGAATTTGAAAGCAGGGAAGGACCTTAACAGTCTCTTCCCTATCTCGAAGTCTCTATCTTTCCACCTTCTCCCTACCTTCTCTCTTCTCTCTCCTCTCAATCGCCTGTCTCCAATCCTCCCTCTCACTGCATATTGTGTGTCCATCTGCCCTTTGAAGTTCTGCCTTGGCCCTGATTTCTCCACCTCTCTCTCACTGTATATTCTCTCTCTCTCTCTCTCTGTATATTCTCTCTCTCTCTCTCTTTGAGATGCAGTCTCGCTCTGTCTCCCAGGCTGGAATGCAGTGGCACGATCTTGGCTCACTGCAAACCCCGCTTCCCGGGTTCAAGCAGTTCTCCCTGCCTCGGCCTCCTGAGTAGCTGGGATTACAGGTGCCCACTACTATGCCTGGTTAATTTTTGTATTTTAAGTAGAGATGGGGTTTCGCCATGTTGGCCAATTTCTGCCCTCAAGTGATCCACCTGCCTTGGCCTCCCAAAGTGCTTGGATTACAGGCATGAGCCACTGTGCCCAGCCTATTGTCTCTGTAATGATCCCTCCCTTCTGAAGTATTGACTCCCCCAAATGATATGTTGACACACAAATTGTAATGTGTCATAGAGGGGAGGTGGCCATCTGCTGTACCCCACCCCCCTAACTGGGGAGAAAAAAGAAGGGTTCAACATGGTCCTGGATGTGCAGACAAACTGCTGAGACCCAGACAGAGGCAGCAGTATGGGAAGAGAGCCCCCCAGAGATGCACTGGCACAAGAAAGAGAGCCTGAGACACCTAGAGAGCCAGGAATGAGAGGTGCTGGGGGACGGTGAGGACCAGAGGTCACTCCTTCAGGATTGCAGAGGCAGACACCTGCCTGACAGGCAACCTGGAACCCATGGACTCCTGTAGCAGATACAGAGCCCCATGTTCATGAACCAGTGGACAAGGCACATTTGTTGAGACCCATATTCAAGTTGGAGAGGGAAAGGTGATGAATAGGGGAGGAAGAAGAGATGGAGAGTGAAGAGGGGGCTAGATTAGAAGGAGGAAGTGGGGAGGAGGGAAGGGTGAGTCCCAGAAGGATGGAGAAGACAGAGACTTGAGTGGGAAAAGGGAGAAAAGCTGAGTGGAGGAGAGAGGAGATTAGAGAGAGGAATGAGAGAAAAGAGACAGGATAGCATAGGGTGGGGAGAAAGGGTGAGGATAGCAGATAAGTGTGGGAGTAGGGTAAGAGGAGCATTTGGACCAGTAAAAAGAGAAAGCAGTGGAGAAGATGAGGGTTATGGGTGGAAGGGGGGGCGCAACGTTGAGTGTGGAGGGTGGGGGAGGCTGTGTTGCTGGGTCCCATCAGCCTTAGGTCCCCAGCCCCTTCCCAATGCGTGCTAATTAACTCCTTAATTGTCTCTGCATTTGCTGAGCCGGCAGATGAAGTGGATGCAGACAGATTGGGGCGCGTGTGATTTCACGCACGGGGGAGCGGAGAAGAGCTGCCTGGAAATCCCAGAGGGCCTTGTCCCCCCTTTACCCTCCCTCTTCACCCATCTCTGAGAGGCTGGAGGGCGCTTCTGCACCTAGAGCAGATGGGGCCATCTGCAAGGGAGGCATCCATGGGGAATTTGCCCCCATCAGCCTTTCAGGGATGATCATAATGCTTGCCACTATTGATGGAACACCCCCTACTGTTTTCTAGACACACATTGTTTCAACAGTGTGGGCATTAGCTGGGTTTTATGGTTTCTGGAGAAAAGTGAGACTCAGGCTGGGTTACTTGCCCAGGGCCACACAGCACTGGTGTGACAGTTGAGATTTGAACCCAGGTGAGCACAAGGCCAAAGTCCTAAGTGGGTCCTGGCTAGATGCCTCCAGCCAGCAGAGGGAGGAATATCTTCAGGTCTGTTTCCCTCTCAGTCCCTGGTGGGGATAAAGGGTACTGAGGTCTAAGGACCGCAGGGGCCAGAGAAAATGAAGCATGGAGAAGAAGCTGGGAGGATGCTGAAGGAGCCGTATCCTCTGTCAGGACTTGGACGAGGGGTGGGTGGGCCAGAGAAGCAGAAAGAAGTAATGAGACACTAATCACAGCCCTTGGATCCCTCAAGTGTTATCCTACTGAGGCCCTGCCAGCATCAACTTCCTCTTTTCCTCATCCCTGTCCCACAAACCCCTGTCAGAGTGACTGCCCCCCTGCCTCTCCCTGCTGGCAGCCCTGGCTCAGCCCTCTATTTCACTCCCGGCCCTTGTACTAGAGTCACTGGTCAACATGTTTGTCTCTCTTTTCACACTGGGATATTTTGAGGGCAAGGACTCCGCCAATCCTCACCATGTCCACAGGGCCAATCCTGGGGCTTCATCCAGGAAAAGCCACGGTGAAGGTTTGCTGCGATGTACAGGGTAGGGATGAGGGGATATGCGTGTGCAAGGATCCATCACTTCTCAAATGAAGAAGCAACAACAGCATGAGGGATTTAGGTTGTATATAAGAAAGAACTTCCTAAGAATGGGGCCTGTGACGCTATGAAACCGTAATTCAGACCTATAAGTTCTGAAGAGCAAGGTTGCTCAAGATTGGCTACATGTTAAAGGCCTCGAAAAATTGGGCGATTGGCCAGGCACAGTGGCTCACGCCTGTAATCCCAGCACTTTGGGAGGCCAAGGTGGGTGGATCAGCTGAGGTCGGGAGTTGGAGACCAGCCTGTCCTACATGGTGAAACCCCAACTCTACAAAAGAAACAAAAAAATTAGCCAGGCATGGTGGTGTGCACCTGTAATTCCAGCTACTCGGGAGGCTGAGGCAGAAGAACCTCTTGAACCGGGAAGGCGGAGGTTGTGGGGAGGCAGAGGTTGCAGTGAGCCGAGATCGTGCCATTGCACGATCATGCCATTGCACTCCAGCCTGGGCAACAGGGTGAGACTCTGTCTTAAAAAAAAAAAAAACAAAACACAGTTGGGCGATCTGGGCCCCAGCCCCAAAGATTCTGATTTAATTGGTCTAAAGTAGAGCCATGGCATTGCAGTGTTTGTTTGTTTGTTTGTTTGTTTGAGATCGAGTCTCGCTCTGTTGTCCAGGCTGGAGTGCAGTGGCATTATCTCTGATCACTGCAACCTCTGTCTCCTGGGTTCAAGCACTTCTCCTGCCTCAGCCTCCTGAGTAGTCGGGATTACGGGTGCTTGCCACCACGCCTGGCTAATTTTTGTATTTTCTGTTGAGACGGGGTTTCACCATGTTGGTCAGGTTGGTCTCCTGACCTAAGTGATTCACCAGCCCTGGCCTCCCAAAGTGCTGGGATTCCGGTCTCCCAAAGTGCTGGGATTGCAGGCGTGAGCCACCACGCCTGGCCAGCATTATAGTTTTATCTTACTATTTTTATTTTTTGAAATCGAGTTTCGCTCTTGTGCCCTGGCTAGAGTGCAATAGCACAATCTCGGCTCACTGTAACTTCTGCCTTCCGGGTTCACAAACAATTCTCCTGCCTCAGCCTCCTGAGTAGCTGGGATTACAGGCGCCTGCCACCACGCCCAGCTAGTTTTTGCATTTTTACTAGAGACGGGTTTCACCATGTTGGCCAGACTGGTCTCAAACTCCTGACCTCAGGTGATCCACCCTCCTCAGTGGTGGGTGTAATCCCAAAGTGCTGGGATTACAGGAGTGAGCCACCGTGCCCAGCTGGCATTGCAGTTTTAAAAGTTCCCCAGGTGATTCAAATGTGCAGCCTGGGTTAAGAACCAGTGCCTTAGATTCTGCCCTGGTTTCGCTGCACTGGTGGTTTTACCACTGGATCCAAATACTCATGCTATTGATAGTTATTTACTTATTGGGGGACTTACTAGGTACATGCCAATGTACTAAGCACTTTCCATGCATTAGCTCACGTAATCCTCAAAAAATCCTGTGAAATATCTCTGCCTTACAGATGAGGAATATTATCTCTGCCTTACAGATGAGGAAACCGAGGCCCAGAGAAGTCAAGGGACCTGCCTATGCTAATGAATGGCAGGGCCAGGTCTGGAAGCTGATTCTCCTGATTCATATCTTCTGTCTTCCCCCAGACTCCTCCTGAGGCTGCTCTTTGGCCTCAATCAGTCCTCACCTGCCTCCACCTCACTTCATCACCTTCCCTCCACCCCCGCTGCTCCCTCAGTAACATCCCAGGTGACTGAAGCAATTTGCAGCCATTTGAAGAGGCTCCACGTGTCAGTCAGCCTGCGAGCGTGGGGAGGTGGGGAAATTACAGATGCTCCAAGATGGTGTTCCCCTCCCCCTGAGGATATCTGGAATTCAGGAATCAGACTCTGCCTGATGCTTCCTCAGGTCTCTGGGACCCTCCCAGGTGATTTCCCACTCCCAAATGCCCCCACGAGTTGATTCTAAGTATCTGGGAGAGGGCTGCCACCCAGTGGCTGCCCGGGGGCATGGCAACCTTCCAGCACTGCCTGGTTCCGCTGAACAGCTCCCCAACCAAAGACCTGAATCGAAGATCCTCCCTTCCTTTTGGCAGCTCCGTGTCCAGTCCCCTAGTAAATGGATGTCGACCTCCCTCCTCCACAGTCTTAAGTCCACTCTCCCACTAGGGATCTCCAGACCTCTTCTCTGGTTTCCTACATGTTCACTACTCCCAACGCCTCACAACTTCTCATCCAACTTCTTTCCAATGTGCCATCCCCTTCTCATTACAGGTTCTTTCTTCCAACTTAAAGCCCGGCACCATGTCCTAGGAATACACCTCTCACCGTCCTTCTCCCAGAGTCGCACCAGCCTGCAAGTAGAGCAAAGGAGCCACTAGAGACAGAATTCTGGTCCCCCGCACCCTCCTCCTCATCATCTGACACCATCAGACCTCAACAGCCTCTGTGCTAAGAGCCCCTAATGAGCATCAGCAAATTAACAACTTCCCCTTGATTGCTCCTTCTCTGTTAATTGGATAGGGAGGCCCCCCCCACACACACACACAAGGCCTCTCAGAGAAGAGGAGGGAGGTAGGGAAGGAGAAAGGTGAGAGCCACAGGAGCAGTCCCCAGGCCTGGGTTCTCTGCTGAGACTTCTGCTCCATCCCTGAGCATAGCTCCCTGTTCCAACCCTTCCTCACCCTGTCCCCCTCACTCCCTTTGCCCCCTTCCTTCTGTCCAAATTCCCTTGACCTCTGGCTATTTTTCCTTCCTTTTCTCTGCTCCTTCTTTGGAGATTTGGCAGTAAGGGGTTGCGACGATGCCCCCCACAAGCCCAAAGCTACAAGGATGGGATCTAAGTGGTCAAGGCTGCGTGTTGGCTGACATATGTGCACGTGTATATGTGTCACATGTAGGTGGGGAGCAGGGATAAGAGCAGGTGAGTGCTTGCCATGTGGGTCAGGCCCTCGGGATACCTGGACATCTGTTGGGGGGGGTGTGGTTGTGAATGGTGTGCTGTGACTCTGGTCGGTATGTGTGTCTGTCTCCATATGGGCTAAGTGCTTGAATTAGTCAAGTGTGACTCGGAGTGTGTGTGTGTGTGTGTGTGTGTGTGTGTGTGTGTGTACGAGCGTGTGTGCCACCAGAGGAAGCAGCAGCAAGAGGCAAGAGCATCGATCCGAAGGAGACAGCGCGGGGAGGGGGACGCTAGGGGCAGACACCCTCCCTCCTGCGCGCACACACGCGCGCGCGCGCACACACACCACACACAGAGTCACACACACAAGCCATAGGGCCTCGCAGGCAGGGAGACGGCTCCGGGACTGGAGAGAGGCAGCTCCGCCGAAAGCTGCCGCGAGGAGGGGCGAGGCTGCGCTGGGAGTCCTGGGTCCCGCTCCCGGGTCCGGGGCCCCGCGTGCACACCGGCCCAGAGACAGCCTC
>NW_012114611.1:848572-907731 GCF_000951035.1 Colobus angolensis palliatus | reverse complement strand
ATGAGCTCCTCCGCGACTCGGCGCTGAGACCGCGACCGGTCCAGCGCCCCAGGACCCGCCGCCGGCTGCTGGCTTCCCGAAGCCCCCTCAGGTGGGTTTCCGATCCCCCTGCCTTTGGCCGCGGGGCTCCTCGGCACCCCTAAGCCGGGACTCTCCTCCCTCTGGATTTCCCTTGCTGCTGGGGCGGCTCGGTGGCTGGGAAGGGGGGCGGGGGCCGAGCAGGGGATCTGACTGCGACGAGAAGCTGGACTTGGTGGGGGGGGGTGCGTCCGGGGCGGGGACAGCTCGCTGTCATAGGGAACCGCGCCCCCCCCCCATACATCCACCTTGGGCAGCCCGCCACCCCCCACTCCCAACATACACACACACAGCCTGCTCTTATTTGAGAACTGGAGACACCCGCAGGTGAGGACTCAGGCTGGGCCCCTTCCCAGAGGTAGCCACCTCCCTGGGGGTTTTTTGGCCCCAGTTTAGCTCTTAGGACCGCAGCCCTGTCCTGTGAATACCCGTGACCAGGAGAGGAGCTCCTTACCCCGGGGTCAGCCCATCTGGGCCAGTTTTCATCTCCAGGATGGGGTGGACATTCTTGTCCCAGAGTGACCCCACATCTGGAGGGAACTCCTGCGCCTGCCTATGGGTTCATCAGGACTTCCCCCTCAATCTTGGATGACTGTATCTAGGGTCTCCCCGGGCCTGGGAAGCTTCTCTGGGAGAGCATTCTCTTGGCCTGACCTGACCCCCTGCTCCTCTGTATCTGGAGGAACCCTGGATGTGTTCCTTGGTCAGCCACCTCTGGGCTTACAAAGCAGGGAAGTCTTCTGCCTGAGGAGTCGGTGACCTCTGGAGATGAGGATTCTGGATGGGCACATGTGGAGGGGCCCCATGTGTACTTCCATCCCAGGACAATGACAGACTGTCCCTCTCCCCTCCCCCAGAATCCCCTCAACAAGGATGGAACTGAAGGCCGAGGAGGAGGAGGTGGGTGGCGTCCAGCCGGTGAGCATCCAGGCCTTCGCCAGCAGCTCCACGCTGCACGGCCTGGCCCACATCTTCTCCTACGAGCGGCTGTCTCTGAAGCGGGCATTATGGGCCCTGTGCTTCCTGGGCTCGCTGGCTGTGCTGCTGTGTGTGTGCACGGAGCGTGTGCAGTACTACTTCCACTACCACCATGTCACCAAGCTCGATGAGGTGGCTGCCTCTCAGCTTACTTTCCCTGCTGTCACACTGTGCAACCTCAACGAGTTCCGCTTTAGCCAAGTCTCCAAGAATGACCTGTATCATGCCGGGGAGCTTCTGGCCCTGCTCAACAACAGGTGGGTGGCTCCCACCCTCCCTCAGCCCTGCTCCTGGAGTTGTGTGAGTTCCAGTCAGGGTGTCTGCCTCCCTAACCCACCATAGAGCCCAGCCAAGCCTGCCCTTTAACCCATCCCTACCCCGAAACCTGCCACTCACAGCAGAGGAGTTAGGGTGCTGCTGAGCACCCAATTAAGGACACCCAGCCTCTGATCCCAGCATAGTCCAGAACAGCTTGACCCCTACCCAGCCTGAGATATGAGACATTGTCACCCTCTCTGGAGTGAGCTTTACCCTTATTCTGGCCACTCTGTCTTGACCTTCTTGTCAGCTGGGGGATGGGCACAGACCATCTTTAAAGGGTAGAGACTATAATATAAAAGCCACAGCCCCTGCCTTGTCTCTCTGCCCACCTTATCCATGCTTCCTCTCACCCATATACTGGGATGCCCTGCCCCTGGGCAGCCACTACAGATCCTTCTGTCATTTCAGACCCATGTGGTAGATCTTCTGCATGCCCAGCTCTCCTTCCTTGCCTACACCTGGGCCTGATCCCCAGGGCTGGAGGCTGCCCCCATCACCCTAGTTGGGTGTGGGACACTGATGACTGTACTGACCCGTGTGCCACTCACCCCTGGGCCCCAGGTATGAGATACCAGACACACAGATGGCAGACGAAAAGCAGCTGGAGATATTGCAGGACAAAGCCAACTTCCGCAGCTTCAAACCCAAACCCTTCAACATGCGTGAGTTCTATGACCGAGCTGGGCACGACATTCGAGACATGCTGCTCTCCTGCCACTTCCGGGGAGAGGTCTGCAGTGCTGAAGACTTCAAGGTGGTGAGTCCCCTGGTGTGGGGTGTGAGTCAGCCTGGCCCACAGAGGAGGAGGAGGAGACAAGGAGCAGGCTGGGCCTCTCCAGGTGCTACTCTGGGAGAGGAAGTTGTGTGTCCTGGGGTTTGCTTCTGGTAGAAGGGGAGTTTGTTCAGCATAGGGACACATTTACACTCACTGCATGAGGGCCTGAGCCTCAGCTTTGCAGCCATGATGGCAGGAAAGAGAGCATACAGTGCACAACACACACATATATGCACAAATGCACATGGCCTGACATAGCCACAAACCCACCAAGCTTACCTTCTAGGCCACAGGTGTCAGAGCTGAGCAGAGAGGTGGGTAAGCTACAGCCTTATTACTTGTAGTGAGGTCCAGGACCATCATTTGGAAGCTTGAAAGGAATGCAAGACTTTGCCACCCCACTTCCCAGAGCTACTGAACCAGAATCTACATCTAATAAGATCCTCAGGTGACTGGAGTGTACACTAAAGTTTGAGAAGCACCGTGAAGGACAAGTAAGGGAAACCTTCTCTTAAATAGCCTGACAGTAACTCCCTCTGTGCCATCTGCACCCCATACATAGACACATACACTGGTTAGGTTCCCTGCTTGCCAGCAAGAGCCACAGAGCCAGGGTCTGAGGAAAGGAAGGCCATCAGGACACCCAGTCATAGCTGCCCTGGAGGCTTCCTTTGCATCTCAAAATGGAGACACCCCACAGATGTGGCTGCCTCAGGCCAGCACCTCAGGGAGGGCGTAGGGAAACTGATTTTGGCATCTGATGTGCTGGGCGACCCGGGGCAAGTCACACAGATTCCTGAGGGTTAAGACTTGGACCTGGATGGCAAAGAGACCAGAGGCTCCGGAGCCATGTAGGAACAATAACACCAAATGAATGGACAATGTTCATAACTCTTTCACGTGTTTTCTAGGCTCCCCTCAATCGCCTTGATACATAATCACGTTAGCTCTATTTTACAAATGTACGAACTGAGACACAGAAAGGCAGAATGATTTACCCAAGCTCACACAGTTAGTGACAGGTGACAGGTTCAGGATTAGAACTCATGTCTCCTTAAGCTGAAAATGTCCTTTACTCTTTTAATTAATATTATGGACCCTGGAGTTATTGTGTCCACTTCACATTCTTTTCCAGGACCCTTTTCTCTCCATGCCTGCTCAGCTCTCAGATCCTCTCCCTTTTTCCTGCCCATTTTCTCCCTGTTTGCTTGCTTCCTCCTGCGGTATGGGAACATGAACTGTATTTGTGCAGAAAGGATGGCACCATGGTCACGTTTAGTGTTTCTTGCTATGCAAGACTTCCCAATCTCTTTAAGCCTTGCTCTGCAGACCAGTTTCATTGGCCTTTGTCAATCCTGCTGGACAAAGTTTACCTGACTGCACTGTTTACTGAGCCAAGCTGATGGGGAGCTTAGCCAAGATGCAAGAACCACTTCCTTCCCTATCTTACTTCTTCATAGCAGGAGAGTCTTGGATTCCCCAGAGCTCAAGACCAGAGGGTTCCCAGTCTCACAAGTGATGCTCCCAAGAGTAATAGGACTGTAAGTGAAGGTAGAAGCAAAAGTCAGAGCCCCCTCTCTCCAACACACCCAACATACAAGCAGGAGGGGCCCCTGAGAAAGATGGAGAAAATGTATTTGTTTGAGTGGTTTGTAGTGTTGGATGAGGGAGGGAAGTGCTTGGCTCAATCTGAGGAGGTGCTAAGATATAAATTTGGGCACAGTTAGTCCATAGAAAGTGTTCAGTTGAGGCTCCATCTGTCCATCATGTCCAGAAAGATTCCAAGTGGTGATGCTAAGACAACGTTTGGTCGATGATGGAGATGTTGGGATGTGATTGGTCCATGCCATCTGAGGGGGCCATTCTAAGTAGTCAGATGGAGATGTGATTGGCTCACAAAGTTCTGGAGCAGTCTGAGTTGTTCCTCTTACCCGGGGGGAGAGACACACAGGCTAGCACCCTGCAGCCCCAGCTGTGCCGCTTCTTGCTTCTGGGTTGTCAAGGAAGACCAGGTTTTGCTGTTTTGCAGCCCGTGTCAAAGACCTGACCCTGAATTTTGCTGGACCCGAACCTCTCACCCCTCCCTCTGCTCTCTTTAGTTGATTTCATTGCCAGCCCCTCTCCATGTCAAGAGCTCTACCCATAGGGATGTTCCCACACAGATGGGCGTCTGGCTGGAGTCCATGTCTGACACCTCCCCGCTGGAGAAGGGCCTGGCAGGCTCTCTCCTCCAGCTCCCCAGTCCTAAGGGCTCCCACACTCCTTGCCTGATGCTCCACCCTCTCCCTTCTCTCCTCAGTCTCGTGATTAACATCCTTGACATTCTCTGCTAGGCTCAGAGGTGTGTTGGGAGTGTGTCTCTAGCCCTGGGCAGATGTAGCACTGACAGAAAACACCTGTCTATAGGGTCAGGGTCTGAGGGAAACCATCTTGGCATCTTCTGCAGCCTTCAGAGCAGAGGTTCTTCACTGAGGAAAGGAGGTAGTGAGGGAAGAGAGGCTTTGTGGTTAGGGCTTTGGTTGCTCTTTCAGTGGCTCAGGAAGAAGCTGCTGGGGCCCATCCAACAGGATTGCTCTGGGGATACCACCCCCCACTGTCCAAGACCTTGCTCAACACATTTGCAAAATATAGTGTGTGGGAGCACGTGTGGACTCTTTTGTAGATTTCTAAGGGCAACCCTCATCTCAACAATAAGAGCCCTGTTTCTAAAGGCTGGTTGGGGGAGGCATAAGAAGACAATTCAGGGAGGCTGCTCTGGTCACTCAAAGACCCCAGCTCCCCTGATGAGGATCTGCAGTAACAGGCATTTCTCCAGATGTGCTCCTGGATCCAGCTCAACCCCAGGGAATAGTTGGTGGTCACAGAGCATTTGGCCAGGGTCCATCCCCCAGGTGTGGCTGAGTCAGCTTGAGAGGGTGGAGGTGAATATGGGGAGCCTGAGCTGAATCTGGGAGGGACTGGTTTGGAAATCTTTCAGGATTGAAGAGACAGAAGGGCAGGGCAGGGAGTATCCCCACAGCAACCTGGCTGGGAAGGTCTCAATAGCTGCCTCCTGAGCAACCATAGTGACCCAACTACAAGGCCCCCTCTTCCCGGCCACCTCCTTTTCTTCCTGGTAGGGTGCTTTGTTGCCAAGGCAACGGGGTCTGCGGCTCCTCTCTCCTGCCCCACCTTGAGGCCGCTCAGGCCAAGGCAGGGCAGGGGTTCCATGGAGGGGGGCTGGGGTGCAGCTGTCTGCTGGTGTCTGGGTGGGGGCCAGGGGAGTGAGCACAGTCGCAGCTGGTGCCAGCCTCCAGCTGCACCTTATCTGTCCCTGGCAGTGGGAGCAGCTGATGTGGCCGGAATGCTGAGCAGCAGCAAGGGGAGGGGGCTGGCAGATGGTCGCCCAGTCTGCCCTATGCCACCCCCTCCTCCGCTGAGACCTAGACCCTTTGCCTAGGGGAGAGAGAAGCAGGAATTCATTTCTGGGGCCTGAAAGAGAAGGAAGAGGAGGGCAGAGAGTGGAAATGCTAGAGTGGGCATGTGGTGCGGCTCATAATCTCTCTCAGGAGGGTGAAACTGGGGGACAAGAATCCCTGGGAGGGGTCCAGAAGAGTACTTCTCAGGACCCTGGATTGGAGACCAGAATCTCCCAGGGAAGAGGTGGAGTGAATGAGCACAGAAGCCTCCCCCACAACCCACTGCAAGGTTCCGAAGGGGCCCGGGCATCCCCTGGAGCACCTAGGGAAGTAAGATCCTGCAATGACAGGTGGCTGTGGGTGGCTGATCCTGGGACCCAAAGTGGGGAGAGAGAGGTCATCTAAAAGCAGGAGAGCCAGGGATGGCAGCGCCCGGCAAGAGCCAGGACTAGCAAGGAGCTTCTTCATCTCCAGGGTTCACCCCTCATCCCCACACCCCATGCTGCCCCATAGAAGCTCAGACCAGAAGTCCCTTGGAAGGGCCTGACCTTACTGCTGGGGTCTGCACCCTCCAGCTAGGCAGGGAGTGGAGGGGCTGCTGAGGGGAGAGGCTGCCCAGACTGCCGTGCAGAGAGGGGAAGGGGGGTCTTGGGCAGCCCCACCCAGAGGCCTGGTGGTCTTCACGGGTGGGAAGGGGGAACATGCACAGATTGCAGAAGGATAGAAGAGGCTGATCTGGAGAGAGTAACTCTGGAGGAGGGGTTCATGGGGTTCATGAACTTTGGGGGAAGGGTTCCTGCCCTAGGTGTTCATGGCTACTGCCTCCTACCTTATCCTTCTCATCTGTTCCTCCCACCCAGGAAGTGCCTAAACTGAACGCAGGCGGGTGGAGAGAGGAGACGGGAGCAGAGCCCATTGCAGTTGCAGGAATCCAGTGGGCCCTGGGTTGGGGTCTCAGATGGCTCCTTTTCCCTCTGTCTCAGACACAGATACACACAAACATCCTTCAGGTAGCCCAGTTTTCTTTCTCACCTCTTCCCCTTCTCCCCAGACCCCAGCCATTTCTGACTCTACCCCTCTCTCAGACTGGCTATCAGCTGAGAGCTACTCTAAGCTAATTGATCTCTGGGCTGCTGGCTAAAGTAATAGGGAATTCAGTAACTAAGTGCCTCTGGGGGCCAAGCCTGGAAGTGGAGGGCTAGTCTTGGGCCTTTGTCACTGCCCAGCCGGTGGAGAACTCCTAGGTGTGGCCACTGCATGCCCAGTGTGTCCTGGAGACAGAGGGGGAGGCCCACAGAGAAGCTTGGAATGTTCTGCTGTGGGTGGAGGTTGTTTCTGAGTGTGCTTCAGTTTTGTGGAAAGTAATTTCAAATCTCAGGAGATGGTGAGGGAGACAGAATATTCAGAATGAGAAGCTGGGATTAGGGGAGTGTTAAGCTCCACTGGATTCATTCCCATAGCAGACAGTGCCACTTCCGTGTGCCAGGTCCTGCTCTGGGGCAGTGAAGTGCAGCATGGGAGGTTCAGGGCCGAGAGCCATGGGGGTGGTACTAAAGGAGGCCAGGTGGGGTGGGCTTCAGAACAAGGGGGAACATGCTGGGGATGAGCAGACTCTCAACATCCAGGGGGAGTCCTCCCAATCTCCCCAGCCAAACTCAGCCTCTCGGAGAACAGCAGGTTCATAGAATGTGTTAGTGTCTCCCCAGCTAACTAAATCAACCGGCCAATTCTCTCCGGCAAGGGCCATTCTTCAGAGCCTTGGCCAGCCCCTTCCCACCCCCAAGCTTTCCCTCACTTGTATGTTTGAGGTGGCTAATCTAGAAGCCTCTACCTTCTGACCTATGATGTCCCAGTCAGGACCCTTGGGTGCACATTCTGGGAGGCAAAGCTGGAAGGAGACAGCAAGAATGAGAAGGGGTGCCTAGCTGGGTGGAGGATGGGACTGGGCATTAGGGCTCCTGGTCTCTATTTTGGGCAAAGTTCCACCTGGCCCCACTTCTTAGCTTCTAAGCCCAATCTCCTTTAAGGAGGTTGTAAGAGTATTCTTTATCGAGGGGCAGCCCTTCCTCTGGGACTCTCTGGCCAAGTACACACTGCCCCATGTGTAATGGATGTGCAGCGCCAGCCTACCTGGATACAGGAATTGGACATCTTCCTCACAGAATATTTAAAAATGAGCGTGAAGCTGCTGTGTATTCACCTTAAAGGGAAGTTCCCTTAAGGAACTGTAAGGGCAGACACTCTGCCACCCCAGGCTCTCCAAGGCCACTCTCCAGGGAGAGACAGGGCCAGTTGTGATCTTTCTGAGATCCCATGAGTTCTTGGATAGAAAATGCTTTCCCAGCCTTCTGCATGCCCTCTGTGTGACTGACAGTCCTGTGGGCCCAGGAGGTTCGGCTGTGCAGCTTAGTGCTGTGTGTCTCTAGTTGGTGTCACACTAGCATGCCAGGCTGAGAACATCCCTGGGGGTGAGACTGCTGCAGTGGCCTTGGCCCTGGACAGCAGCCGTCTCAGACTTCCTCACAACACCCTCATCACATGTGCGCCCTAAGCATGCAAGCACACATGTGCACCTCTGTGTGTTTCTGGGGTAGAGTGTGGATGTACAGTGTGAAGCAGAAGCATGTGGAGGTATATGGGGGCCCAGGCAGCTTGGTGTGTGTGGCTGTGGGAGAAAGCTTTTGTGCAGGCAAACCTCTGGTTGCATGCAGAGCACATACCCGCAAAATTAATCGTCTCTTTCAGTTGTGCTTTGCAATTTACAGATTCTCTTTACTTTAGCTCATGTGATCTTCATAATTCTTGTAGGTAGGAAATTGTTAACATCTTCATTGGAAAGATGAGAAAAATGAGGCTCAGAGGAGTTGTGTGACCTGCCTGAGGTCACACAGCTGGGAAATGACAGAGTGGGATCCTGACTTCAGATCTTCTGAGTCCAGGTTCTTTGTGTATGACTGTAGGAGCAGGAACGTGTTTAGAGGAGGGTGCTCTGTTGAGAAGCAGTGTGGGGAGGCAGGAAGGGCAAGAAAGGGTGCAGAGAAGAGACTCTAGGAATCCCGTTCCCAAGTTGAGTAGGCCTAGTTTTTTGATGCTTCTGTCCTTTCATTGCACCATTAGGCGAAGTGCCTATCTTAGGTGAACCCACCACTGCCTTTCCCCAGGGTCACACCAGGGCAGCCAGGACCTCCCTGAGGAACTCACACACCAGGGCAGCTTAGTATCGCATTGCGTACATGCTCAACATCCTTAAATGGGCGTGCAGTGCTGCCTGGCAACCCCACTGTGTTTTCCTGGTCAACTTGCTCTGCCTGATGACTACTGCAAACTTCTCCACTCTTCTCAGTCACCCTTCCTAGCTCCTCTCACCCTCAGCAGATGACCTTGCCTCCCACTTACCTCACTGAAAAAATAGAAGCCTCAGACAGGATCTTGTCCTTCTTCTGGGTACCAAGCCCTAGAAGGGAACATTCATCTTATCTAGGATAAAGTCTCAACCTAGAATTTTCATCTTATTCCCTTCTGCCTTTTTAAGATCTTTCTCCTGCTAATTCTGTCTCTCCCTGCTCTACAGTTGGTCGCTCCTTCTCAACTGGAACCCCATTGACAATGAAACATGCTGAAGATGCTCCTGTCTTAAAATACATAGCTGTAACGACAGCTAACATATACTGAGCACTTGCTATGTATTGGTCTTTGTGCTAAGATAAAAACTAAAACATATGTGTCTCTCAACTCCACAGCACCTGCCAGCTCCTATAGTGTCTCTGCTTCCCTTTACAAAGTTCCTAAAAGTGATGTGTTTATTTCACTGTTTCCATTTCCTCACCTTTAACTCACTTTCTGATCCAGGCTGCTTTCTTCCCCCGTCATTGCCATTCCTCCTAAATGGTTCTAGCTAAAGCCTTCATGTTGCCAAATCCGGCAAATATTTTTTTTTTTATTCTTGATCTCTCAATAGCATTCAAAATAGTTGCCCACCACCTCTTTTTTTTTGAGATGGAGTTTTGCTCTTGTTGCTCAGGCTGAAGTGCAGTGGCGCCATCTCGGCTCACTGCAACCTCTGCCTGCTGGGTTCAAGCAATTCTCCTGCCTCAGCTGCCTTAGTAGCTGGGATTACAGGCGCGTGCCACCATGCGTGGCTTTTCTGTGTGTGTGTGTATGTTTTTAGTAGAGACAGGGTTTCTCCATGTTGGTCAGGCTGGTCTCAAACTCCTGACCTCAGGTGATCCGCCTGCCTTGGCCTCCCAAAGTGCTGAGATTACAGGTGTGAGCCACTGCTCCTGGCCCCCACCACCTCTTTTTTGAACTACTCCCTTTCCTGACGATCATACTCTCTTTGTTTTCCTTCTCTGTCTACCCACTCCTCTGTCTCTTTGCCAGTTCATTTTCTTCTACTTGGCCATTTAGTGTCATCACTACTCAAGGCTCAGTCCCAAGCTTTAATCTTCTTTTAAATCATGAGAGTACAATGCACCGTATTGTAGCTTGAAGAATTTTTACACTGGTATGTCTTACAGTGTAGTATTTTGCATATTACACTGGTATGGATTTACATTGGTATAAAACATTTCTAGTACCCCAGAAAGTTCTTTCAGGCTGTTTGCTAGTCAATGCTACCCCACAAGAGTTAACCACTATTCTATCAGTATAGACTAATTTCACTCGTTCTTGAACTTCCTGCAGTGTATGTATCCTCCATACGGTGTATACTCTTTTGTGTCTGTTTGTTTTGTTTTGTTTTGCTTGTGATTATGTCTGTGAGATTTAGCCATGTTGTTGTGTATGGCAGTGGTTGGTTCTTTTTTGATGCTGTATAGTACCTCATTATATGAATTTGCCACAATTGATCCATTCTACTGATGCTAGACATTTGGGTTGTTACTAGTTTTTGGCTCTTATCTATAAAGCTACTATGAACATTCTTGTTCATGTTTTTTAGTTGACATATACACTCATTTCTCCTGGGCATATGACTAGCTATGGAGCTATGGTTAAGTCATAGGGTATGATTCTGTTTAGCTTTAGTGGATACTGCCAAATCAGACCTTTTTTCTGTTTTTTTTTTAACTTTATATTCTATTCTTGGGCAGTCTCATCTTCACTCATGACTTCAATTACCATCTACACACTGACAACTGCCAAATTTATGTCTCAGCCCAGCTCTCTCCTCTTAGCATCAGCTCTAGTCGCCAATTTCCCACTTAACGTCTCTCCTTGGATGTCCCTAAGACTCCTCAAAACCAGCATGTGCAAAACCAAAGTCATCATCTTACCTCCCAAACTAGTTCTTTACCTGTGTGCCTGATCTAGTGAGCCACCCCACTGTTCACCCCATCATGCAAACCAGAAATCATCCCTGACACTCCATCTCCCTCACCTGCCTTGACAGGATCTACCAATTTTGCCTCATAAACATCTCCACTCTACCCCTGTTACGGGCCGTCCCACCACTGCATGTCTCACTGGGCCACTGCAAAGGCTCCTAAACAGGCCTCCCAGCAGTCCCTCTATATCCTTCACTCTGCAGCCATAGTTGTCTTTTCAAATCAAAGCTCTGATCACTTGAACTCCTTCTGTGGGGAGTCTTTAATCGTCCCTGAGCCAGAATCCTCACTGTGGCCTTTAAGACCCTGAGTGACCTGGGTTCTCCCTGCCTTTACCCACCTCTCCAGCTACGCTTGCCCCTTCTCATCTCTCTCCTTCAGGGCCCTTGCACACACTCTGTTCTTTCTCTGAAATATCCTCCCTCCTCCACAGGGGCACATGCGCACATGCATACACACACACACACCATTACCTAATTACTCCTCTTTATTTATTTATTTTTATTTTATTTTATTTTATTTGTATTTATTTTTTTGAGACAGAATCTCCTTCTGTCACCTGGGCTGGAGTGCAGTGGTGCAATCTTAGCTCACTGCAACTTCCACGTCCTTAGTTCAAGCAAGTCTCATGCTTCAGCCTCCTAAGTAGCTGAGATTACAGTCATGTGTCACCATGCCTGGCTAATTTTGTATTTTTAGTAGATATGGGGTTTTGCCATGGTGGCCAGGCTGGTCTTGAACTCCTGGCCTCAAGTGATCCACCCACCTCGGCCTTCCAAAGTGCTGGGATTACAGGCATAAGCCACTGCGCCCAGCCTCCTCTCTATTCTTTAGACTGTAATTCAAACATCATTTCCTCAGAGAAAGCTTCCTTGACTCCCCAGTCTGGGTCAAGTCCCTCTGCCATTCACTCTGATAGAGCCATATTTTTTTCATAGCACTTATCATGGTTTGTAATTAGATATTTATTTTTTTCATTTTTGAATTGATGTCTGTCTCCCCTCTTCGATAGTAAGCTCCATGAGGGCAGGTCCATGATGTGTTCTCTACTGTGGCAATGAATAAATGAAAGAATGAAGAAGCAAGGGATTTGGAGACAGATGACCTCATTCCAGCCTCCAGCCTACTTCTTGCTCTTCCTGAGACTTGAATAGGCTGGTGTGGCTCAGTTTTCTCACTTGTCAGATGGGAATGAAGTTACTCATACCTGCTTATTTCACTGGGTTGTATAAGGATCCCATGAGATAACAACTGAAAACCATGGGCCGAGCGTGGTGGCTTACACCTGTAATCCCAGCACTTTGGGAGGCTGAGGCGGGTGGATCACCTGAGGTCAGGAGTTTGAGACCAGCCTCAACATGGAGAAACCCTGTCTCTACTGAAAATACAAAATTAGCCGCGTGTGGTGGTGTATGCCTGTAATCCCAGCTACTCGGGAGGCTGAGGCAGGAGAATTGCTTGAATCTGGGAGGCAGAGGTTGCGGTGAGCTGAGATCACCATACCGTTGCATTCCAGCTTGGGCAACAAAGAGTGAAAAACTCTGTCAAAAAAACAAAACAAAACAAAGCAAAAAACACCATGGAGCATTACACAGACATAAGGGGTTGCTGGAATGAAGAAAGAGATACAGAAAAAGTCAGAAACCACACAGCGCACACTGCTGAAGAGAAGGTCTGGATGGGGAGGGCTGCATGTTTGGACAGAGGGTTCAGAACTGAGTGCAGCTCTGTGTGTGTGTCTGCTTGGGCACCTCTCCAGGGGCCCTCTGTGTATGCCCTTTGACATTTTCCTCATCCTCCAATTACTTGAACAAGATAAAGATGAGAAAGAATGTTAGAAGAATAAGCATTTGTTTGAACACGCATACAGGTGATGGAGGAGAGAGGACGTGCAGTTGGGTGTGTGTGTGTGTGTGTGTTGGGGTGTATGTGTTGTGTGTGTGTGTTGGGGTGTATGTGTTGGGGTGTGTGTGTGTTGGGGTGTATGTGTTGGGGTGTGTGTGTGTTGGGGTGTATGTGTCGCCCCACACCAGGGCTGTATGTCTGTGTGGTAATGTGCAAGTGTGCAGTGTGGTCTTGGTTGCTGTAAGGGAAGAGGTATTCAGTTGCACCCAACTTACTGTCCTTTGGCGCTGTCTGTGTATGCACACCCTTCTCTTTGCTGGGGCTCCCAAGCTGGAAGCTCTCACTGCCTTTGCTGCTTCCTTCTGGAAATCAATCTACTTCCCCTTCCAAAATATCTGAAGGAGAGGGACAGTGCCCTCTAGTGGGAATGCATGGGTAGCTGCAGCTTCCTCAGCCCAAGCCTCAGCCCACTCCACTCAAGTCTGGAAGTCTTCTCTGAAGCACTTCCTGGGGAATGCAAAGGAGGAGGCCCCTACCCTCTGAGAGCTCAAGATCTGGCAGGCAGGAAAAAGATGCACACAGGAGAGGACACACAGGTTCATGCAGGAGAAGCCTGAGGACAGTAGCTGAAGGTGGGTGGGGGGGTCTCTCCTCATCTCTGCAATGACTTATCTCTGGTTGCCCAGGGTGTTCCTGGCCTTCCTTGCTTCCTGTTCCCACACATGGTCTCTTGGTCCTGCTCTTTTACTCTTGGTCATTACTCATAGCTGTAGGGCCTTGAGCAGAACTGGACCCTTCAGTCTATTCCCCGGGTGGGCACTAACAGCAATCTATGGAGTTGGGGGAGGCTTCTTGGAGGAGGTTACATGTGAGTAGGGTCTTGAAAAATTAGTAGGAATTCTCCAGATGGAGTCCAGGGAAGGCACAGGACTGTGGATGAGCCTTGTGTGTCTAGGGATGGGTGGTGGCGGCTGGATGCTGGCCTGAGGTGGAGGGTACATTGCTTTCAGCTTTGTGGGGCCACAAGAGATGCCTAAATTTTCACAGGAGGCAGTGGGAAGTGAGAGAAGATCTTTACTTTTTTGAGACGGAGCCTTGCTCTGTCACCCAGGCTGGAATGCAGTGGCACGATCTCGGCTCACTGCAATCTCTACCTCCCGGGTTCAAGCGATTCTTGTGCCTCAGCCTCCCAAGCAGCTGGAACTACAGGCATATGCCACCATGGCTGGCTAGAGAAGGTCTTTAAGCAGAAGAATGGTCAGAGTCACACAACATGAACTAAAGGTGGGGAGAAACTGCAGGGAGGCAGGGAGACCAGTTGAGAGGCTGTTGTTTAGGCAAAAGAGGAAGGCAGTGGCTGTTGTTTAGCCCAATCTGAGGGCAGTGGCAGAAGGATGGAGGGGGCGAGAGGTCCAGACTCTGATTCTCGGACCTCTTTGTCCCTGGCAGCAAAGCTGAGGCCAAAAGTTCCACATCACTCGGTTCTGCTACAACCTGGCACTCTGCCTCCCATCCCCAACACACTCTAGGGTCTCTGCAAATGGAGAAGGAAGATGGTGGGAGCAGGGAGGGAGAAGGGGGGGGGAACACAGCCTGGGACTAGGGGATGCTTAAGGAATGGGGAGGACCAAGCAGACCCACCTAGCCCCAGTCTAGCCCTACTGCTCCTCCTCTGACCCTGCAGAGAAAGAGTTAATCTGCTATACCTCCCTCCCCAACCTTCCCCTCCTCCCCTCAGGTCACCTTCTTGGCCCTGGAGACTTGGCTGGTGGCTCAAGTTCCTCAACCAGTGGCCCTGAGTAATCAGAGCACACAGAGGGACCAGGGGCCTGGGGGCAGGGAATGGTAAATTAGGGGCAGGGCAGCCTCAGAGACTGAGGCTGGGAGTCTGCAAGGCTGAGGGTTTGGCGGGAACCCCAAGTTGGTTCCCAATACTCTCTACCTGACCCAGATCCCCCTGCCCCACCCCCAGCACTGATCTCAATTTCTTCCACCCACCAGAGAATTCCTCGAACTCCTAAACTGTTGAGGGGTGCAGGGGGCAAGCTGAAAGGGGTAGTGGTGATCTGCCAGGAAGCTTTCCCACTGCAGGAGACAGGGTCCCTCCCCCTAGTGCCGGGAACTGGTCAGAAATGAGTCTGTGGTCAGTGAGAGACTGCTGCTAATGGAACCTGGGCTGGCCCACAAGCCACAGGAGGGGTAGGGGAGAGGAAAGGAACCAAAATACAGCTCAGCATAGGGGGTGGGACTAGGGCTGGTAATGCTGTCCTGAAGTAGAGCTGGGGCCAGGGAGGGAGGGGAAGAGAAACAGGGTCAGGGACTGGAATTGGAGGTCTGAGAGAGTGCCTGGTGGTGGGGCACGGAGGGGCTAAGGTATCCCGGAGGAATAACTGGATGAGGGGAGAATAAGGAAGAGGACCCAGAATTGGGATGCGGGCACTGAGGGACATGATGAGGAACAGACTGGAGGATGACAGAGAGCATGAGTATGTGTTACGTGTGTCCTGGGGGGTGGGGACTGTTGTCACTGCGATCATCATGGCAGTGGGCGCAAAGGATGGTGCCGGGTCCCTCCTCACCGGGAGGGGTGGGTTCCAGGAGTCCCAGCCCTAGGCTTTTCCAGGGTTTCCACTCTGTCCTAAACCCTCTCTGTGCTGCTGGAGCTGGTGACAGGAAAGGGGCTCCAGCCCCCTGCTCTCCATCAGCCTCCTTTTCCCACTGCCATCAATTATTCATCAGCCCAGACACCCGCCCTCCCTGGCAGGGCAGGCTGGTCCTCCTCCCATGCCCCGCCCCAGCCACACTGCCACAGAGGCCCTGGTGAGGAAGGACAGCCAGCCAGGCTGTGGATACCTGACTGACAAGCTGGGTGGCTGGCTCTGCCGGACTCTGCCTGGGGTCACATAGCCTTCCCCTCTGGCACCTTCCCCCTTCCTCCTGCCAATCCCTGGCACCAGGAAGCCCCTGGAGAAAATGCCCATCCGGATCTTCTGCTCTGTGTCATTCTCCTCTGGAGAGGAGGCCCCAGGGCCCTTGGGAGATATTTGGGGTCCCCACCACCATCAGCAGCAGCAGGACATCTCAGAATCAGAAGAGGAGGAAGAAGAGAAGGAAAAGGAGGCAGTGAGGAAGGAGGCCAGCGAGAGGCATTCACCCATAGACTTGGTGGCCTTTGCCAACAGCTGCACCCTCCACGGCACCAAGCACATTTTTGTGGAGGGGGGTCCAGGACCAAGGCAGGTGCTGTGGGCAGTGGCCTTTGTCCTGGCACTGGGTGCCTTCCTGTGCCAGGTAGGGGACCGCATTGCTTATTACCTCAGCTACCCACACGTGACCCTGCTAAACGAAGTGGCCACCACGGAGCTGGCCTTCCCGGCGGTCACCCTCTGCAACACTAATGCCGTGCGGCTGTCCCAGCTCAGCTACCCTGACTTGCTTTATCTGGCCCCCATGCTGGGACTGGATGAAAGTGATGACCCTGGGGTGCCCCTCGCTCCACCGGGCCCTGAGGCCTTCTCTGGGGAGCCCTTTAACCTGCACCGCTTCTACAATCGCTCCTGCCACCGGCTGGAGGACATGCTGCTCTATTGCTCCTACCAAGGGGGGCCCTGTGGCCCTCACAACTTCTCAGTGGTGAGTGGGGCCCCATGCCTGCCACAGTACCCCAAGAGTATCTGCCATGGCTCTCCCTGACTGTCACCTCCTGGGGTTGGGGCTGGGGCTGGGGCTGATGACTGTGCTGTCCCCTCCTCACCCGGCTGACCCAGGCCAGAGCTTACCCAGGAGCCCAGGGCCCGGAGCTAGGCTGATATTCCCAGGTCCATACCAGCATTGCTTTTCCAGTATCTGCCATGGCTCTCCCTGACTGTCACCTCCTGGGGTTGGGGCTGGGGCTGGGGCTGATGACTGTGCTGTCCCCTCCTCACCCGGCTGACCCAGGCCAGAGCTTACCCAGGAGCCCAGGGCCCGGAGCTAGGCTGATATTCCCAGGTCCATACCAGCATTGCTTTTCCCGTTCGAATCTTGAAACACGTCTTAGATGGTGTTTCCTCCCTACATGTCCTCCAGCCTCACCTGCCCTTCCCAAGACCTCCTCGTGGTCCAGCAGGGCCCGGGATCTGTTGGTAGCCGCCAATGCCTGGCTAGTTGATCACTATTTTGACTAGCACCTATGGACTGAAGCTGGGGTGGGTGCTGCCTGGTCTCTGATGGTACAAGAGAAGGGAATGAGAGGGAGACAGTAGAGGGGTGGGGACATCCCCCACCACCCCCACCTCACCATGCTGCTTGTCAGCAGCTCCCACAGCAGGGACTTCAGTGCGTCTTTGCTTGGTCTTCCTGTACCCTCCTACGGGTGCCCCACCCCCACCAGCTCTGTGTGTGTGTGTGTGTGTGTGTGTGTGTGTGTGTGTGTGTGTTTGAGGGTAAATAACAGGCCTTTAAGTCATATCCCTCTCCCCAGCTTTAAGTGGCCAGGGACCCTCTTCCTAGGGGAAGCTCTCACTGGGAACTGTCCTCCTGCTTGGCCCCCCACCCAGGGGTCTAGGGCCTTCCCTGCTGGAGGGCCACCTGGCACCCCACTGTCTCTCCTAAGTTCATTTTCCAGGTCTGTCTGGCCTGACTGCTCTCCTGCTCCACTAGCTCCCAGGTACCAGGCCTTCCCTGCCCCACACACCTATCCCTCAGTCCTCCACCCCCTCCCTAGTGTAGGGGCAGGGGGTGTCATCATACTGGTGCATCATGGGATGACTGCAGGCATACAGGGGCCTGGGGGTTTGGGCCACTGGGCCTCAGGGAGGCCAGGAGCCATAGGAAGGTGGCTTCCTCTGGGCCTGAGGGTAGAGCAGACACTTCTCACCCAGGCCCACCAGGTGGCAGCAGCAATCCATTGTACAGCAGGCCAGTCCTCTGAGCCAGCGCAAGGCAGGGCTGCTAGCCGGCCTCAGACACCTCTAATCCCATACAGCTCCGGATGGAGTGTAGGCATGAGCATATGTCCAGCCTGGAGCCTGTGGCTGGGTGCCGCAAGACCTGGTCGTGGGGCTGGGGATTAGGAGCCCTTGGAGTTCTCTCTTTGCCTCATCCCTAGACCTCACCCACAAAGTGGGGAGAGCAGTATGTTTCCTTTTCTGGAGGGCAATGGAGGAGGCTGTTCTAGGAAGGGGGAAGGGGACAAAGACCCTATTCCCTAGTAACCTACTGCCATTGCTGCTCCAGTCTGGCCTGAAACTCTTTTGTCTGTCCCCTGCTCTGGGCTGTGTTGACTCACCTTATGACCTGTTTTGTGGACTTTGTCACCATCCAGCAGTAGTAAAAGCACAGCCACCCCAACTTGGGGACATTCAAGGAGGCTGTGGGGAAAAGGCCAAGAATAACTGGTTTACTTTTCTCTTTGCAGCTTTTTAATCAGCACTGTGACCAGGGCTGCACCGGGGCGTGGAGTGGGGAGAAGACTGGGGAGACAGCCCCCAGGGCTGAGATATCTCCTGAGGCCTTCCTAGTTTTAAAGCATTAACACACGCACCATGCCCTGGGGGCTCAGTCCCAAGTGCTGGGAGAAGAGGTGCTGGTGCTTGGTTGAGCGTGGTCCTTGGTATGGCAACTGGGTCTACTTTCAGGTTCTGCTGATGATAGAATAATGATAGACCCAAAGGGCTAGGGGCTGCAGGAAACCAAAAAACTGAGTTTGGCTGGGCACGGTGGCTCACGCCTATAATCCCAACACTTTGGAAGGCTGAGGCCGGCGGATCACCTGAGGTCAGGAGTTTGAGACCAGCCTCGCTAACATGGTGAAACCCCGTCTCTACTAAAAATACAAAAATTAGCCAGATGTGATGTTGTGCGCTTGTAATCCCAGCTACTCGGGAGGCTGAGGTGGAGGTTGCTGTGAGCTGAGATTGCGCCATTGCACTCCAGCCTGGGCAACAGAGTAAGACTCCATCTCAAAAAAGAAAAAAACAAAAACAAAAACTAAGTTTGGGTCTTGGGGAAAGCAGAATTTCAGATTCCCAGAGTGAAATCTAGGAGAAGAGAAGATATGTCTCAGAGGCCTCAGGAGCTTGGGCCTGAGGAAAGGGTCCCAAGGAGGGGCCAGGGATCTGGCTGTGTTGGGATCCTGGTGATGAAAATGCATATGTCAGGTTCCTGGCAGGAAAAAGACAGCTACCTGATGATTTAGTTGAAGACTTTTAACAAAGGGACTGCTGACAGATCTGTGGGCAGGGTTAAGAAAACCAGTGAGAGGGGCTGAGGCAGTGAGCAGTACTAGGAAATAATTATCACTTCTAGGCGGAAGAAGCCCAAAAGAAGACAGTGCTGCGTAGGGATCCCTGACAAGATTTGTAATCATGGAGGGCATAAGCCACTACTAGAGCTACAGAGGGGCAAGGGCTGGAGAAGGATTCATACCCCAATCTTTCCTCCTGCCTTCTGATCCATTACCAATACCTCCCAACTGTGAAACCCGACTAGAAGCCCATGCAGGTGGCAAAGGAGCTCAGGCTATGCACCCTACCAGGAACAGTTTTCCAGGGCACACAGAGGGCAAGGAAGGGTGGGAAACAGGTGGGAGAGGGGAGCAAATGGAGAACAGGCTGCAGAGGAGGAACCATTCCCAAAGGGTGTTGAGATTCCAACAGCTGGGGTGACTAGGAACAGCCCTTGGTGAGTAGAGGGTGCTGGCAGGACTCAGGCTCTCCACTCTGCCCCTGCCAGGTCTTCACACGCTATGGAAAGTGCTACACGTTCAACTCGGGCCGAGATGGGCGGCCACGGCTGAAGACCATGAAGGGTGGGACAGGCAATGGGCTGGAAATCATGCTGGACATCCAGCAGGACGAGTACCTGCCTGTGTGGGGGGAGACTGGTATGTCGCCCGCTTCAGGGGCCCCTCTGCATGGCTCTAGGCCCCAGCCTCTGCCAGGGGTTCCTGGGCTTCTCTGTGAGACCTGGGCAGGGCCCGGGCTTTCCCCTCTCCCCCCAGCATCTCACCATCTCCATTGCTGACTCTACCTGACTTCCACACTCACATCTCTCTGGCTCCCCCTTCCTGGCTCAGTTACTCTCCAAGGTAACCAGCCATCCTTTTCCATCAGCGCCACTACCACTCTATAAATAACTCCCTCTCTTCTCAGGCTGCCTGCCTGTCTGGTCTCAGGGGGCCTTGGGGCAGAGAGATGGGGGGAAAGGGAGAAAGGGAGGGGGAGAAATGGAGAGCATCTGAAACAGTGACACTCTGGGAGAAAGTATTTGAAACACCAAGATGCAGAGCAGAAGCCAGGTAAGAAAAGAAGTGTGTGGGATGCAGGGGTCATCAGAGCAGCTCAGAGCTGGTAAACCCGGAAGGAGGCTGGGGGGATGGGCTAGGACCCTATAGAGTCCCCCACCCCAGTCCCAGTGTATGCTATGCTTATTCCCAGGAGAGGTAGGGTGCCTGATGCCCCCAGGTCTGAGGGGGGTTAGGGAGTCAGGAGTCCTCCCAACCCACACACCCCTCATTCCCCTAGACGAGACGTCCTTCGAAGCAGGCATCAAAGTGCAGATCCATAGTCAGGATGAACCTCCTTTCATCGACCAGCTGGGCTTTGGCGTGGCCCCAGGCTTCCAGACCTTTGTGGCCTGCCAGGAGCAGCGGGTGAGAGGGCCACGGGAGGCTGGTCCTGGGATGGGGTGTTGAGGGGTCCAGATGGAGTGGTGGGCAATCAATCATGGGAAGGACAGGTGAGCGAGGACCTGGGTGGTAGTCTGGCTAGTCCGAAGTATGAGTGATCGAATGGACAAGAATGTTCTGTAAACTCTGAGACCTTCAGAGGCTGCAGAGAGAGAGGGGGGCAGAACTCCAGAGATCTGCATCTTGTCAGAGGAGTCCATCAAGCTGATTTGGGGAGAAGTCCCCGCACTCCCCCAGCTCCCCGGCTTTCCCAGCAGCTCATCTACCTGCCCCCGCCCTGGGGCACCTGCAAAGCTGTTACCATGGACTCGGATTTGGATTTCTTCGACTCCTACAGCATCACCGCCTGCCGCATCGACTGTGAGACGCGCTACCTGGTGGAGAACTGCAACTGCCGCATGGTGCACATGCCAGGTCAGGCCCAGGGCTCCAAGCATACTCCTGGGGTCCCTGGGCCTTTACTGCCCCTCACTAGCTCCCCATCCATATCAATCTCCCAACCCCAGTTCCAGCCCACCCCATCCCATACCCATCTGGCTCTTGTCTCTCTGACCTTGGTTCCTGCCTGCACCTCCGGGGATGGGTGGGAAGGGTCTAGAAGGTATAGACTGGGAGTGAGTCACTTCTGGGGCAGCGTGGGGGCCCACCAGTCCTCCCCTCCCATCCTCTCACAGCTTACACCTTCTAGGCCTTTGGTAATACCACCATCACCAGACCCCTTGAATCCCCATCCTGCATCATTGTCTTTTCTCCTCTGTAGGGGATGCCCCATACTGTACTCCAGAACAGTACAAGGAGTGTGCAGATCCTGCTCTGGGTGAGCGCCCCTGGCCTGGGGCAGTCTGGGGGAGGGAAAAGGTGCTGCCAGCCATGTGCACAGGAGTTTCAGGTCAAGCTCCCAGAAGTCTCACATAACTCCTGGACTGGGCTGCACCCTCTCTTGTGTCTGATACTAAAGCTGAGAATGGTCAGGCATGGTGGCTCACACCTGTAATCCCAGCACTTTGGGAGGCCGAGGTGGGCAAATCGCTTGAGCCCAGGAGTTCGAGACCAGCCTGGGTAACATGGTGAAACCCTGACTCTATGAAAAATACAAAACAAAAATTATGTGGGCATGGTGGCATGTGCCTCTAGTCCCAGCTACTCCTGAGGCTGAGGTGGGAGAATTGCTTGAACTTGGGAGACGAGGTTGCAGTGAGCCAGGATTGTACCACTGCACTCCAGCCTTGGTGACAGAGCAAGACCCTGTCTCAAATTAATAATAATAATAATTGGCCAGGCGCGGTGGCTCACGCCTGTAATCCCAGCACTTTGGGAGGCCGAGGCGGGTGGATCATGAGGTCAGGAGATCGAGACCATCCTGGCTAACACGGTGAAACTCCGTGTCTACTAAAAATACAAAAAAATTAGCCGAGCATGGTGGCAGGTGCCTGTAGTCCCAGCTACTCAGGAGGCTGAGGCAGGAGGCGGAGCTTGCAGTGAGCTGAGATCGCGCCACTGCACTCCAGCCTGGGTGACAGAGCAAGACTCCGCCTCAAAAAAAAAAAAAAAAAAATAATAATAATAATCAATAAAGTTGAGAATAGCATCTTCAGAGGACCCTATGAAAAATGAACAGAGGTCACCTGGGAATGGCCTTCATCTTCTTTCATCAGCCCCTCAGCTGGTTGACCCTGGAGGGTCCTGAGGAAGTGAGATATAAGAGTAAGAAATATCCTTGGTGAGGCTTGGTGAGAATTAGCTCAAGGTGGACACAGCTGTGAGGGGGCAGCTGGGGTTCTCCTCACTCTTCTAGTTCTCTCCATCTACATCGTTGGTTCAGTGGCCTGCAGGGTTCAGCAGGTAAAGTCCTCAAACATGCCTCAGGCTGGATGGTGAGGTAGGATGTTGGCAGAGTTTGGCATCCAGGCAGGTCATGGAAAAAGAAAGGGGCCCAGGGTTTCTCTGGGCAGAGCTAGGATGTGCATGTGGGAAGGTGCTGGCAGAAGGGCACCACTCAACTGGGACCTCTCACCTGGCTGAGTGCAGACTTCCTGGTGGAGAAGGACCAGGAGTACTGCGTGTGTGAAATGCCTTGCAACCTGACCCGCTATGGCAAGGAGCTCTCCATGGTCAAGATCCCCAGCAAAGCCTCAGCCAAGTACCTGGCCAAGAAGTTCAACAAATCTGAGCAATACATAGGGTAAGGGCTCTGACTGGGTACAGCAAGGCCCTTGGGTTGGGACTGTGGAATGGATGAGTGGGGTTTGATGGGGGCGGGGGCTGGCAGGCAGGGGGAAGTTGAGATAACATGGGGAAGGTCCAAAAGGCAAGCAAAGAGTCTAGGGTGGGTATGCAGGGACGATCAAGCCAGAATAAGCAGGAAAGCACCCCTTTCTCTTCCCTCTTCATCCTCATTGTTGTAACAGTAGTCACCTTATACTTAATACATACTACATATGGTACAGAACATTTTTCCCTATATGCGATCTCATTTAATCCTAAAAGGCAGGTATCTCCATCAGCGTCTCATTTTATGGATATGGAAACTGAGATTCAGAGAGGCTGCCTTGCTAAGGTCACTCGGTTAGTAAGAGACAGAGATATGACTTGAACCTAGGTCTCCTCCCCCAACCCCTGTGCAGGGAGAACATCCTGGTGCTGGACATTTTCTTTGAAGTCCTCAACTATGAGACCATTGAACAGAAGAAGGCCTATGAGATTGCAGGGCTCCTGGGTGAGCTGCTGATGGCACCTGTCCCCTTCCCATGCCATGGGCATGGCATGGCTCCCTATCATCCAAAAGCAGGGTGCTCACTTCCGTCCCATGAGGGTCCTCCACCCCAGAGGCCCTTCCCCAAACCCTGTTGTCTTGGTAAGTGGTGAGGGAAGGGAACTGAGCCTTCTTTTAGGGCAAAGTGGAAAAGAGAAAAGATAGGCCTGTGGTCATGAGGGAGGGATAGGCATGGAAGTGGAGACTATTTTATACGCTCCTAAAATTGGCCCAGAAATTAAGAGTTTTGTGGTATTTTGTAAACGATTATTTTTCTTGAAATCACCTGCTCGTTTTAGAAAGGTAGAAAAACGCAGAAAAGCATAGAGAAGAAAATAAAAATTCCACCCGAATCTGGCTTTGCGATCCTTCTGTGCGAAGGCTGCCAATCCCTTTGAGAATACAACTTGCCAGCCCCAGTCCCAGTAAACCCTGCTGCCCCCACGGCGTCCTGACCCCACTGACCCCCCTGGCCCCTGCCCCCGCCCCCGCAGGTGACATCGGGGGCCAGATGGGGCTGTTCATCGGCGCCAGCATCCTCACGGTGCTGGAGCTCTTTGACTACGCCTACGAGGTAAGCGGGGGCGGGGCCCGGCGCAGGGCCACGTGGGGGCGGGGTCCAGCCCGCCCATCTGCCCCGTCCCGGTCCTAGGTCATTAAGCACAAGCTGTGCCGACGAGGAAAGTGCCAGAAGGAGGCCAAAAGGAGCAGTGCGGACAAGGGCGTGGCCCTCAGCCTGGACGACGTCAAAAGACACGTGAGGGAGCAAGCGAGGGCGCCCTCCAGTCCGCCCCTGCCTCCACCGCCCCAGGAACCCCTGTCAACCCCCACCCACCTGCCTCTGCCACCACCTTCTCTCCTTTGTCTCCTGAATGCCCCAGCACTACCGGAAGCCCTTCCGAGGGATAACCCGTCCCTGTCCTGTGCCCTTCCCCTAGAACCCGTGCGAGAGCCTCCGGGGCCACCCTGCCGGGATGACATACGCTGCCAACATCCTACCTCACCATCCGGCCCGAGGCACGTTCGAGGACTTTACCTGCTGAGCCCCGCAGGCCGCTGAACCAAAGGCCTAGATGGGGAGGACTAGGAGAGCGAGGGGGCCCCCAGCTGCCTCCTCACATCTGCCCTGGGGACTCCCCACACTCCGGGGCAGATCTTTCCTCTTGTCTGTGGTAAGGAAGGAGTCTTGACCATAGAGTCCTCTCCCTGCCTCTATCCCATTCTTTTTACGTTTAACAAAACTAATCTAAGAAAGAACTAAAAAGGGAGAACGGGGCAAGGGACCTCAGGCTGCCCCTCTCTCCATGCTGCCTCCCCTAGCTCCCAGCCTGAATTCTGTCTGTCTAGCTGTCTGTCATCTGAGTGTCCACCTACATTCTGCTGCCACCAGTCACCAAAGGCCCTTCCCAGTGAGGGGTGGAAGGGATCCCTGGGGTCTGGAATTTGGCCCCAAACCAGAGAATGTACCTTAAGGGGGAGGGCTAGTGTGGGGGAGGGAGGCTTCCCCAGCCTTAAGAGACCCTCTCAGCCCAGTGACTGTCCCCAAACCCAAGTCTCCTGGCAGGAACTAAAACCTCAGTCCCACTCTTTCACACCATGTGGAATCTCGTGGGGGTCAGGGATCCCCTTAAGAAGTGGTAATGGGGTCAAGATGCGGCCCCGGTGCTGTAGGCTACATCCTGATACCTATAAGTTCACCCCCACCCCACAGCTGCTGGAGAGAAATCCCAAGAGGCAGCCCTCCCTCACCATCCCATAAAAGACCTGGCTGGTTAACATCCAGCTCAGGGAGAAGGGCACTGGTGCCTAACCTCACTAGTCCCTCTCCCGGAGGCCCTTGTAGAGGGCCACGTCCATAAATTTTCTTATGGAACTCTCCCACATCCTCTTCTCCAACTTCATTTGCTTCTCTCAACAACCTCATCTGCACTTTCTATTTCTATATGATACAGACTCTATATTGCTATATCTCTGTATATACTTTCCCCAGCCCTGTCTGTCTCCACCCCATCCCCTTTTGTCTCTGAGAACCATTCTCCCACCCCAAGTTCCACCTTCTATGTTTCTGCCCCCTCCCTGGTCTCTGAATGCCTTTGCCTGTATAAAGAGTTGGACTCTCTCCCCTGGTGTCTGTACTGTGTACACACATCCCTCTGAGAAGCACAAGGAGACGACACGCACATTGTAACCTTTGCACTGTCTCAGTGGCGACAAAGGAAGCTGTGAATCACAAGCTCTGCCTCTTTCTGGCCTCACCCTCTCCCCCAACCCGGGCACCCTTGACCCTCCCTGCAGCCTTAACATTCTCTTCCCCTGCTCCTCCTATCCCATTGCCCTTTGCCCAGCTGACAGTAGCATCCCCAGGGAAGGGGTTGCTGTAGAGATAGCCCCCACCCAGGGGATGGAGGTCTGCCCTGGACACTAAGCCAAGTGTGTCAGAGACAGAAGGGAGCTGGGGATTGGTGACTCCTAAAGCTGGGGCAGTGGGATGCTAACAGGCAGAAGCTGAGGTCCTCAGTCAGTGGCCTTTCCTCCTTCTGGGTGCCCAGCCCCCTTTCCTCACCTGATACCCAAGCCCACCACTTTTATTTTCTGGTGAGGTGGGTTTGGTAGGAAAGAGAGGCCTAGAGGAGGAGTTGAAAGCTCTGCTGTTGTCCCTCCCTATCTTAATGAGAGACAAGTGAGGTGGAGGGCCTGCCCCCTCCCTCCACCAGACACTCCTTCCAGGCCTAAGCCCCAACCCCTCTCCAGGCCTTCCTTCCCCAGCTGTGTCTTGGTCTTCAATCCCAGAACAGGACCTGTGAGCAGGTCACCTGTGCATTGGCCTGGAGCTGGAGAGTAAGGCTATAGGATCTTTGGAATCTCTTGGTTCCTAGGAGTTTCTCAGAGATCATACCTCCCCAGAGGGAAGCAGGGATGAGGCCAAAACGTGTGCATTGGATAGGGGAACAGCAGGCAGGGCTTCGGGTGACGCATGCCTCTGGTTTAATAAACTGGGTTTCAACCATCTCCTCTTCAGTGTTGTTCACTTATTTGAAAACATATTTAGGTATTCTCACTAAGTGCCTAGAGCTGAGCTTGGTTTGGGGCCAAACAATTAGGGGATGAGTAAGGAGAAGGTTTGAGTAGGGAGACTGTGGTCCTCCTGGGATGGGACAGGCTGACCATCGTATCAGGAATAGTTTGAACCACTGGGCAGGGAAAGAGGGAGGAGTCAAAGTCAACAAAGGTCCAAAACAGAATCCCCATCACAAACAATGCTTTAGAGAGAGAGCAGAGTCAAAATTCAAGATAAACTGGAACTTATTATAAAATCGGGAAGCAGGCTGGCACGGTGGCTCACGCCTGTAATCCCAACACTTTGGGAGGCTGAGACGGGCGGATCACTTGAGGCCAGGAGTTTGAGACCGGCCTACGTAACATAATGAAACCCCCATCCCTATTTTTTAATATTAAAAAAAAATCTGAGGCCAGGCACAATGGCTCACACTTGTAATCCCAGCATTTTGGGAGGCTGAAGCACGCAGACCACTTGAGCTTAGGAGTTCGAGACCAACATGGGCAACATGGCAAAACTCCGTCTCTACCAAAAATACAAAACAGCCTGGCATGGTGGTGCATGCCTGTGATCCCAGCTACTCGGGAGGCTGAGGTGGGAGGATCACTTGAGCTTGGGAGGCGGAGGTTGCAGTGAGCTGAGATGGTGCCACTGTGACAAAGACAGACCTCATCTCAATAATAATAATAATAATAATAATCCGGAAGCAGGTTAGGTCGGAGACAAAGTTAGGTTGAAGTTCCCACGTGAGGAAGATTTTGAGGGACTTTATCTCTGGAATGAGTCCCGGGCTATGAGCAAGAAGATCTGGAATCTTGGCTTCGGCTTTATGGCTAACTTGCTGGTTGACCTTTGCCAAGTCGTTCACCTGTGAGTTCAGCTTTACCATTTGGAAAATGGAATAAACTGTGTTTCCCTCCTCACCCCTGATAGTTATAGCAGTAAGAAAATGAAACGAAAAGTAATCAAAGCATTTTGGGAAGTTAATGCCATGCGCCAAGATGAAGCTATTACTCCAAGCACCTCTTCATCAGTGGGCTCGAGTCGGGGTTGAGACTGTGGCTGAGGCTGTGGTCTGTCCCCTTTTCCAGGTCCTTGTCTACCTCCCGTCGGCCTGGGGACGCCCGCTCACAGGGCCTCTCTATCCCAGAGTTCTTCTCTATGGCTTTCCCTCCAGGACCGTGAAGGCGGGAGGGCGTGGCCAGCACGCCTTTTCCGCTAGTCGCTCCTCTCTAGGCGACAGTCTCGCTACCCTGAGCCTCCCGTGCCGGCCAGCCGGCCGGGGGAACAGGCGGGCGCTCGGGGGGCGCTCGGGGGGCGGGGGGAGTTCCGGTTCCGGTTCTTTGTGCAGCTGCATCGGCGGCTCCGGGAAGATGGCGGCCCGGGCGGGTTTCCAGTCTGTGGCTCCGAGCGGCGGCGCCGGAGCCTCAGGAGGGGCGGGCGCGGCTGCTGCCCTGGGCCCGGGCGGAACTCCGGGGCCTCCCGTGCGAATGGGCCCGGCTCCGGGTCAAGGGCTGTACCGCTCCCCGATGCCCGGAGCGGCCTATCCGGTGAGTGGGGCAGGAGGAGGGACGCGCGGGTCGGGGGCGGGGCCGAGCGGGGACGTGGGAGTGACAGGGGTGGGGGGAGAAGTAGGAGGGACTCCCTTGGGAGGGGTTCGGGCTCTAGGTGGGGGTTGGGGGAGGCAGTGCGCAGGAAGAGAGGGGGAGGCAGTTGGCGTCCACACCTGCTCCTAGGGGCATTGTTTCCGTGGGGAGTCGGTAGAGAACCAGGGTGGGTGAAGTGGGTCCAGGGATACCTATACGAGGGCCGGAGTGCAGAGGGGCTTGAGCAGCTCCAGTGATCAGAGGAACACAGAACCTGTAGTTGACAAATTGAGGTCAGCTTCTAAAGAGATAGTAGCTAGCAGAGTAAATGTGGAACTAGCGATGTCCGATGTGTCCGATCCAAAATAGACCGATAATTTGAGTATAATCTGGCTCTCGCTTAGCTTTTGGACTCTTATTTTTCTGTGGAGTCACTGCTGGAGCAGAGGGTTCTCGTCTCATTGTTCTCCATTCCATCCGTAAACCTTACTTCATTCAAAGAACTCAGGCGTTCCCTGCTTTTCTTTCTTGGTGGGGTTTAGCAGGTGAAACCATGACATCTCTGGGTCCTCTCCCCTCTGTAGAGACCAGGTATGTTGCCAGGCAGCCGAATGACACCTCAGGGACCTTCCATGGGACCCCCTGGCTATGGGGGAAACCCTTCAGTCCGACCTGGCCTGGCCCAGTCAGGGATGGATCAGTCCCGCAAGAGACCTGCCCCTCAGCAGATCCAGCAGGTCCAGCAGCAGGCTGTCCAAAATCGAAACCACAAGTAAGATGATCCTAGGGCAGAGGGAGGGAGGGAGGGAGCCTGGGAGTACACAGGTGGTGGGATTACCTGAACCAAGAAGTGGTGGTGCTGTGTCAGCAGATGGTGCTACAGGATGATTGAGAATGCTTGGTGGTGGTGGTAGTTCTTTGATTTGAGAGAAGCTTTGCAATCCCTTCACATTACTATAAATGGACATGCTGACAGCTTATTTTCACGTTCTGACTAGTTCTGTCCCAACCTGATAATAGTATTTATTCCCAACAGTGCAAAGAAAAAGAAGATGGCTGACAAAATTCTACCTCAAAGGGTGAGTCCAGGCTGTCTGTCTTCTGGAAAGTGTAGTGAGTTTGAGTATAGAGATGAATCATCCTAGATTTCAATTAATTTTTCTGTTCCTAAGATTCGTGAACTGGTACCAGAATCCCAGGCCTATATGGATCTCTTGGCTTTTGAAAGGAAACTGGACCAGACTATCATGAGGAAACGACTAGACATCCAAGAGGCCTTGAAACGTCCCATCAAGGTAACACAGGAAATTACTAAGCAGAGAGCCAAAGGAGAGGACCCAGGAACCTTCAGCAGGCTTAGGATGAGAAATCAAAGGCACAGCACAACTCTCCTTGGCATTTAAATTGCATCTCTCCCTTCCGCCTACAAACCGAGAATTACATTAGGAGGATAAGAACAGAATGGCAAAGGGGGAGGGGCTCTTGATGTCTCTTGCACTACAAATATACCCTTGTCCATGTGTTTGCTGTAACTGCTCTGCTACCTTGGGAACCTGCCACCTTGCATGACTTTGTCCACCTGGCATCCCACTGTATGCACTTGTACTTAGGCTGATGGCCAGTACTCTTCTAAATGGAATCTTCATCCACCCACCCAAGGGACTGGGTAGACAGTAAGCCAGTCTGTTAGAAGTAATTTTGGGGTTTGGGGAGACTCTTGTCTTCAACATCAGACCACTGAAGCCCCACGATCAATCCTGTTTCTGCCCTCCTCAGCAAAAACGGAAGCTGCGAATTTTCATTTCTAACACTTTCAATCCGGCTAAGTCAGATGCCGAGGATGGGGAAGGGACGGTGGCTTCCTGGGAGCTTCGGGTAGAAGGACGGCTCCTGGAGGATGTGAGTTCAAGGTCCACAGTGGTTGGCGTCTAGGGTGGGAGCTGCTGGGAATGAACAGTGTTGTCTGGTCAGCAGGAAGCCTAACTGGTGCTCACAGCTCCTTTTGGGACCAGTAGGGAGAGGGATGCTGTTCCCTGCACTGAAAGACAATGGTCCTTTGTGTTTGCCCCCACACCTTTGATCCTCACTGGTGTCATATGGAGAACCTTATTGTCCTGGGATCTGATTTGTGGTTTACCCTCCTCTTGGTGCTGCTGGCCATTGGATTTAGCTGTATCTGTAGATTATTTAGTTTTTGTTTTGTTTTGTTTTTAGTCGAGTTTGCACTTAATTTGAGGCCATGTTTCCTCTCTGAGGTCTTGTGGTATCTCCATCTTCTCAACTTTCATTGGAGGCACCCCATGGTTTAAGTAGGGTAGATTTCCCTTGACAGGCTCTTTGTTGCTTCCTGGGGAGCATCAGCTGACAGGTGATAGCCCCCAAATTTCCCAACCCAGAAGCTCCTCAGGGAAGCGCACGTTTCTCTCATTCCCTTACATTCTCTTGCTCTATTTTTAGCTGCTCGCAGGCAAGCTAATTGGAATGCACTTTTGCAGGAGAACCAGGGCTCAGTGTCAGAGCCTCCTTCTCTATATAGGTCCGGTCCATCTGCTGGTGGTGTCATTCTGTCCAAATAAAGCTGTTTTTGTTCTGGCTGCTTATTGCCTGTGATTCATTTCCCCTCTAGAGTCAGACTTTTCTCTGCTCAAACTCGCTTAGTTATATGCAATGGTTTGCTTAACTTGCCTCATTTCCCTTGGGCAAATGAGGTAGGTAAAACAGTGACCCTGTATGTGTTCTAGGCTGCTTCTTCAGGGTTCTTTTGTTACCATGACTGGTTTAATACCTGCAACTGCCTACTTTGCCTATCTCTCCTAAGAGATATTCAGAAAATATTTTTTGAGTTTTTTCTCATTGTGTTGGGGTTCCTTTTTCATAGGATTTTGTCTTGGGAAGTTTCTTCTGACCTTTCGTAATTTGATTTTTCTTTTCTCTCCTCTAGTCAGCCTTGTCCAAATATGATGCCACTAAACAAAAGAGGAAGTTCTCTTCCTTTTTTAAGTCCTTGGTGATTGAACTGGACAAAGACCTGTATGGGCCAGACAACCATCTGGTAGAAGTGAGTAGTTCTGCCTTCTGGGTTTTGACTCTGATTGGAGGATGATGGACTTGGGAGCCATGTTTTAATGTCTAAGGAGAGGGGGAGGTATAAAGTGGTCACTCTAGGTGTACACAGTACCACTCCAGGTGTACAGTTTGCACGTTGACCTCTAGATGGCACTAGCATGTTTAGTTAGGACCAAGGGCTCTTGTAATCTAACTTGTCCCATCTTTTTAATGTTACTATCCTGGTCACTGGCGCCTCTTTCAAGGGAAAGTCTACTGGTGGCCTCTTGTACGTGCCATGCCATCTCTGCGTCTTGCTTATTAATAATGGTGAGATGTAGTTATCCATGCACCAATCATACTTTTTACTGGTAGCAGTTGCTGTAATTAGAGGGATTGACTGATAGGGTACTAGTACTTGCCAAGGTTACCATTATAGATCTGGGACTTCCTCTTGGTCTGTGCTCCATTTACATTTACATTCCAATTCAGCAAAAATCCTTTATTATGATGCCTGATTGCACACCATTTTGAAGCCCGTGTTAGCAACAGGATTCTTTGGGATACAGGCAAAACCAGAATGACAGTCCAGCCAGCACTCCAAGTGAACTTAACCTGCTCCTTTCTTTGCCAGTGTAGCTGCAGCCCCTTAACCTCAACTACTAAGAGACATGGGAAGGTCTTTACCATCTAATAAGGGAAGTAAGTCATAGAATCAATAGAAACTTGTAACTATATTAATTTAATTTTATAGCAGTAGAGTATAGTGGCTAAGAATGTGGACTGGAGAATCAAACACACCAGAGCTCAAATGGTGGCTCTGCCACTTACTGGCTGTTTGACCTAGGCAAGTTACTCTGTTCTGCTGAGCGTTCGTTTTCTCACCTGTAAAATAAGTGTCATTGTGCCTATCTTGTATAGATGTTTGGGAAGTGAGATAATCCAGGCAAATGTCTTAGAATACTCTCACACATAGTTAAGTACTCAGTAAATGATAGCTATGTTATGTTACTGTTCACATGTGTATTATCCATTTTGTGGATAGAATTATCACTGGACATTCAGGTTTATTTAAATGCAGCCACAAACAGAATTAAAAGGTTAATCTACTTATACACAGACAGTAATCCCAGAGCCATATGCAGTTTTTTAAAATGCCTCATGCTATTGCTCTTCTCCAGTAGCCTCAGTAATCAAAGTTGAATATTCAGTCATTACAGAAGCTCTTCCCTCCCACCCCAGCTCTTCCTCTGGGAGAGCACCCCCTGACATCTTCCTCTCTGTAGTGGCACAGGACCGCCACTACCCAGGAGACCGATGGCTTTCAGGTGAAGCGGCCGGGAGACGTGAATGTACGGTGTACCGTCCTACTGATGCTGGATTACCAGGTATTCTGTGGTGGTGTGAGGGGGTCCAGCTTTCACAGCCATATCCTGTCAGCGGGCTCACTTTAAAGGGTTTATGTCTAGTTGTGAATAATTTGCCACTTTGTCACAGAGATAGAGTCTTAGTCATCTCTGAGTTCTTCCTAGAATTTTTCTGTCCCAGAAAAAGCACTACATTGTTGTTGAATAGCTTGAATGTATTGCTGCATATAGACCCAGCTAACTAGCTTCGTCCCCTATACCCTTTGGTTCTCTGCAGCCTCCCCAGTTTAAATTAGACCCCCGCCTAGCTCGGCTCTTGGGCATCCACACCCAGACTCGTCCAGTGATCATCCAAGCACTGTGGCAATATATTAAGACACATAAGCTCCAGGACCCTCATGAGCGGGAGTTTGTCATCTGTGACAAGTACCTGCAGCAGGTAAGTAATGGACCCATTCTTTTGCTAGAATCCATTAGAACACTAGCTACACTCAAAATGCTAACCTCGTGCTTCTCTCCTTTGCTACAGATCTTTGAGTCTCAACGTATGAAGTTTTCAGAGATCCCTCAGCGGCTCCATGCCTTGCTTATGCCACCAGAACCTATCATCATTAATCACGTCATCAGGTAGGCCTGTGTGTGGGAGGCAGTGCTGTGCCGGAGCTGCCTTGTACCAGTGTGCGCAAGCCAGTTGTCAAATTTTCAGGAATTTTGCAAACAGGTTGTTAAACACAGCTGTTACTTACAATTAAATTACATAAACTTATAATTAAATATATTAGACTAAAAGTGGGTAACATATACTCAAAATGTATTACTTCCTCATTATTTCATTTTATTGTATTTGTGCTCTTGAGGTTATTTTTGCCTGTTGTATACATCTGGTGGAAACATGATATAATGATGTGCTTATGTGTTATTGTGCATCTCTTCCCATGAACAGTAATGTAATGTTGGTAGCTTGAAATCAGAATTTTTTTTTTTTTTTTGAGACGGAGTCTCACTCTGTCACCCAGGCTGGAGTGCAGTGGCCGGATCTCAGCTCACTGCAAGCTCTGCTTCCCGGGTTTACGTCATTCTCCTGCCTCAGCCTCCCGAGTAAGCTGGGACTACAGGCGCCCGCCACCTCGCCCGGCTAGTTTTTGTATTTTTAGTAGAGACGGGGTTTCACCGTGTTAGCCAGGATGGTCTTGATCTCCTGACCTCGTGATCCGCCCGTCTCGGCCTCCCAAAGTGCTGGGATTACAGGCTTGAGCCACCGCGCCCGGCCAATTTTTTTGTTTTTTGAGATGAAGTTTCATTCTTGTTACCTGTGCTGGAATGCAATGGCGCAATCTTGGCTCACCGCAACCTCTGCTTACTGGATTCAAGTGATTCTCCTGCCGCAGCCTCCCACATAGCTGGGATTACAGGCATGTGTCACCATGCCTGGCTAATTTTGTATTTTTAGTAGAGACGGGGTTTCTTCATGTTGGTCAGGCTGGTCTTGAATTCCTGACCTCAGGTGATCCGCCCGCCTTGGCCTCCCAAAGTGCTGGGATTACAGGCGTGAGCCGCCGTGCCCAGCCTTTTGTTTTGTTTTGTTTTGTTTTGAGATGGAGTTTCACTCTTGTTGCCCAGGCTGGTGTGCAGTGTCATGATCTTGGCTCACTGAAACCTCCACCTCCCGAGTTCAAGCGATTCTCCTACCCCAGCCTTCCATGTAGCTGGGATTACAGGCACCTGCCACCATGCCCACCTAATTTTTTTATATTTTTAGTAGTGACGGGATTTCACCATGTTTGCCAGGCTGATGTCAAACTCCTGACCTCAGGTGATCTGCCCGCCTTGGCCTCCCAAAGTGCTGAGATTACAGGTGTCAGCCACTGTGCCCGGCCGAAATCAGATTATTTAAAGCCCAAAGATCAGCAAATGCCACATATCTGGGCACTTCCTCCTGCTCTCCTTTGGAAGATCAGTTGTTAAACATTTACCAGCTCTTCACTGATGGAAGAGCTCAGTGGCCATCTTTTCTCTGGATGGTACAGCATTCTATTCTGAGCCTCCAATTCCATTACTTCTATTCCCTTTTTTGTTTAGAAGATGGAGAGCAAGGCATCTCTAGGCAGATAGGAAGTGAAGAAAAGTTCCTTCTCAAAGAAGCGTGTATCTGTAGTTGGATATAGTCTCTTTGCCTTTCTTCCTTTATTCCATATTAATTCCAGTAAGGACTTTTTTTTCTTTTCTTTTCTTTTTTTTTTTTTTTTGAGACAGAATCTCACTCTGTCGCCAGGCTAGAGTGCAGCGGCGCAATCTCGGCTCACTGCAACCTCCACCTCCTGGGTTCAAGCGATTCTTCTGCCTCAGCCTCCTGAGTAGCTGGGATTACAGCATGCCAGTACACCCAGCTGATTTTTTGTATTTTAGTAGAGATAGCGTTTCACAATGTTGGCCAGGATGGTCTCGATCTCCTAACCCCGTGATCCACCCGCCTCAGCCTCCCAAAGTGCTGGGATTACAGGCATGAGCCACCACGCCTGGTGGGCTTTTCTCTCTCTTTTTTTTTTTGAGACGGAGTCTCGCTCTGTAGCCCGGGCTGGAGTGCAGTGGCCGGATCTCGCTCACTGCAAGCTCCGCCTCCCGGGTTTACACCATTCTCCTGCCTCAGCCTCCGGAGTAGCTGGGACTACAGGCGCCCGCCACCTCTCCCAGCTAGTTTTTTGTATTTTTTAGTAGAGACGGGGTTTCACCGTGTTAGCCAGGATGGTCTCGATCTCCTGACCTCGTGATCTGCCTGTCTCGGCCTCCCAAAGTGCTGGGATTACAGGCTTGAGCCACCGCGCCTGGCCCTATATTTTTTTAGTAGAGACAGGGTTTCACCGTGTTAGCCAGGATGGTCTCGATCTCCTGACCTCGTGATCCACCCGTCTCGGCCTCCCAAAGTGCTGGGATTACAGGCTTGAGCCACCGCGCCCGGCCTTTTTTTTTCTTTTGACCCTGAACCTACAAGATGACAGAGAGGGAGGGGGAAAAAAAGAAGAAAGATAAGACCCTGAGCCATGACTTACGCCGTAGTAACTCCTCGACCTATAAATTAGGTCAGTAGAAGTTGGTCTGTCCTGTATTCCTATGCTTAAAGTTAGACCACTTTTAATTTTGTGTTTGATTTTATTTTTGGGGTCAATTTTAGTTTAAAAGGGAGAAAGCCAGGCACAGTGGCACGTTCCTGTAGACCCAGCTACTCCAGAGGCTGAGGTGGGTAGATATTTGAGTCCTGGAGTTCGAGTCTGGCCTGGGCAACATAGCAAAATCCTGTCTCTGAAACAATGAAAAAAGGTTTGTTTGGTCAGGTGCAGTGGCTCACATCTGTAATCCCAGCACTTCGGGAGGCCAAGGCGGGCGGATCACAAGGTCAGGAGTTCAAGACCAGTCTGGCCAGTATGGTGAAACCTCATCTCTACTAAAAATACAAAAATTAGGTGGGTGTGGTGGTAGGCACCTGTAGTCCCAGCTACTTGGGAGGCTGAGGAAGGAGAATCGCTTGAACCTGGGAGGCAGAGGTTGCAGTGAGCCGAGATTGCGCAACTGCACTCCAGCCTGGGCAACAGAGCGAGACTCTGTCTCAAAAATAAATAAATAAATAAATAAATAATAAAAAATAAAAAAAACAGCTTCGTTTGTTTAAACATATATAGAGTCTCGCTCTGCCAGACTGGAATGCAGTGGCGTGATCTTCACTTACTGTAACCACTGCCTCCCAGGTTCAAGCAATTCTTGTGCCTCAGCCTCCCAAGTAGTTGTAATTACAAGCATGCACCACTTTTTGTATTTTTAGTAGAGATGGAGTTTCACCATGTTGGCCACACTGGTGTTGAATTCCTGGCCTTGAGTGATCTGCCCATGTTGGCCTCCCAGAGTGCTGGGATTACAGGCGTGAGCCACCACACTTGGCCAAAAAAGTTTTAAAAATTGTTATTATGATTATTATTATTATTATTATTTTTTGAGACAGAGTCTCTCTCTGTTGCCCAGGCTGGAATGCAGTGGTGTAATCATGGCTCACTGCATCCTCGACCTCCTGGGCTCAAGTGATCCTCCCACCTCAGCCTCCTGAGTAGCTGGGCTCACAGACATGTACCACCTAGCCCAGGAATTATTTTGAAATTTTTTGTAGAACCTGGGGTCTTACTGTGTAGTATAGGCTGGTCTCAAACTCGTGGGCTCAAACAGTCCTTACTTCAGCCTCCCAAAGTGTTAGGATTACAGGCATGAGCCACCATGGCTCGCCAAATTTTTTTTTTTTTTTTGAGACCGTCTCACTCTGCCACCCAGGCTGAAGTGTAGTGGCATGAACTTGGCTCACTGTAACCTCTGCCTCCCAGGTTCAAGAGATTCTCCTGCCTCAGCTTCCCCAGTAGCTGGGATTACAGGCATGAGCTACCACGTCTGGCTAATTTTTAGTAAAAATGGGGTTCACCATGTTCCTGACCTCAGGTGATCACCCACCTTGGCCTCCCAAAGTGCTGGGATTACAGGCATGAGCCACCATGCCTGGCTGCCAAAAATTTTTTTTAAAGGGAGAAAGATATATAGGAGACTGTAGCAGTAATTACCTCTGGAGAGGAAGGAACTGCTTTTCACAGGATACCTTTTGTACTGCTTGAATTTTTACCATTGACTTTTTAAATAAATCAACTTTATTGAAGTATAATTTATATATAACAGATTATACCAATTGAAAGTGTAGTTTGAAGATTTTTGCCAGATCTGTACACCATGTAGCTGCCACAATAAAGTATAGAACATTTCTGTCACACCCAAAAGTTCTTGGGCCCTTTTGCAGTTAGCCCCTTTTCTCTTCATCCTGGGTCATCTTTTTGACCCTGTGTAATTAGGTCTTAGGGGACAAGCTCTTTACCAGGCCTCTTTGGTTTCCTGTCCAGTGTTGACCCGAATGATCAGAAAAAGACAGCTTGTTATGACATTGATGTAGAAGTGGATGACACCTTGAAGACCCAGATGAATTCTTTTCTGCTGTCCACTGCCAGCCAACAGGAGATTGCTACTCTAGACAACAAGGTAGGGGTCTGTGCCCTGGATGGTTGGGTCCCACCAGCCCCTATCACAGACAGCTTCAAGGCCTCCTTTTGATTCTTAGTGTTCATTCAAAATATGGCGACACCCAGTATATGTCAGGTACTGTGCTTGGTGCTGGTTTGAGCCAGACTCAAATGAATTCTGATTGTGGGGATACTCTCAATAGCGCTGAGCCTCGGTTTCTGATTTGTGGAATAGAGACCATGGTACCTTTTTTTTTTTTTTTTTTTCTTTTCAAGAGTCTCACTCTCTCGCCCAGGCTGGAGTGCAGTGGTGCAATCCTGCCTCACCGCAACCTCCACTTCTGGGTTCAAGCGATTCTCCTGCCTCAGCCTCCCAAGTAGCTGGGATTACAGGCACCCACCTTCACACCTGGCTAATTTTTGTATTTTTAGTAGAGACAGGGTTTTCCCATGTTGGCCAGGCTGGTCTCCAACTCCTGACCTCAAGTGATCTGCCCGCCTCAGCCTCCCAAAGTATTGGGATTACAGGCGTGAGCCACCATGCACAGCCCATAGTACCTATTTTAATCTGGTTGCTATGACAATTAAATGAGGGAGTGTATGTAAAGACTTGAGTCTGTATCTGGCACAAAAAAACAACAAATGGTAACTTCTGCTACTATTATTGTTATCTGGATTGTTATTATTAGACACAGTCCTTGCAAATAAAGCCAAAAGTGCTTTGGGAACACGAAGGAAAAAGGGAGGCTTTGCTGGAAGAGTTGATGCCCCAACTAAATCTTTCTTTTTTTTTTTTTTTTTTTTTGAGATGGAGTCTTGCTCTGTCACTCAGGCTGGAGTGCGACAGATCTTGGCTCACTGCAACCTCCGTCTCCTGGGTTCAAGCGATTCTCCTGTCTCAGCCTCCTGAGTAGCTGGGACTACAGGTGCCCGCCACCACACCCGGCTAATTTCTGTATTTTTAGTAGAGACGGGGTTTCACCATATTAGTCAGACTGGTCTTGAACTCCTGACCTCAGGTGATCCACCCGCTTCGGCCTCCCAAAGTGCTGGTATCACAGGTGTAAGCCACCGCGCCCAGCCCTAATGAAATCTTGAAGGACAAAGTAGGTGTTAATGAAAGGGCAAAAAGGATAGTGGTGCTGGGGGTATAGGAGGCAGAAGACATTCCAGAAAGAGGGAATAGGGCATGTAAAGGTCCAGAGAGGAGAGAGAGCCTGGTGTCTTAAAGAAGTACCAGCCATTTAGTGTGCTAGATACAGCATAGAGTGCTGGGGATGGGACGTTTTGGGAAGGAAAGCTAGATAGGGAGCCAGATGCCTAATCATGAAGAAACTTTGATTCAGGGAAGACTAGTTTATGTTTCATCCTGAAGACTGTGTTGAGAGATCATTACCAGGGGAGGGACTGATGCTATTTGTATGTAGAATGATCACTTGCAGGAAGGTGGAGAATAATTTGTCAGAGGGCAGGGCTGGAGGCAGGAAGCCCAGTTAGGAGGCTGGTGCAGTAATCCATGTGAGACGTGTCGAGGCCCTACATTTACAGTCCCGATAGGGTGGAGATAAGTAGATAGATTTGAGAGGTGTCAAAGTGGAATTGAAGGAATTTGGCCACTGTTGGGATTAGAGTGAGGGGTGAATGAGAAGGAAATGTTATGATGCCTCCCAGGTCTCTAGCTTGGGTGGATAGTAGTATTTACTATGACTGGGAAGAGGGGAGGAGGAGGAGCAGGTATTGGAGAAAGGGTAGTGAATTTAATTTTAGAGATGTCAAGTTTAAGCAGTTGGATTGGTTGGAGTATAGAAAATAGACTCTGGGCTGTAGACTGGGGACTCATTACCTTGTCAGTGATAGTGGAAGACATACAAGTCAAAGAAATTGCCGGAAGGAGTATGTAGAATGAGAAAAGAGTTGAGAACAAAACCCAGAGATGAGAGCTTATGAGACAGCCCCATATGCCAGTCGTTTTCTTCCTGAGAACACTTTTGGACCCATTTGGGCTGCGGAGTAAGTATTCATCATGTAGCTTTGCCCATAGTGGGCACTGAGGAGACCAAAAGGAAAACTTTCCTCACATGCGGTGTACAGAGAGACACAAACAAGGGCAAATTACCTGCTGAAAGAATGCCAAGGGTCGGAGCAGTTGGAACTCTCTATGATGGTACCAGCTGTGGGCAGCACTGTGACTAGGTTGGGAGTGGCATGTGGAGTTGTCAGGCACCACCTGCCATTTAACTTCTCATTTTTCTAGTTTGAAAATGGTATGGGCTTCGTTCTTCCTTTCAGATCCATGAGACAATAGAAACCATCAACCAGCTGAAGACTCAGCGGGAGTTCATGCTGAGCTTTGCCAGAGACCCTCAGGGTTTCATCAATGACTGGCTTCAGTCCCAGTGCAGGGACCTCAAGGTAAAGAACCTAGGAGAGGTCTGAAGGGACTTAGGTCAGTGAGGCACACACCTGCTTTATTTATGTAGCAGCTGGTAGAAGACCCAGAGGAAGGAGTGAGGGGCCAGATTTTTCTTTAGCATGTTCCAGGGTCCATTTTGCAATTAAGCAGGGAAATGGGGGGCAGACCCATCACGTGTTGATTTAGTACTTACTTTGTCTGTCACTGTGCTTCATCTTGTCAGGGATACAGAGTGGAAGACCTGATCTCTGCTTTCAAAGCAGCCTACGTTCTGTCTGAAGAAACTAGGCTAGTATAGCCGGGCACGGTGACTCATACCTATAATCCCAGCACTTTGGGAGGCTGAGGCCGACAGAACGCTTGAAGTCAGAAGTTTGAGACCAGCCTGGCCAACATGGTGAAACCCTGTCTCCACTAAAAATACAAAAATTTAGCCGGGCGTGGTGGTGTGCACCTGTAATCCCAGCTACTTGGGAGGCTGAGGCAGGAGAATCACTTGAACCCAGGAAGCGGAGGTTGCAGTGAGCCAAGATCGTGCCGCTGCACTCCAGCCTGGGTGACAGAGCAAGAATCCGTCTCAAAAAAAAGGAAACTAGGCTAGTGTGATACAAAGTAGTAAACCATATAAGACATTATCAGGCCAGGCAGGGTGGCTCACGCCTGTAATCCCAGGACTTTGGGAGGCTGAGGAGGGCAGATCACCTGGGGTCAGGAGTTTGAGACTAACCTGGCCAACACAGTGAAACCCCATCTCTACTAAAATACAAAAATCAGCCAGACATGGTGGCGGGTGCCTGTAATCCCAGTTACCCAGGAGGCTGAGGCAGGAGAATCGCTGGAACCCGGGAGACAGAGGCTGCAGTGAGCCGAGATCGTGCCACTGCACTCCAGCCTGGCTGACAGAGTAAGACTCCATCTCAAAAAAAAAAAAAAAAAGACATTATCAGACTGACCAGTATCAATAAGGTAATTCAGAGAAGGGAGATCAGTGAAACTAGAATCTCTGGGGAAGGCTTCATGGAAAATTTGGGATTTGAAGACATTTCTCAGAAAGGGGAGCACAGTAAGCTCAGTCTAGTAGATAGGAATGGGCACAGAGTATGAAGCCATCAGTTCTCACCCTCCTGTGCTGACTGTGACTAGTTAGAGAGGCTGAGCAGAGGAGCAAGGGGAAAGGGATGCCAGGAAAGATCCCTGAACAAGGCAATGACTTGTTGATTGCAGAGGTGACTGGGTGTTTTATCAGTTTGCTGAGGCTGCTGTAGCAAACTACCACAAACTACCACAAACTGGGCAGTTGTTAAACAACAGGTTTGTCTCTCAGTTGTGGAGGCTGGAAGTCCAAAATTAGTGTGGGCAGTGCTGCTTCCTTCCGTGAGCTGGGAGGGAGACTCTGTTCTGTGCATCTCAGCTTCTGGTACCGCAGGTGTTCCTTGGCTTGTAGGTAGTGGTCTCTGTGTGACTTAACGTCGTCTTCCTTCTGTACGTGTCTGTCTGCGTGTCGAAATTTCCCCTCTTTATAAGGGAACCTACCAGTCATATTAGGGGGTACCCTAGTGACCTCATCTTAACTTGATCATCTGCAGAGACCCTGTTTCCAAATAAGGTCACATTCACAGGTACTAGGGGGTTAGACTTCAACATTTTGGGGGAGGATACAATTTACCCAGTAATGGGTGTGAAGGAAGGAAACAAGCCTTTTCTCCTCTCTCTTCCCCCTCCCTGCATCTCCCTCAGACAATGACTGATGTGGTGGGTAACCCAGAGGAGGAGCGCCGAGCTGAGTTCTACTTCCAGCCCTGGGCTCAGGAGGCTGTGTGCCGATACTTCTACTCCAAGGTAAGTACATGGGGTGCACAGGGAAATTGATAAAAGGCACAGGGTTTTCACCCCGATAGGGGTCAGTGGTGTTAGATACAAACTTCTGGTTTGTCTCATCTTCTACTCCCTTCACTGTTTTCTCCTTAGGTGCAGCAGAGACGACAAGAATTAGAGCAAGCCCTGGGAATCCGGAATACATAGGGCGTCTCCCACAGCCCTGATTTGGCTGCACCAATTCTCGATTTGGGCCCTGTGCTGCCTGCCTCATAGCACCTGCCTTGGTCTTGCTTGGGGCGTTCCAGGGGATGCTGTTGGTTCAAGGACAACACCAGAATGAAGAGGGTCTCACATTTCTGTCTCATAAGACACCTGTTACCCTCTTCTTTCACCCCATCCCTTCCCACTCCCAGCTTCCCTTTGACCCACAAAGTTCCCATGTGCCTCTACCCTCCCCTGGTCTACATAGGACCTCTAGATAGTGTTAGAGAGAGAACCTGTAGTGGTAATGAGTGCTTGGAATGGATTGGGCCTAAGGCCAGGGGGTCTTTAAGGGGACCAGCTACACTGATCCTGCCCTTCAGAGACCCAGGAGTTGGGAGCTTTAGCTCTTTCTCTAAGACTCAGGCCTGGGGGCACTCTATAAGCTAGTTGATCTTGGCTTTCCTGATAACAGAATCCAATTTCCTTCCTTCCCTCCACAGGTTTGGAACAAACTCTCCCTTCACATGTTGCCCCGTAGCACTAAAGAAACCCTGGTTCTTGGGCTCCACTGAGCCCCAGGTCAGTCCCTAGCCCTCTGGGTTGGCCTGCTCTCTCAGTGCTTCTCTCACTCCTTAGTGGGGATCCACATCAGTATTGGAGTTTGTTCTTTAACTGTTGCTCTCTCCTAGACACTCCCTGTGGCTGCCCTTTGTAATTCCCTCAGATCTGCCCTAACCCTGGGCATTTGGGTGGGGAAATCTTGCCTTTCCCTTTCAGAGCCCCAAGGATCTCATCTGAGGAACTGTCATTGCCAGCAGAGGCTGTTCCTTCCTGCTGTTGTTTGGAGATGTGATTCATTCACTCCACCCTGCCTCCCCATCCCTTAATGGAGAAACAGGCCTAAAACCAAACGGGTAAAAAGCCCTGGGCCATCCCTGTCTTCCTGTCCCTTGTCTGCCCAGTTGACACCTACTGGTGACTTCTAGGGCACTGAGGAGTGAAAGCGCCTAGGGCTGGAGAATAGCGCTGAGTTGGGTTTGTGACTCTTCCCTCTCCCTGCCTCACAGGATTGTGACTCCCCAGCCCCTGCCCTCAAAGCTTCAGACCCCTCAGGTAGCAGCAGGACCTTGTGATCTTGGCCCCTTGGAACTGAGATGGTTTTTGCATCTTTCCAGGAGAGCCTCATATTCTTCTTCCAGGTTGTATTACCCCCGAGTTAGCATATCCCAGGCTCGCAGACTCAACACAGCAAGGGTGGGAGACAGCTGGGCACAGAGGGGGAATTCCGTTCAGCATGGGCTCTAAACCCACAGAACTGACAAAGCCCCTGCTTCCCCACCCCCTCCTCAGGCTCCTGCGAGCACACCCCCACCCTCAAATCCCTGCCTGTTCTACACTGGGGACAGCAGAGTTCTCCCCATCTTCCCCTTCCTGCCATTTTCCCTCCCTTGAAAGGTTGACACTGGACAACCTTGGGGCAGCTGAGCCCTGGCCCGCCTCCTGGCTGGAACCATGAGAAGGAAGCTCAGTACTTCCATAGTGTCCCTGTTGATAACTGTTTTTATTAACTGAATTATGTTTTTTTCATGGACCAAAATTTTTTTTGTACTGTCCCCTTATTGATGTTACCCAGTTTTAATAAAAGAATCTTCTGAAGGATGAGTCCTCTTAGCTACCGTGAGAGAGCTCTTCCCTGAGCTCTTCTTCCTTCAATACCATTAGCCATGCTCGTAGCGTTTGTTCATTTTATTTGACAAGTATTTATTGAGCACCTACTATGTGCTAGTTGTGATGCTAGACACAGGAGATAAAGTGGAAAATGAGATTTCTACTTTTGTGGACCTCAGGGTCTTACCTTAAGAGATTGCTGTCTGCCCCAGTGGTCCAAGCAGGCTAGTTGCTGGTTGGGATTATTGGGTTTCACCGCTGGATCTTAAGAGCCCTTTCCCGACTTTCTTTGTTAGGCAGGTACTAACAGGTCGGTGGCAGTCATCTTCCTCCTTGTCCATCTGAGCTCCCCAGAGCACCTGTTGGCTGGAGTGAGCCATAGATGCCCGTGATCCCCTTACATTTGACAAACCTAAGCCTTTGGAGGAGTTTCACTTCTTCCCACAGGGCTTCTGTCTAGATGTGGGCAGGAACTGGACCACCAAAGACATTTTTGCTTTTTGTGCCTGCTACTCTAATGTTTAAGGTTCCACTTTCATGGTTCAAGTAAGAGTTCAGTTTTTATGTTTTGAGACGGAGTTTTGCTCTTGTTGCCCAGGCTGGGGTGCAATGGCGCGTTTTTGGCTCACTGCAACCTCCGCCTCCCAGGTTCAAGTGATTCTTCTGCCTCAGCTTCCCAAGTAGCTGGGATTACAGGCACGCACCACCATGCCCGGCTAATTTTGTATTTTTAGTAGAGATGGGGTTTCTCCATGTTGATCAGACTGGTCTCAAAACTCCCAACCTCAGGTGATCCGCCTGCCTCGGCCTCCCAAAGTGCTGGGATTACAGGCGTGAGCCACCGTGCCCGGGTAAGAGTTCAGTTCTTAAGAGCACCATGGAAGTTCTGTGTTGTCATCCTCATACTGTAGACAACTAGCCCCTCCTTGGCCGAGTTTGGAAGACAGCTCAGGAGAGATTCTCATTAGCAATCACTTGAAACTCGCCTGCAGTTCTACCTGCTTCCCACTTGGGGGCTCTTCCTTTGTCATTATGCAAGAATGGGGTTTGGAATATAGGATCAGAGTGCAACCACTTTCCAAAGTTGTAGTTTAAAAATTATCCTTTGTATCTTTGGATGGGAACATTCTAGCATTGCCTGTTCAATATATGTAATCAAACCCACCAAAAAATCCAACCACTGTTCCTTCTCCGGAACTTGGGGTTTATCAGACTTGAGAAGGGAAAGCAGAGAGGAGTGGTTGGGCCGATAACTAGGAGTGGAGAAAATTGATGTCAAGGACATTGAAATGGCATCTGTTTTTACCCAGTCTAATTACATGTGTAATGAATGGCTGATGAACCATTATTAATTTCAAGCAAATAATCTACAGTTTGCTCTTGGGAAAAGAGCTCTAGTGCTACAGATAACTTCCTGTGATGAGCCAGTTCTGAATCTCTGCACCCTCTTTATTCCCATGTAAATGAGCACATTCTTAGTCTCCACACTACCTAACATGATTGTAGGGGCAAAATGAGAGAGGGAAGCATTTAGGCAAAAACAAGGGGGTTATTTTATGCATAAACATCCATTCTTTGGGGCTCTCATCATTTGTGCCAGGGACAGAAGCATCCTTTCTCTTCCATCACCCGTAATCAGTGCTCCCAGCTGGCAGCCTGGCACTGGAGCCTTCATCTCAGTGCCAGTGCAATAAAGGAGTGGTCTGTGGGAGGCTGTCTCCGTATTAGGTATAACATTGTGCAAAGAAAAACAGCCAACTACTGATTTCATGTCCGTTTCCCTATGGGAACTCACTGGCCATGGAAGGAGAATATGGTTGGTTTTTCCTGGGCAGTCCCTGGAACTTAGAAAGCCATTTCTTCCCAGTCTTGACCTCCTGCCTGCTTACCCCTACCCACAGGTTGTACCCAGACTTCCCTCTAGCCCAGTGCTTGTTACCAGTTGCTGGCCAGCAACAGCCCAGGGGGATGGCAACACCCACCTAAACGTCTGCCAAGCCAGGAAGACAGCACATGAGCACACGGTGGTGTCTGCCCTCTAGGCCAAGGTGCACAGTGTTAGGAGCCTCTTGCTCCACTCTCCAGATCAGCCTGGAAACCAGAGCTTCCCTCGTCTTAGACAAACAGATGGCTGTGGGCGATGCAGAGCCCTGAACTGCTATGTTCCTTCCATTCTCGCCCTTCCCCAAAAAACATACACCAAACTTACCCCCAGTGACGGCATGTGAGACCACAAAGCCCCACGGACACAGCTGCCCCGGGTCCTGCCTCCTTTCCTCTTTTCTGGCCTCTGCAGACTAGCCATTCACCTGAGGAAGCCCCTGGAGCAGTACCTTGGAAACCCCTGAGAGGAGGAGTTGAAGGAGGCTCAAACCCTCTCAAGGACAGTGTGCACTCTGCCCGCCTCCTATTCTTTCCTGTCCTCTTAAGCCCAGAGTCTACAACAAAATTGTGTGCCGCAATTCTCAGAGCCCTCTAACTTTGACCTTTCCCACTTTCCCTAGAACACATTTTTGGGTGGGGATCATCTGAGGTGAGAGGCCCATGGATGAGTCCCCAAGATGACCTCTGTGAGTGACCAAGACAACCTTGTCTTTTGAGGCTCCTGGGACCTCATGCTTTTTTGAGCTGAGCTGTCTTCAAAACAGGCCCTTACCTCTTAATGTGTCCTCATCTTTAGAGGCGGGAAGTGGGCCCACATCCCCCACCCCAGCCCTGCAGTGCAGCTAGTGTGGGCCTGCTAGAGGACAGAACTGTGGAACAGGGTCCTGCGAGGGTATGTGGCAGGGCGTGGGATAGGGAGTCATGGAGGAGCCTACCTCTGAAAGGCATTCCCCTAGCTGCTACTGAAGCTAAATACAATTTATTTTATGCTGGGAGACAGAAGGGAGTGAGGGAGACCAGTCACCTGCTCCTTATCTGGGCTATTTTCTTGGCAGACCTCAAAATGAGACCATGGTGGGGAGGGGGTGGGAAGCTGGGCTGGGACCAAGGGAAGAAGCTTGCCAGCACTGTCAGCCAATGAGCCCAGGAGGAAAAGCAGGGCCTAGTCTCTGCCCCATTCCTGTTCCCCACCTGTCTGTACCCTGTCTCTCCTTTCCCTGGCTCTGCCAGACTCTATCTCCCTGGGCGCCAGCCTCCCCACCCACCCCTGGAGGGCGGGGCTTGGCTGCACCCACGTGTGGTGGAGTTAAATGCTCCTAGCCGGCAGAGGAGCTAGGGAGTGTGGCACTGAGCCGGCTCAGGCAGAGACGCGGCACCATGGCTAGCAAGAAAGTCTGCATTGTAGGCTCCGGGAACTGGTAAGCGGCTCTGTCAAGCAATATGGGGGAAGGGTAGGCCCCCCAGGACAGAGGTGGGTAGGAGGCAGAATAGGTGGGAAAGGCCCTCAGGTTCCTGTTCAGCCCCTGCTGCTATCTTCTATCATAGCAGCACAGGACAGAGGGTGCCCGGCCCTCTCCTGGCCCCCGCCCGCCTGGGCAGCTGCACCTGTTCACCATGGGAAGGCGTCTCCAGAGCGCTCCGTGTGAAGAGCTGCTTGAGTTTGGGGATGGGAAGATGGGAAGGGGGGCTCCCTTCTCTAGTAGCAAAGGGTGAGGAGACTGAGTCTCCTTTCTACTGCCAGGTCACTGGGGACATGTTTGACATGGAGTGGAGGTGATAGGGAGGTAGGAGTGAACAGCCTGAGGGGCTGCTGTGAGATCCTGAGGTGGGGTGCTGCCCCAACTCTTGCCACTGTTCCCTCCTCCTGTACTTTCCTGGGCTTCCCCTCCTGCCAGGGGCTCAGCCATCGCCAAGATCGTGGGTGGCAATGCAGCCCAGCTGGCACAGTTTGACCCACGGGTGACCATGTGGGTGTTTGAGGAAGACATCGGAGGCAAAAAGCTGACTGAGATCATCAACACGCAGCATGAGAATGTCAAATACCTGCCAGGGCACAAGCTGCCCCCAAATGTGGTGAGCCCCAACACCCTGCAAGGAATGGGGAGAGGAAGGGAGGGCCAGGAGTCGGAGCCGACCTTACTCAACAGGTGTCTCCTGCTGAGGGGGCCACTTCAGGTGCGGCAGGACTTGGGAAAGTCTCAGGAGGGCTGCTCTGGGCCCTTTCCTGAGGACTGAGGAGAACCTGTGCTTTCCCCTCACAGGCTCCCAGGCGGGTGGGTGGGGAAGGGATGGGAGAACAAGTTGGTCTCCATGGCAGCCAAAGACTGGGCTCCCAGACTAGGGGTCCGGTAGTGCCTGCCTCAGGCACTAATCCTGTTACTCATTCACTGAGTGATTAGCCAACTTGGAGGCTGCTCCTTGGACTTATGGTCTTTGGTCAAACCCACGTGGTTCTCCTCACCTGGAAAGGGGAAGCAGGGAAGAGAGCAGAAAAGCTGAGGCTCCCCTTTCCCAGCTGGGGTCCCTGAGGAGCTGGATGATGAAATCTTATTTGAGCTCTTTCTTTTGCCAAGCCCAGGTTGCTTTTGGCCTCCCGCACTGTCCCACAGCCAAGGGATAGGAGTGCTGGGATGAGGTTTCCAGGAGTCCTCAAGAGCCCAGGACAGCTGGAGGGAGAGAGTGTGGTGGCTGTGGGGAGGGAGTAGAGTATCATTTCTCCAAGTTCAGTCCTTCTAGATTCAGTCTCAAACAAGCCTTCCTGCCCCCCTACCAGCCTCACTCTTTGGCTCCCAGATCTCCTGAATGGGGTTCCACAGTGGCTAGGGGAGGTCTGCCAGGCCTGCGAGCACTTGGTCACCCCCACAGGTGGCTGTCCCGGATGTGGTCCAGGCTGCAGCGGATGCTGACATCCTGATCTTTGTGGTGCCCCATCAGTTCATCCGCAAGATCTGTGACCAGCTCAAGGGCCACCTGAAGGCAAATGCCATTGGCATATCTCTTATTAAGGTGCCAGGGACACCTTCATGTGGATGGGGGAGGGTGCGGCTCACTGTTGTGGGGTTCAGGGTGGGTGAAGCAAGAACAGAAATGGCAGACGGAGGTCAAGAGTTTGCCGGAGAAAAGAGAGGAAGTTGACTCTGGAGAGGCTTAGGAAAGCAGTGAGGTGCTGGGGGTCACTGGAAGGAAGGCTGAAGGGAGGAGACAAGAGATTGGTTTGGAGGGCCTGTCTCTCGGGGAGTTTGGGAGGTGTAAAGGAATGCCTGGGGAATATGAGGAGCAGGCTGGTTTGAGAAGTGTGAAGAGTGGCTGGTTTGGAGCAGTGACTGGCCACTGAATGGCAGTTTGTTAGGGCAGTCAGGCGAAGCTGCCTAAGGATGTGGAGGGGACCTGTTGCCTTGGAGAGAGAGACTGGTTGAGGGTATGTGCAGGACAGTTCGTCACATGCTGTCTGGCCTCCTCACAGCAAACTTGAGCTGGGAATGGGGCAGGACCTGTGGGGAGGGACAGAGATGAGCAATGGATTTGGAAGGGACAGAATTTCTGGGCAGAAGCCCACAGGTGGGCACAAAGGGCACCTGGCCTGAGCTCCATCCTGTGCTCAGGGGGTAGACGAGGGCCCCAATGGGCTGAAGCTCATCTCCGAAGTGATTGGGGAGCACCTCGGCATCCCCATGAGTGTGCTGATGGGGGCCAACATTGCCAGCGAGGTGGCTGATGAGAAGTTCTGTGAGACAACCATTGGTGAGAGCCCCCTGCCACCTGCATACACAGTGCATCTAGTTGCATCCCCTCCCCAGTTGCATCCCCTCCCCAAACTGCCCCAACCCCACTTAGCCGTCTCCTTCCCATAAGGCAGAGAAAGGAAGATCCAAGCATCAGAGGTGAAGGAGGCTGGGACAGCCCCAGGGAAGGGGCTGCAGGGACTGCTTAGGGAAGTACAGTGATGAGCCCTCCCTGAGAGCCGGTGCAGTGGCACAGCTGTGGTCCCAACTACTCAAGAGGCTGAGGCGGGAGGATCGCTTAAGCCCAGGAGTTTGAGTCTAGCCTGGGCAACAGAGAGAGAACCCCATCTCTATAAAATAAATATTTTTTACAAAGAGTACTTCCCTCAAAGCCTTGCCCCCTCCTCACTTTAGGCTGCAAGGACCCGGCCCAGGGACAACTTCTGAAAGAGCTGATGCAGACACCCAATTTCCGTATCACAGTGGTGCAAGAGGTGGACACAGTAGAGATCTGTGGAGCCTTAAAGGTGAGAGGGGCACAGAGGCAGCTATGGGGTGAGGAGAAGGCCCCAAAGGAGGCCTAGCTGAGCTCTACCTGCAGGCACTCCAGGCTCTCACTATTGAGCAGTGGTTCCCCTTTCCTACCATGTCCCATGCATACAGGAGGAGCTGCAGAAGCAAGGCCAGGGCCATTCAGGCCGGCTGATTGTTCATCATCAGACCGCGGACCCCCTTGCTCCTTTCCCACTTTAGCCCTGTGTGGGACTCCCTATCCTCTGGCTCCAGGAGGTGGTCTAGGGGGACAAGGAGATGCCCAGGTTAATGGAAGACAAGACATCCATGACACCCAGACAGACTAATGGCCAGAACTATGAATCCTGGACAGCTGTTGACTTGAGGGCTATACAATGGAATGGTCATAGATGTGAAGGTCAACTAGAGAGAAGAGTGGTTTTCAGAAAATGTCCTCAAGGAGGGAGTATGGGGCAGGGCTTAAGAAAGGGGGTGCAGCAATGGGGAAAACCAAGAGGCGGAAGTAGCTTCTAAAAGCCCACACACTATACCTCACTTATGCAGTGGGTGTCCTGGCTGATGAAAGGAGCATGAGGGGGCTCCACATGGGGCCTATAGGAGGGGGTCTTTTCTCACCTATGACCTCCACTCCTTCAAGAATGTAGTGGCCGTGGGTGCTGGCTTCTGTGATGGCCTGGGCTTTGGCGACAACACCAAGGCGGCAGTGATCCGGCTGGGACTCATGGAGATGATAGCCTTTGCCAAGCTCTTCTGCAGTGGCCCTGTGTCCTCTGCCACCTTCTTGGAGAGCTGTGGTGTTGCTGACCTGATCACTACCTGCTATGGAGGGCGGAACCGGAAAGTGGCTGAGGCCTTTGCGCGTACAGGAAAGGTGGGCCCTGGGAGAAGGGAGAACAGAGGGGGGACCCTGTAGGTATCCAGGTAGAGGTGCCTGGCAGGAGGCATCTCTGGAGTACAAACATTAAGACTGTTGTGAACATCCCCATCCCTCTTTTCCTCCCAAGACCCCACTCCCATCTGAGCTCCAGTCTCTCCCCTACCTACTGACAACCCTTCTTTCCCCTTTCCATCCACTCATCCTGTTTTCTGCACAGTCCATTGAGCAGCTGGAGAAAGAGATGCTGAATGGGCAGAAACTGCAGGGGCCCGAGACAGCCCGGGAGCTACATAGCATCCTCCAGCACAAGGGCCTGGTGGACAAGTAAGTGTTGGCCACAGCCCCACTGATTAAGGGAGCCACGGCCAGAAGCGCTCGCCCTGTTCAACATCTTCCTGAACCTGCCACAAATCCGTGAAGTGGACAGAGAGGGGAGTGTTACCTTATGTTTCAGACAGAGTCCAGAGCTTGCAGCATCTGGCATGCCCACTGTCCCCCAGCTAGTTCACGGTATTTGAACTCCTTCCAGTCTAGTGCTCTTCACACTACATTACCTGGATCCCTTTGTGCCCCGCCTTCCTTGTCCTCTGCTCTGGGGTTGGAGCTCTGGGGCAGCAGGAATAAGCTCATCCCACTTCTGTCCATCACCCCCAGTTTGAGTCTCTCCCCCAAGGCCAACCCATCTGTTCCCTGAATCCTGTTCTGGGTGCTGAGGTGTAAGGAGAAGGATGGGCTCTGCTTCAAGGTGCTCCTTTTCAGAAAGACAGCAGGGGTGACTGGGCTGATCAGAGCAAAGCTGTGCTGGTCTGAGAAAGACTCCTAGAAGAAGAGAGTATGAAACAGGTTCAGAAGATCCACTCATGACTGGTCAGGGTAAAGTCTGGAAAAGGGAGCAGCTGGGCAAAAGGACAGGAAGAAGGAAATGGGTATTTTTTTTTTTTTTTTTTTTTTTTTGAGGCGGAGTCTCCCTCTGTCCACCGGACTGGAGTGCAGTGGCTGGATCTCAGCTCACTGCAAGCTCCGCCTCCCGGGTTCACGCCATTCTCCTGCCTCAGCCTCCCGAGTAGCTGGGACTACAGGCGCCCGCCACCTCGCCCGGCTAGTTTTTTTTGTATTTTTAGTAGAGACGGGGTTTCACCGTGTTAGCCAGGATGGTCTTGATCTCCTGACCTCGTGATCCGCCCGTCTCGGCCTCCCAAAGTGCTGGGATTACAGGCTTGAGCCACCGCGCCCGACCGGAAATGGGTATTTATTGAGCACTTTCACATCACACCTAATTACGTCTTCACATATACAATCATATCTTCACTCCTTTGTTATACTGGCCCCATTTTACAGTCGGTGACACTGAGGCTCAGAGAGGTTAAGTACGTTGCTCAAGGCTGGGCACGGTGGCTCACACCTGTAATCCCAGCACTTTGGGAGGCCAAGGCGGGTGGATCACGAGGTCAGGAGTTCGAGCTCAGCCTGACCAACATGGTGAAACCCCATCTCTACTAAAAATACAAAAATTAGTCAGGCGTGGTGGTGCGCACCTGTAATCCCAGCTACTCAGGAGGCTGAGGCAGGAGAATCGCTTGAACCTGGGAGGCGGAGGTTGCAGTGAGCTGAGATCATGCCACTGTACTCCAGCCTGGGCGACAGAGCAAGACTCTGTGTCAACAACAACAACAACAACAACAACAACAAAAGTGCGTTGCTGAGTTGGCACAAAAAATCCAAGCCAGAGAATCATGCAGGCCAGTTCAACACGGCAGGGAGCCGGGCAATCAGCAATCTGAGGTTAAACCCAGGGCTAGGAAGTTCACATTCTCAGCAGGCAGAAATTCAGAGCCAGCCTCCCTGAGCTCCAAGGTGGGAGGGCAGGGGACAGGAAGGTTAGGTAGTGAGCGGGGGTGGGGGTAGAGTGGACTAGGAGTGGGAGGCTAAGCTGAGCCTTTGCCTCTCCAATCTAGGTTTCCCTTGTTCATGGCTGTGTACAAGGTGTGCTACGAGGGCCAGCCAGTGGGTGAATTCATCCGCTGCCTGCAGAATCATCCAGAACATATGTGAGTAGGGCCAGGGCCCAGGCCAGGCCGCTTCTTTACCCCAGTGGAGACCAGCAGAAGCCTACGGTACCCAGTCACCAGGATCTCCAGGACTCCCAGGGAGCAGACTCTTCGCATCTTTTCACTGGAGGATAGGAGGCTATGGGGCCCAGCTACGCACCTGGAGATTCTGAACTATCAAGCCACTGGCAGCCTCTTGCCACCACATTTGCCAGAAATGCAATTGCCCTGTCCCTCTCCTGATGTGGGACTTTCTCCGTGTCCTCTGGGAGGGATGGAATCAAGCCCCAGCGCTGCCTGCTTGGCGGCGGGGGTGATGTATGAGGGGAAGGGTTGGGGGAGAAGCCAGCAGGGCAGGGGCTGCCAGTGGCTGTCTCACACAGACCAGGAATCCTGTTAAAGGGCCGAAGAAGTATCTCAGCCACAGGAGGGATGAGGCAAGGATTGTCAGGGAGGGGTCTGGGCTTCTGAGCTGATGCAGACCCCAGGGACCCCTTTGCTGACCTCTGCCAGGACCCACACAGCTTCAGTGGATCTCAGTGTTTGTTAACAAAATACAAAGATCTCAAACAAACCCCTTCTAGCTTCTCCTAGCAACATCTGTGTCCTCAGAAACCTCTGGTCCTCCCCTTTCCCCCTCCCCCAGGCTGCCCTGGCACCCAAGTTGCTGCCATGCTGGCATCTCTAGCCCAGTGGCTTGACATTCTCCCCAGGGCCTTCCCGGTTCCTAGTTCATTGCCAGCTCCTCCCCACTCTGTGTGACCTTTCCAAGCCTTCCCTCACCCTCCCCGCCAGCACCCTCTTTGGGGAGCAGGAACTTAATCTGCTGACAGAGCTATACCTTTCACAGCAGGCTCAGATCACTCGGCTCCCTGTGACCTTTGTATTCACCCAGCCTCCCTTCTCAGTAGTTCCAGCTGGCTGAGGTGTCAGCTGAGCCCCTCCTGTGCTATCTCCCCAGAGGACATCCCTGACTCCACCCTTTTCTTCCTCCCAAACCCTGCACCTCTTCCTCAGCTGCTCCAGATCGGCCAGGGTAACCAGCTAACCCATGCCTGGCATCTGGAAGCCAGCAGGCCAAAGGGTGGCCCAAAGGCTGATGAACGGTAGGGAAGGGTGAGCAGGTTCCTATGTTGGTGGGCACCGATATTCCAAGGGCAGCTCTCTTTGCTGAATGAGGGCCTTCTCGTGAGGTACTGAGCACACCAGCAACTCCGGAGCTAGGAAACTCAAGGAGGAGGAAGAAAATCAAAACCACCCTACTCCCTGGGGTGAGGGAAGAACAGGAGGGGAGGAGGAGGAGTGTGCTCTGCACTGGCCTTGCTCCAGGATGGGGTGGCAGCAGGGGAATGTCACAAGTCAGCAGCCTAGGCCTCTAGCTATAAATAGTCTGGAGGGCCCGAGAGGCTCCCGCCCCGTCCAGCAGGGGTCTCGGCTTCCTGTGTGGAAGCACCTGGCACACTGGCTCTGGCCAGCATTATGCTAAAACCCTCTTACTCTCCAACGAACCAGGGATGCGGGCTCCTCTCTGCGCCTAGCCCTTGAGAATGCTGTCTTACCAGTGAACGGTGGCGCTGCCCAGATCAGGCAGCAGGAGTGAGGGGCACAGTCACCTCAGGCCTGGCTGAGCCCAGGTCTGGACACTGTGTGTCCAGAGCTGCCTCCCCAGGAGGTTAAGGTGGGGGCAAAGGGGAAGCTTCAAACACTTTGCCTCCTTTTGTTCACTCCCCAGTCCACTGTGACTCAGGTCTTCCCATCAGGCCTATTTGTCTACCCAATAAAGTGTGTTTTTTCCAGAAACAGGAAGAGTTGGGAGACGGAGCTTTAGTGCATATGGCAGTGCGTGTGCTGGTGTGTATCATTGCACGTATGTTTCCCCTCTTACCGTAGGAAAAGTGAAAAAAAGAAATCCCTCCTCCATAATCGCAGCCACTCCAGGGGTCAACGGCGGTGCCCACTCAGTCCCCTCCTCTCTCTCCCCTCTCCCGCCAGCTCCCCCTCCCGCCCTCGCGGCAAGCTGACCCCAGCCTTCCTGGCGCTTCTTAGGGGCTTTATCATGCCTCCTGCAAGAAGAGAGGTCACACACGGGGCAGAAACATTAGACACTCATCCCTCGTGCCCATTCCTTGCTCATGGCCCAAGCTGCCGCACCCTTGGCGGTCCGGGCCTCGCGGTGCCCCTCGGGTCCCTACCTGGACTCGGCCCACAGCCTGGCTCTAGGGGGCGCGCGGTTCACCTCCAGAGGGCCGGCTCCGAGAATCTACCCAGCTACTGGAGACGTCACCACGCCGTAGGCTGAGGATTGGTTGACTCTGATTTAGCATCCTAAAACTTCCGGTTCCAGGGCTTGGCTCGTCAAAGACCCTCCCTCGAGGTACCGAAACCACAGCCCCCAGAATTCAGCGGGCCTCTCCGAGACCACGACGCGTCTGCGGATGCGTAGTAAGGATAACGGGCCCGGAAGCCGGAAGTTCAAAGCAGGCCTTCAGCTGGACTGACGGCCAGCGCTGACTCCCGCCTTAGTGGGCGGAGTTGTGCCGCGTCTGATGCGCAGTTCCCTTCCTAGCGTTGCAAGCCGAATCCTAGAGGCTAACCCGCCAGGTGGGCGGGAGAAAGTCGCTTTCCTCACCAATAGCTGAGGCGTTCAGGGTTGTCCAGGGACGCTATCCTCACGTGTCTGGTTCCGAGTGCTGCGTTTGGCTGTGCTGGGAAGTTGAGTAGACAGTGGCCTCGAGACCCTGCCTGTCTGAGGAGGCCTCGGTTGGTCGCGAAGGAGCTGCAGCATCCAGGTACGCCGCCGGCTAGGGCCGAGCAAGGACTGCCAGTCCCGCTGCCTGCGCGCCCACCTGATTCAGCCTCCGCTTGCCGCGTCCTCCCATCCCCCAGTCTTCAGGCCTGGTGCCCTTGAATTCAGTCACCTGCATCTGTTGTGTCGCGGACCACGAGCCGCACTGCTTCCTGCCCAAGCCCAAGCCCAAGCCCGAACTCCTTGCAGCAGTAGGTCCGCCTTGCTAGAGCTCAGCACTAATGTTGTCAAACTTCGACTCCTGCCTGCACCCTCCACGCTCCGACTACTCCAAATGTCCCTTCCTTTATAGACCTCTGCGTCCTGTTAAGTGGCTCTCCGGGGCACCCTTCGTGCATATCGACTATCCAGCTCCACCTCTTGACCGCATTCACTTCCTGGAATGCTCTCCCTGCTCCTCTTCTTCAGCCCGCCCTTCTAAAAAGACAGTTCCACTCCCATCCCGATTCCCACCCCTACCCTTTTCTGCTAAGTTTTCTCAAGCCCCCACCCTGTCTCTGAGCTCTTGTCTGAACTCTCACACTGCCTGTCCCATCAGACTATAAGCTCCTGTATGACAGAAGCCATGTTCTTTTTAGCGGCCTCCGTAGCATTATGTATTGTATTGTATTTATTGTATATTTTATTTTATTTTATTTATATCATACAGGGGCTTGCCTTGTCGCTCAGGCTGCATGTGTGCCCCACCAAGCCCGGGCAATTAAAAAAAAAAAAGATTTTTCTTTTTTAGAAAAGGCCTCGCTATGAGTGCAAGCCATCCTCCTGCCTTGGCCTCCCAAAGTGTTGGGATTATCGGCGTGAGCCGCCGCACCAGGCCGATACTACTCTCTAAGTGCCGAATAAAAAGTAGATAAATGATGATGGATAGATACGCTAAAAGCCCTGAGTTGACCACTATGCAATGTATGTATGTAACAAAATCGAACCTTTACCCATACGTTTATACAAATTTTTAAAAACAAGCGAATCTAAGCTGAGATGATAGATGCATTTGAGGGAATGACTTTTCCAGGGGAGAAACCTGAGTCTTGAGGTCCCCCTGTGTTTAGAAGGCAGAACAAGAGAAAAGCCATAACTCTTGCAAATTGCACCCCTAAGACATTTTCTGTAATGATTTTATGTTTTTTCTCATTTTTCTGAAACCTGCAGCCCAACCCCATCACTCCGTAACAGAGACCCAGTGTTTTGTGTTTTATTGAGAAAATGGATGCCCCTCAGATGAAAGTGTTCCTCTGCTAACCTCAAAAGTTTCCCTTATTTCCAAGATTAATCCTTCTACTCATGCATGTAACCTACCTTTCTTCCTTTCTTCCTTCCTCCCTCCCTCCCTTCCCTCCCTCCCTCCCTTTTTTGATGGAGTTTTGCTCTTGTTGCCCAGGCTGGGGTACAGTGGCGCGATCTCCGCAGCGCAATCTCCGCTCACCACAACCTCTGCCTCCCGGGTTCAAGTGATTCTCATGCCTCAGCCTCCGGAGTAGCTGGGATTACAGGCATTCGCCACCATGCTCAGCTAATTTTGTATTTTTAGTAGAGATGGGGTTTCTCCATGTTGATCAGGCTGGCCTCGAACTGCCGACCTCAGGTGATCTGCCTGTCTTGGCCTCCCAAAGTCCTGGGATTACAGGCCTGAGCCACTGTACCTGGCCCGGGCATATCATATTTTCCTAGGCCGTCGTCTATCTGGTTCTATCCTGCCCACCTCACTTCTTGCATCCTCAGTTTAGCCACCACCTTCATCGCCTTTGAAACATTTTTCTGGGCCGGGCACTCTGGCACACGCCTGTATTCCCAGCACTTTGGGAGGCTGAGATGGGTAGATCACTTGAGGTCAGGAGTTTGAGACCAGCCTGGCCAACATGGTGGCAAAACCCCATCTCAACTAAAAATACAAAAAATTAGCTGGACATGGTGGCACATGCCTGTAATCCGAGCTACTGGGGAGGCTGAGGCAGGAGAATCTCTTGAACCTGGGAGGTGAAAGTTGCAGTGAGCCAAGATTATGCCACTACACTCCAGCCTGGGTGCAAACGAAATTGCATCTCAAAAACAAAACAAAACAAAAACCAAAACAAAAGCATATTCAGGTCTTTCTCATTAATAAGCAAAACAAAAGTAGAATTTTCTTAATCTTGTTACCTTCTGAAGCTGCTGTCCTGTCACTCCCATCAGTACTTATCTTTGGGGTAAGAGGACTGTGATTCTTGTAAAAATGTTTCTCTGTCCTGGAAAACTGGTAGACAACGTGAATCTTGCGGGGTTCATAGGCCTGCTGGGGCTCTGCCTAAGAATCTGTGCTCTTGATGTCTATATTGCTCTTTACTTGATGTTTATACTACCTATTCCAGTTTATACTACTTCAGTGCAGTCAGCTGACTGGAATCCTAGGCTTACTGGTGACCTAGTCACCCATTCCCACCCAGTGTTCCTATCTGACCAGTCTTCATAGTAATTAACTTTGCAGTAGTGGTGCCTAATTTCTTTTCTTTTCTTTAATTTTTGAGACGAAGTCTTGCTGTGTTGCCCAGGCTGAAGTGTAGTGGTGCGATCTCAGCTCACTGCAACCTCCACCTCCCGGGTTCAAGTGATTCTCCTGTGTCAGTCTCCTGAGTAGCTGGGATTACAGGCATGTGCCACCATGCCCGGCTGATTTTTGTATTTTTAATCGAGACGGGGTTTCATCATATTGGTCAGGCTTATCTTGAACTCCTGACCTCAGGTTATCCGCCCACTTTTGCCTCCCAAAGTACTGGGATTACAGGCGTGAGCCACCACAGCCAGCCTTTTTTTTCTTTATTATCATTGTTATATTTAGAGACACAGTCTTGCTCTGCGAGTGCAGGGCCGTGATCACAGCTCACTGCAGCCCCAAACTCGTGGGCTCAGGCAAGCCTCCCACCCAAACCTTCCTAGTAGCTGGGACTGCAGGTGCATGTCACCACACCCAGCTATGGTTCTCAATTTTTATTCTAACCTAACACAGTGGAAAGATACAGTACACCTCCATCAGTGGCAGTGACTTGATACAGCAGTGATTTTCAACCAGGAAGGGGGATGTAGTTAAATGGAAAAAAAAAAAAAACACAAAAAACCCAGGTGTTTCTGGAATTTTTTTTTTTTTTGAGAGGTGGAGTTTTACTCGTTGCCTAGGCTGGAGTGCAGTGGCGCTATCTCAGCTCATCACAACCTCTGCCTCCTGGGTTCAAGCGATTCTCCTGCCTCAGCTTCCTGAATAGCTGGAATTACAGGCATGTGCGACAACACTCGGCTAATTTTTGTATTTTTAGTAGGGATGGGGTTTTTCCGTGTTGGTCAGGCTGGTCTTGAACTCCTGATCTCAGGAGATCCGCCTGCCTCAGCCTGTCAAAGTGCTGGGACTACAGTAGTGAGCCACTGTGCCCGGCCTTGGAATTTCCTACCTGCCTTTTTTCCTTAATTGTTGCCTTCTTCAAACTGTTGCTCCCTTGGCCTCTCTCTTTCTGTCCTTATCCTCTGCTTTGGTTTTACTCTTTACCTCCATATGTATCTGAAACATAGCTTCCCTTCTGAGATCTATCTAAATTTGTGCTTCCATCTGCCTGATAGACATCATCACATGAATGTTGTGTTGAGCATCTTAATTTTTTTTTTTTTTTTTGAGATGGAGTCTTGCTTTGTCGCCTGGCTGGAGTGTAGTGGCTGCAACTTCTGCCTTCTGGGTTCAAGCGATTCTTCTGCTTCAGTCTCCCGAGTAGCTAGGACTACAGGCGCGCGCCACCATGCCCGGCTAATTTTTATATTTTTAGTAGAGACGGGGTTTCACCATGTTGGCTAGGATGGTCTCGATCTCTTGACCTCGTGATCTGCCCACCTTGTACTCCCAAAGTGCTGGGATTACAGGCGTGAGCCACTGCGCCCAGCCGTTTTTTTGTTTGTTTGTCTGTTTTTGTTTTTTTTATTTTTTATTTATTTAT